>NC_134591.1:38853943-39168693 GCF_037038515.1 Microtus pennsylvanicus
TTCTGTTTTCTTACTACAGGATGGCGCAAAACTCCTGGCCTTTCCTAAGATGACAGGCAGAAATGTTGCACCCAGGCTGGGTTTTATAATGCAGAATCCAGTGCATAATGGCTCTCAAATAAGCCATTGAGATGACAAGAGAGGCCACATTTAAGTCAAGGTCCGTCCTACTAGTTGTGGCTGGGCAGTGGACCTTAGAAATCCACTAAACTGGAATAAAAAGAAGATGGTTTCAGTAAAACCTGCAATGTAGCCTGTACTCATTTGGGGGAAATGAATCTCTCTCTCTCTCTCTCTCTCTCTCTCTCTCTCTCTCTCTCTCTCTCTCTCTCTCATATCATGTCAAATGTCATTAGTGTGATTTGAGGGAGTGAAGAATTCTGGGGCAGAAGCTCGCAGATTTGGGGAAGTGGCCTTAAAAGGAGTCAGGATATCATTCTGTTTAGAACCTGCTCTCATTTTCAGAGAGCTAAGTGATAATTGTTAAGACTAAGGTTAAATCAGTTTTGGTTAATTCAAAATGAATTTAATCTTTGAATAGCAAAGCAAGACAAGCAGAAAGAATACAACTTACATAGTTTTCATTCAAAGCCCATATGACTTACCTTCATCGGAAAAAATAACCTTGTCTATAAGAGTACCATGTTTTTTTTTTTCAGCTAAATTTTATGTGGGGTCCGTTAACATGCATCTGCGTACATTCCAATTCAATTCTAGCCTTCCATAGGGAACCGGAGGACCTTTCCTTTTACTCTCGCCTTGAAACTGTCTCATGAGTTATCTGGGGCTGGTAGCGTGTCCTGACGCTCATTAGTGCTTCTCCTGGTAATCAGGTCTGTTGTGCCATCCGGAACACCAGCTCGAAGCTCTGAGCTACAGCTGAGCTGAGCAGCAGAAACTGAAAGGGGAACTCTAACAAAGACTGGTTTTGGAGCCGAAGTAGCACCACGGCTAGCTTGTCAAATTTATCTCATGGAGGATGCTATCTTCGCACTGGTTGGGATCAGAGGTGACACTCTGGGTACAGTTGTTTCTATTGAGCCTTTGGGGGAGCAAGTAGATGAGTGTGTCCCCTGCTTTCAAATTTCATGTGAAACCAATAAATGCTCTCTACCCATAATTCCTATCTCAATGGTCTCCTATTAATTGTTCAGTGACCTTGGAAAAAACTGGTAGGAGCCTTAACCAGAAACCTATTGGCCTGTCAGTGGCCTTCCAACCACGTTGCCAGTCCTTTTTAGCCATGTCTGTGTAGATTTCTGGTGCTGCATCCCAGAACCCCTTCTCTAAACTGCTCTTACTCTGAAGATGTGATTTGGCAGTTATGTCCACTGAACTCGCCTCAACAGGAAGCCAGGCTGTTGCACAAACCACAGTCACCTTGGAAAACTAAGGAGCCCCCAAAAGGTGCCCGGAATGCTGCCGTGGCATCTGTCTGCTGAAATGCCAGCATGTCCTGTGAGGTTTGCACCACCGAACGTCTACGCAGTCTGTTCTCAACCAGTTCCTGTGTGCCACATACACACAGTCACTCTTGCATGTGCAGTCATGCACATAAACACAGTGCTAAAGAGGGGAGGCAGTCGTTTCTCCTGTGTGCGTCTGCGTGTGCATCACTATCCTGCTGCAGTCTTCCTGTCCACTGCTTTGAGGAAGCTTGCAGGGCAACTTTTCCATCCCTCCTCTGTTTTGTGGGAAACAAGAATAAATACGTATTTAGTCGAATAGCTCATGATTCCAATTCATGCGTGTGTCTATCTGGAACAGGATATAGGCTTCCTTCACCCAGTGTCTTTTGGAAGGCCTGGTCTTAGATGAGGAATGGTACCACCTCCCTCTTGTTCTAATACTGCCAGAGGCAGCATCGTAACTGCAGGCTCTGTTTACAGCTCAGCAGCAGTGTGTGTCTCCGTGGCTCTGTTTCAATATCTTTGAAGAGACTTGAGTTGTTGCTTCCTGAATTCTCTGTTTTTTGCCAGCGGTGGGTCTCGAGTTGTTTCTTTGTTGATGGAAACTACATGATGCTGCTCGGATGCAGTGTGGGAGTGAGGGACGAGGTGGTAAGCAGAGGACACTAGAGCTATGGGTCTGTGCAGTGGTGATGCTAAGATGCAGTCAGTGTGGTTATGACAGCAAGTCAGGTGCTACTCTTTGATAGGTTATTATTAAAAATCTTAAATGGGATTAAATAAAGTCTTTCCTAAGAGAACTGAAAGTAAGCTACGTTCCATTGAAATATTTTTATTTCTGAGGCCGGCTGTTAAGTACGTTTCTTGTCCCATGCAGAACTAATAAGTGTTCTATGTTTAGAATTCCATCTTCAGGCTCCTAGGTGCTGCTATATTCAAAACATCATCTTCCCCGTGCCAATGGGTTCATTCTGTAGGACGGCTTTGAAAGGAAAAAGCATGCTTGTAAGGATTTAGTTTCAATTCAAGGTGACGAGTATGTTTTAATTTATTTGCTACTCACAGACATGTCTGCATAGGTGCCTCATTAATCGAACATTTTATGATACGTTTTCCAGATTTAAAAAAAAATTAAAAAGAAGGCATTGTCACAGGAAGAAAAATACCCACGGTAGAGGAATTTGAACTCAAGTCCGTTTAACAAAACTCATGATCTAAGAACTTTTTCCTTTGTAGAGGAACAGGCATGTCCGCCACCCTGAAAAACAAGCCTTTGTTTCTGCAGTTGCATATTCTGTTCCTCTCTACTTAAAATATGACTGCTGGCAGAACCTTTTCATTCCTGATTAGTGCTTTTTATGCCCCAAATGATTACTTAGATGATTTTTGTCCAATTTGAGATTAGCTGAACATCTGTTGCTGCAATAAACCTGTAAACTCTAGAAATGGAATTTTCTATTTGGAAAATTCTTTGATGTGATAATAAAAAAAGAAAGGGAACAAAGCCTTTTGAAGAAGAGTGCTCATTTTATAGTTAGCTCATAGGTTTTAGAGAGAGTGCCTCAAATGCTACCGATTCCCCTCCCTTAAATGGTGAGGTTACTTTAATAAATCTAAGCGTGCATCTGAGATTCTAATACTCACTCCGTCATTTACGTAACTTCTCTCCACCTTCAGGTGCAAGTTGGGAAGAGACTGTTAGTTCTTCTCCAACCCCACTGGGCAGCTTCAAATCTCTGAAAAGAATATGTAGTCATAGACGAGTCCACCAGCAGCGATTAGCCCAGCTTCTGACTGAATGCTAAATCCTTGCCATGAACACGACAGCTATCACAGCGATACAGCAGAAGGGAGTGATGACCTTCAATGTGCTTTTAATTTCAAGTATTGCTTTTGGATATTGTTCTGAGTCTTCCCACTTGGCTTATCTACGTCAATTATTAGCACAGGAAACTTAATTAGAAGAAAACGAGGAGCTAGAGACAAAATTTGAAGGCATCTCCAGAAACTATTTCACATATGAAGCTTTAGAGACTTGTGATAATACTGTCGGTTTTCAATTATGTTCAGTTTGACTTTCTAGTTCCGTTCTTGTGACTCTCCCTTTCTTAATTCCACTTTCTATAGGAACCACCGTCCAGTTGAAAGGTCATTCCATAAATTCCCAAGTGGAATGAAGACAGGGAGAGATTTTACTGAGATGGCTAGAAAGGAATTGGAGATCATATTTAATGGGGTATGGTGTGTTTTAACTTCTCTGTCTTAGAACCCTATATTGAAATTGGTCATATGAAGAGGTGGTCATGGACAGAAAGGAAGAGGAAGCGTGTTGAAGACAGGGTCCCCTGGGGAGGAAGCAGGGGTGGGTAAAGGCATTGGGACTAGTCTGTTTGTGCACTGACCATTCATATTACAATGGGTGCAGCATAGCTTACTTACCAATGGAACAGCTACTGAAGAAGTACTATAGATATGGAAGGAATGAGACTCTATTCTTGGAATCTGAATATTAGTTCATTGCTTCTGTAGGATACTAGAAATACTCTATATTTAAAAAAATTATTTATAATATATAAAACATCTATATTTGAATACCTTATATCATGAACTTCCTTGTTTGAAATTTCCATCCCTTCCATTTCTCTTTGAATCCAGTCTGCATGAGCTTGTATGCTGTAGCCTGCTGTCTTCTTCAGGTTCAGCTAGTGCTTCATTAACATTGATAATCATCCTAAATGCCTCTTAGTATTTAGAATAGACTTTTTTCTCCATTCTAGCTCTTGCTTTGCAAAAATCATTTTTCATAGCTTGTAGAATAACTAATTCCCTTAGGATTTCTGCAAAACCTCCACTCCTCATCAGGATTTCCCTTTTGTTCTTGTTATCCCCAAATGCCAAACACACTTTTTGGGCCACAAAGTCCCAACGCTGAAGTTAGGACTTGAAGGAAAGCTCTTAAAGACAGATATCTGGTCTACCATGTCCACCACTGTAGCTTTCATACCTAGTGAAGGCCTAATACATTTATTCATTGAATAAATGAACAAAACTAGATATAAATAAATAGCCCTTAGAACTACATACTGTACATGGTACATGTGAAAAATAAATGATCAAATTTATGTTCTCACTAGAGACACGAAACTTACAAACACAGCACAATTAGGAAGTTAGACAGTCTTATAAAGTACTAAAAGAGGTAATTTATTTGAGACTATGCACTGAGCTTGAATCATTTGGGTAATTCATTCCAAAGAAATGAGTCCATGATAGAAGGAAACACATTGTGCTACACCTATACAAATAAATTTTTATCAATACACTGGCTGCCTCCCTGATATTTGTGTTTTCCCTTCCTTCATTTTCCCTCTAGCATTCCCTTCCTGTGTTCTTTTTCCTCTTTTCTGCTTTAATACCAAGCCTGGCTATGATGGAAACTAGCTTAAAATGGATAGATAAGTATCAATGAGTATACATTTGAGCAATGTGTTGGTCTTCTTTGCAATGATAGCATCATAGAATATGAGGTTTTGCAGAGGCCAATTTGTTCCTAAATAGAGAATTTTTCTATATTAGGAGTTTAGTGTATTCACCGAACTTCTGGAGTTTGGGCTTTTGCATATAGAGAGTTTGGTTCCAGAAGTCATACTTGAGTGTGAATCTAAGTGCCGGGACTGCTTGGCTGGATGCCTTGAGGAAATCGCTTTACATTCTAGGCTGTGTTTCCTCTTGACAGAATGAGATGATTGATCCGTCCTATATCTAAAGTGCCCAGCTCTAAGAACCCATTGCCACTGCTGAATGATTGGAGTCTCCCACATTTTCTCCCTCCAAGATTGAACTTCAAGGCTAGACTCTTCTTTCTCCAAACTCAGAGTGTATGCCTGGCACACAGTGAACTCAAATGCATTATTATAATACTTTTCTGTTGTTTTTCTGTATGCATGCCACAGGTTAGGTTTGCATCTTTGCTGTACTAGAAGACAAAAGCATCTATGTACCTGTCACCTATAGAGCCTAATATAGAACTATTTCTTTATCCATTAAGATTATGTATAGAACTAGTAAAAACATAGAGAACAAGTGTCTGGAGGACAAAGCAGTGAATGAGACATCTCTATCACACCTCTTCCCTCAAGAGTCAAGGAATATCACAAAGCCATGAATGGGATATCTCTATCACACCTCTTACCTTAAGAGTCAAGGAATATCACAGAAGAGGAGGCAGAAAGAGACAGCGGTTAGGGAGTATCAGAACACAACTGTGTCTCCTGGACATGACAAGACCAATACACTGATGGATACACAGCAGCTATGGTTGCCTGTTGTTGTGGTTTGCATAAGAGTGGCCCCTATAGACTCATACATGTGTATGCCTAGTCTCCAGGGAGTGGAACTGTTTGAAAGAAATAGAAAGGTTAGGAGGTGTGTCCTTGTTGGTGGAGGTGTGTCCTGGTCGGAGGAGGTGTGTCCTTGTTGAAGGAGGTGTGTCCTTGTTGGAGGAGGTGTGTCCTTGTTGGTGGAGGTGTGTCCTTGTTGGAGGAGGTGTGTCCTTATTGGAAGAGGTGTCCTTGTTGGAGGAGGTGTGTCCTTGTTGGAAGAGGTGTGTCCTTGTTGGTGGAGGTGTGTCCTTGTTGGAGGAGGTGTGTCCTTGTTGGAGGAGGTGTGTCCTTGTTGGAGGAGGTGTGTTACTAAGAGTGGACTTTGAGGTTTCTCAAAGTCTTTCTGCCAGTGGATCAGGATATAACTCTCAGGTACTGCTCTAGCATGCTGAATTGCTTCCTGCCATGTTGATAAAGGACTGCCCCTCTGAACTATAAGCAAACTCATAATTAAATTCTTTCTTTTATAGTAATTGCCATCATCATGGTGTCTCTTCACAGCAGTAGAACACTAACTTAGACAGCTGTGTAAGATCTGCACAAGATTAAGCCAATCAACATTTCCATACGTACGACTGTTGGATTTGTAGGAGGTTAGGTCAATCATCAGGTCAATACACTGAAGGCCTGATAATGGTGCCTCTTGAACTTATTCTTCCCACACTTTTAAGTAAACGGATGTATGTCATGTTCTTGTCTTCATTCATCATTCCAAATCCACGGAGCTGAACATTCAGCTAAGCTTGAACCTATCCAATAAAGAGAGGTTATGCTATATGATAAGACTCTTTCAGAACCAGGATCACTTGTCAAATGAGCTCTCAGTTGTGTCTCAAAGGCCTTTGCATAAGGGGGTAAGGAGGTGAGAAGCCACTACCCTTCACTGAGGAGTTACTGACAGTTCATAACTGCGAGGGGAAGGGAGTCGGGTTTCTTTAGGGGTGTGGTCCTTGGTTGGTAGACCATGCTCCAGTAGATGTCCCCACATCTGTGAGTATATAGACAGCACGTTTTGGACTCATTGAGTTATTAAAATGATTTTTGTGTTTTGTTTAAGAGGATATGATGTTGTGAGTGGGGGGAAGGTTTGGGAATGGATGTGAAAGGAATTAGTGGGAGAAGCACGGAATGAATATGATCAAAATTCATTGTATGCTTGTATGAAATTCTGGAAGAATTAATAAAATTATTTTATTCTTCAAGCAATTCACTCAAATGAGCATATGGTTTACAACTTAGGTATTGGATGCGTACTAGTTGCCAGGCAACTTGTTCAAGGTACAGTGCATTCAATGGTGAATGACACAACTCAAAATTTCTCCAGGTCCACTTGGAGCTTTCCTGTTAGTCTCAGATACTATACTTACACTAAAAACAAGAGGGGAAAGAGGCCAGCTGCAGTCACTGTCTTTAGAAACCTGGAGTCTGGCATCGTGTCTTGTGAGACACTACCTTCTCACACACATTGCAATCCCACAGCCTCTGTGTGTGGGGGAAAAAAGCACCTGTAACCATACTTATTACAAACAGGAACCGGGGCTCAGTGAGATGAAGAGGCTTTGCTAAGCAGAACAACTATGGGCATCATTAGCTAGACTTTGGCTTCCAGTCAAGAACTCTTTCTGTGTCTAATGGTGTGACTGGGAAGTCTGGGCCTCCAGCATGCAAGCAGCAGGCTGGTGAGACTCAGTGTGGCATTTCCTTCCAACTAAGGAAGTTGGTTTCGTCACCTAGCGTTGGTCCTTGGAACCAGTCATCAGCTTGAAGAAGGCCCCTAACTTAGCAGTGTGCTCTGTTCCTTTCAGTAGCACTCATTGTCTTTCCTGGACTTGATGGTGACAAGGGTCACACTGTGGTGTCACTCTTCCCGGAGACTCTAAACTTTCACAGCTTGCATTCTACAAAACATTTTATAGAAAACCTGCTTCTCACCATGAACAAAAGCCCCTTTCTCCCTTAGCGGGACAGCTCAGTTTTCGCTGGCATCTTGTGAAAGCTTGGGCTATTATCATGAACATATGATAGTGTGCACCATCATTTGAAGGTTAAACCAAAACTGGTCCAGCCTCGTTTTATAGCTGAGGAAACCAACGCCAACTGCGGCAACTTATCCAAGGGTCTTTATTCTCTCTGGAAGATAAATGAAAGTTCATTTTAGTCATGATTCCGAAAATGTGGATAGACAAAGACAAGGAACCCATGGTGTCTTTCAGGTTCAAAGGTGCTGAGGCTGGTTGGGCGACTGCCAAAAGACACACAAATGAATGTGTCCCTGAGGTCATCGTTCTACTGAGCACACATACAATGTGGCCATTTATAGCGCTTTCCTCTGTGAGCTTATGCACCGGCTGTCAGCGCCTGTGAAAAGAAGGGCAAGCCTTGAACCCCCCACCAGCTGTGTGACCTTGAGTGAGTGCTGGCACTGCCCCGTACATGAGGTAGGAGCAGAGCTGGTCCCCACCTCCCAGAGTCATTTTTGAAAACACGCTGAGATGATGAATATGAAAATATCCGAAAGAGGCTGGTGTGCATGCACTGTTTCTCTGGGCTCTACCCCTGAGGTTACTAGTTGATTTTCAGAGGCTTAATGCTGCTTCTTGCCACTCTTCCTGTCATAGAGAAGGTGGCCTCACCGCCTCTGCAGACAGGCCTTATACATTTCCCCCTACCCACTTTCAATTTATTAGCATTTTCTAACATCCTTTATTCTGTGTCTCCATGATAGGCAGCTCTGATTTTGACTATGGCCAGCATCCTTAATCAATCCCAACTGTCTTTCTCTCTGGCTTCAACAACTATCTTGACGTCTTCTTCCAGGACACTTGTGTGAATTGGTTGGAGCCGGCACATGGCCTATCACTTTGTGTTTCCTCCCATGGCCAATTTCCCGGAGTAAAAATAGAATGACAAAAACCAGAATGCGGGTGGTCTAGCCGTGCATTCCCACCCCACAGATGCTCACAGTGAGTTACTGAAAAGGAGATGAAAAATTACCCATAACACGAACTACAGCAACAATGGCAAGAAACGCTCTAATCCTTCAAGCAGGGGAAGTTCTTGCTTTTGTGCTGTGACTTTAACCTTCAAGTCTCTCTCAGCTTCTCTTGTCCCTCGTGCAGGTGGTGGAGGTACATACCTAGTCACTAAACTCGTGTGAGTGCTTGGAGTCCTTCCTGATTCCTGTCCCCACACTCTCATTCCCAATGGGTTCTCAGAGTTGTAGATAACCCTTCCAGTCTTCTGGTCCCCCCACTAACTCATCTGACCAGACTTAACCATGTTACCTCCAGTGTAGCCGGTCATGATGGTTAGAAATCAGACCCTCCCTTCCTTTCTTAGTTGGCTTGCTTGTGAGATAAGATGCCCCTTGTGAAGCTGCCCCTCGCTGCTCTGCCTGCGCAACACAGAACCTTTTGTTATTTTCTTTCCTTTACACACCGTTCTCCCCTTCCATTTATAGTAATAAATCCAAGTTGGTCCTGTGCAGTCAAGGCCACACAAAAGTGCCCTCTTTACATACGAGAGTCCCTTTCTCCTTGCTGATGAGAGATTCCTTTTCAGCTACCAAGGCCACAGAGTGTGCTGGAGACTGCTGACTTTGGTCAGACTGACCTATGTCAAATCTCAAGTCAGTGACCTTGGGAAGAGAGCGTGCGGATCTGTTTCCCCATCAAGAATATGAAATTCGTGGTTGTAGTTATTTAACATGAAAAGTTTTAAGAATTAAGTCAGAAAGTATACTTTACTAAGAGAGACCAGACCAAACCAGTGGAAAGAAGGAGGGGAGGAAGAAACGGAAGGAAAGAGTCAGGCGGGGAGGAAGGTGTTGGTTTCAGATTGGCTGATATGGTTTGTGGAGGCTGGCAGAATAATTCTGGGTCAGGCAAGGGTCAGTGCTGCTATAGCCTTTGTGCCCAATGTTGAGAGCCCAGCAAGTTTTAGACGCTGTTCTCCGTGGGCACAAACTTTTATACCAGTCCCGTTCTTCATATAAAAATGAAAGACTGTCTTCGCTAAAACCTGCCTCGCTCATTTTGATTTTCCCAGCGTGGAGTATATGTCAGCACTCAGGTAGTATCCGATGAATGAACGAGCACTGGGGAGGAACTGCAGACTTTAGCAGAAGCATCACCTAGCGTGTAGTTATTCTCAGAGTCAAAGGACTTAGCCTATGCAAGGTGTTTAAAAGATCCCGGGGGCCATAGTAAAGGCTCAGTGTCTCTGAGCAGTGACTCTGTTGGGCTTTGAGAGGCTTCTGTATCGTTTTGAGATGTCAAGTACTGGTTTGGATTGTGTCCTCTCTGCAGCTCTAATATGCCCTCTGCCATGGAGGATCCTTCAGGCTGAGAAACACACTCTGATCCTAGCAGCGTGCAGGACTGTCTCACCCGTATCTGTCCAATGCTTCAAATAGTTTGCCTCTGGTTTTGAGTAACAAGTTTTCACTGTTTGAACATTTGAATAAAGACAACATCAAATCACCAAAAAAAAAAAAAATCACTGTTCTGAAATGTCAACCACTGATACAGCTTACCAAGTGTGGACATGAGCTCTGGAGACAGACAACCTGAGGTTCCTTAACTCTCAATGAGTCCTTCTGCAAAATGGTAAAGTAAGCCAACTACGTAAAACTTTGGGAAAATGAAATGGAATGGTAAACAATCTGCTCTTGGCACAGTATGTACCATACTAAGTACAGGCTCCATAAAGCACAGTGCTTCACTGCTTTCTGATCAAAATATATTTCTATGTCAAATTCTAAATATACGTGTATGTGTGCATACCTGCATATGCATACACTTGTGTGTGTATATACATATGATATTTTCCCAATTAATTTGACTATAACCACTATTCTAGGCAATGTCTACATTTGGAAAGACAATGAGTTATAGAAGTGACTTCTCAAATTCAGATTCTCACATTTCCACGTTTATGGGAACTTTTTCAAGTTATTTAACTTTTCGATGTCATGGTTTCTTCTTCTGCCCAAGATAATCTCTACCTGAAAATTATTGTAAGGATTATATTAATTCAATATTTAACAGGTATTATTATTATTATTATTATTATTATTATTATGTTCTACACATGATCTTGAAGTAGTTTCCAAAAACATCCTTGTTCTTGTTGGTTGTTGATAAGTTACATCATTGATGAGTTATGTCATTGTTCCCCTGTCATGAGACACTTAGATGGTTAGCAGAAGCTTAATTTGTGATTTAGTTAAAATTGCTCATGCCAACAAGTTGTGTATTGCAATATGAATTTGTGGGTCTTGCTCAGTGGCTGATCAAGGTGAAGGGATAAAAGTTCTATATCGTGTTCTGCTCCTAGCTTTGCCCAGTGGGTTTAGAGAAGCCAGTTCCTGTGGAAAGAGAAAGTAGTAGAAAGAGAGTTTTGTTCCAGTTAAAAACTGCTCTGTCTGTTTTGCATTGCTCTTCATTAGTTGGGACATGAGGCCGAGTGTACTGACACTCCCTCTGCTGTCTGCGCATCTCGGGTGTGTGGCCACATCTCTGTGTTCTCATCCGTATCTTGATGAATATTCTGAGCATCCCTGACTTGCCACCTGAACATTCGGAGAAAAGTACAAAGTATATGGAAAGTATTATGAAATGTGAAATATTTTAGAGACAAAATATAGCCTTGAGGGTACAATTTTCTATCATATATTGGAGGCTTTGTTTTCCATTAAAGGCTTAGGTTCGATATTAATAATTCTTAAGCTGTAATGAGTTTTAAGGTCTCTAATGAACCCTTGTTACTGGCAACCTTTCCCACATCCCCTGCCTTTCGGGCCTACAAACAGTCTTCATTTTTGGATACCAGGGGTTGTGAACCTTCCTATTGTGTTGAATAATTTATTAGATTGAGGGAGGCTATATATAACATTGCTAAGCAGGATAAAAATATTATTTCTAATAATGGCTGTTTAGTGAGACAGTTTCAAATACAGTTGGAAGTGTGTGCAAATAAAATGTACCTTGGCCCGGTTCCAAAGCCCAACACAGTTCTGAGTTCTACTTCAGGCTGCAGGTAGAGCGGATCCAGTCTAATCTACTCACTCAGGATGCCAGATCCAATTATTCAAACTGGATTTCTTTCCCTGACTCTTCTCTTGCCTTCTCCTTCATGGCAGCCCACTTCAGTGTGGCTCGCTGAAGACGGAGCTCAGTGGGATGCGTGTGATCCTTCAGTCGGGAATGTGCTCACCACACAAACATGAGGACCAGGGTTTGATCCCCAGGACCCAGACAAAAGCTGTGTTTGTACTCTCAGCTCTCGATGTGTAGCATGCAAATCCTGGGGCGCCAACTTAACTGAGGTGGGGAGCATCCAGGCAGTGAGAGCACCTGTTCTCGTACACTAAAGTAAATGCTATATGAGGAACGCTACCCACGGTTGCTCTCCGGCCTCCACATAAGTGCATAGTGCAGCCACACACATGAACCTGCATACACATGAACCTTTGCATACGCACACATACAAAATGGTTCTTTTCACACTCCTGATCAGCTTTTGGTTTAGGTCCATTCGCAGTGTCTTGGAGACAGTGAATAGCCACAGGTCTAGATGAGAAGTGTCCGGGATGCACAGATACACAAGATAAACAATAAGAAGACAGTTTAGCAAAACAAGTAAACAGAAACTTAACTTCAGGTGATGCAGACAAAACTCAATAAAACCCAGCAGAATCCCATGCTGGGTGGTTGGGGAAGGACTCTTGGGCAGATGTGCACCAGCTGAGATGGCTCCATGGCATGACCTGTGAAGATCCAGGAAGGGACTATTTGGGAATTGAGAACAACAGACACGAGGGACTGGGCCCTCCGAAAATCAATGAGCAGAAAAGGAAGCCAGTCAGGACAGGGAGAGGCAGGCTGGAGGATTGAGTCAGGCCAGGCTTGGCGAGCAGTGGGAATGGATCTGGAATTTATTCTGAGGCAATGGAAAGCCACTGGCAGGGCTTAAGGAGAAGGTCATGATCTCATTTGCATCTTTAAACAATTACTTTTGATGTAGAATGGAGTCCACCAGCTGCAGATGGCATCCTGGTTCTCTCTCTCCCTCCCCTTCCTCTTTCTTCCTTTCTAGAGGGTTTGTCTTCAATTTACGTTTGATAATAAATGCCCCTACTTTATGTCTATTTGTAGGAAAGCTGGAAGAAATTGAAAGGATTCTGGCATCCCTTTCCCAGTCACTCACTGGCACCGGACAAGGTCTGGAGGGTGAAGGGAAGATTTAGTTCAGCCATTGAATAAGCTTTTTCTAGCCCAAATGTTTCTGGCATTGGGCATTTTCAGAGTCATGCTGACAGGTGAGAAAGAGCTGAAGATAAGAGAGATTAAATATGCCATGTACATTTCTCATATGCCCGTTCTTAAATGGCTTTGATGTCTTCCAGTCCTTTGATGGTCATTTCGATGGCAAATTGGTGAGATCATGGTTTCCATCACTGAACCTCCGTTCCTTGACCAGATCAGGTAGACAGAATAGCTTAAGATTTCTTGCTGTCATCAGAGACTGACCTCCCCATTTTCACTCTTCTCCAAAAGTATTTCCATCGAAACCTCTGGTGCACCCTCTGGATGCCATCGGCTGAGATCCCTCCTGGACCTTTAGGTGCCCTCTTCTCCACCTCCTGTCTCCCCAGCTGTGTGCTGACCCATGCTGTCAAATGCATTCATATCCCACAGGGAATTGCATCCAACTCCCTCAAGACAGAAGTTTCTCCTTTCCCAGCCTCCTTTGTGCTAATTTTTCTCGTTCTCTTCTTCAATGACTTACATGGTAGAGCAGCTAAGGACCCAGGCTTGGCAATCAGTCAAATCCTGGCTCTGTGGCTTGCTGGCTATATGCCTCCAGGCGAGTCAAAACCTGTTCTCATACACACGTGTGCATGCACACACAAGCACACTGCTGCTTTACTTAGCTTGCTGAGCTGTGCCAGACTCACAAGATTGCCAGCAAGTGTCCACTATAGTTCCAAACACAGATGCTAGGTGTGTCTGACGAACAAGCATCGTGAGGCACACCTCGGGGAGTTTGCAGTTCTAGGACCTTGGTGCTAGATTAGTACCGATAAACTCAATGACTGTGAGCAAGAATTCCAGTCTCAGGTTTTTTACCTTATGGGTGGCTGCAGCATTTTGTGCTAGCATAAACTTTTTAACAAAGCAAGGGGGAGGACTTCAGGTACATTTGGTGATGTCTTTCTCAGTATTGGCTGCAATTCTCCAGTTGTGGATCTAACAATTATTGGGCGCATCTTCTTGTTTTGGTTGTAATAGAATTTTTATTGTATAGCATTTCATAAGAAATATAGTCATCATATAACATGAAAAATAAAGTCATTTTTGCTGTGTGTTTGAAACATCTTACAGTTTGTGATGATAATATATCAATAGTTTTATTGTAGCTAAGGCTTAACTCCATGTTTCTTTCAAGATTTATTTTGTAGGTATGTGTTTATTCTGCATGTATATGCGCCATGCACACCTTTCCTGGGAAATGGGGTTGTGATCTGCTGGGAACTGAACCCAGTTCCTCTGCCAGCGCAGCGAGCACCCTTAACCATTCAGTCATTTCCTCGGTGCCTTAACCCCACTCTGGATATTAATATTCTTAACACACGCTCCTTTTCCCACAACTACAATAGGAGGCGCATTTTAAAAATGTGTAAAAATATGCAGCTCTCTCCAACTTTATTTATAACAGCAGTTATGCTTATTTAGCAGTAAAGAAAACACAACTCCAAGTGTTCCCTTTTACCTGTGTGCTATGTTTGTGAATTCATTAGCTGAACAGAAAAAAAAAATTCAGTAGCATTGAATTCCACCTATAATGCCCATGTCCTTGAAGGGAAACCAAAGTCAAAACCTCCGTAGCCTCTGCGAGGGAAATTTTCCCCTCCAGAGATGACTCCCACTCAGGCCTGGTAGTAATCGCTCTCATCAGTGCACCAGGCTCTTTGTGAACATCTGCGCCCATGTGGTTTACCCAGCTCCCATAATAGCGCAATAACGGCTGGTTTTCATCGCTTTGATAAATAAGGAAACGGAGGCTTCAAGTCCCTTGCACAGCTAGGGAGTGGCATCTCTGGGATGTGACTGAGCCCTAGGTCCTGTGATCTTTGACTTGTGTATACTGCAAGACATCCCTGTAGGCTGCCCTCCGGTGTCAGTCTTGCTGCGGCTGTTGTCCCTTGTCATGAGTCCTTGCTCATGGACCTCTGTCTCACCGTTCATCACCTGCCTGAGCTCTTGAGCCTGCCTGTTTTGCTGGTTGTGGTGTTTGGAGAGCCTTTGAGATGACAGTGTCTGTCAGCATCATCTTTCCCAGGACTGTGTTAGCTTTGCTACCTCCACCCACTCTCTCCTTCTTTATTATGCCGAGTGTCCCCCCTCTTTTCTCTCTTCTGGCTTTTCCTCTGTTCTCTGACCTGGTTTGCATTGTGCAACCACTCCCTGCCTGTGCTAATGTTCTGTGGTCTCCACCCTTGCTGCTTGGCTTTAAGTCGGACCCCACTTAATGTGTTACCCAACTAGCTTAACTCTCTGTCACTACTTCATGTTTTCTTGGTTTTAAAAATCAACCTGGCAAAAACTTATGTCAGTTCAGAGGTTGTTGGCAGGGAGACGATGACTTGATTTGTGTAAAGAGTTTAGCTGAGTGCCTGGCCCACAGTGGTGCTCAACTTATCCATCTTCCTTGCTTTGATGTTTTGATGTCATTTGAATGACGACTATCCATTTATATTAGAAAATCCATTGTTAGGTTGAAGGAGCAATCCAGCCACTGCAAGGAAAATCTGTCTCCCAAGAAGAAAACATAAACCCTCCTTCAAGGTACTTCCCATTTCTTAGTTTCCCATCTTCCCTTGGCCACAGTGGAATGAGTTGGCTGGCCACCACTAGGACCTCAGAGGCCTGCACATCACCCAAGTTTGGTTTCACTCTGGCCCACATTCACAACACAAAAGTACAACCTACTTGCTTGGCTCTGGACGGCCCAAATCTGTGGTCCTAGGAAGCCAGGTAGAGACTGAGGACAGGGGTGCCCTTCACACAGACGTCTTCCCACTCCTCTTCTCCCAGGCTGAGTTTCTTCATCTCTAAGATGACAGGATTGGCTATCATGGTTTTGAAGTTTGGAGCCCTGGAAGTTGGCCCCTGAGCCTAGCAGCTCTGCTGTTGCTTAGCTCCTGAGCATCCATCTTGTGCAGGGACAAGGCTCATTTACTCACTGCGGCTTGGCTTGTGCTGCAGCCGTCTGCAGCTCTGGCACCGAGTCACACTGCAGCCTACATTATCGCTCTTCTTGTAGCAAGCAACCATGCCTTGTCCCATTACTACAAAGCAAATTCTCCAAGGAATCCCATGGTGCTCCAGGAATCTTCTGGAAGTTGCTTAATGTGCGTGGCCTTATCCTGAACGTTAAAAAAAGAAAGAAAGAAAACCTTCAGAAGAAAAGATGCTCCATGGAGTCCCAATGAGGCATAGTCCAGTAAGAGAGAGAAGAAATCCAACAGTCGTTGAGCTTTGTGGAGTCAAATGGGAATCCTTTCTCGGTGGCTCAGGGTCAGACCCTATGGCTTATGCGAATGTTCTATGGTGATAGTTCCATCTTCATCTCTGTTTACCTTTAACTGAGGAAGCCTGAGAGTCTATCTAAAGCCAAGTTACTGCTTTAACTAACTCAGCTGGTTAGGGCACTAAAGCACATTTTTTTTTTCCTTTTCCCTTATGTGATAAATCACCATGTACTATCTGTTCTCTCTTGAAAATGCCTCTTTCTACTTCTGTCATCCCCAGCGTAGAACTGGACCTGACGGCACTCCTGGGATCCTGAAATTGATTCTAAGGTGTCCATACTCCCAGACTCCTGTGTGTGTGTGTCCCTTTGTGTATATACCAATATATTTCCCACTCTTGTCTGAGTTCACAGTTATCTCTAGGCTTCCATAAACAAAAGCCATTTAGAGCAGGGGTTTTCAACCCATGGAGGTTGAGCGACCCTTTCACGGGGGTCATATATCAGATATCCTGCATATCAGATATTTACATTAGGATTCATAACAGTAGCAACATTACAGTTGTGAGGTAGCAATGAAATAATTTTAGAATTGCAGGTCACATGAAGAGCTGTTTTAAAGTGTCAAAGAATTAGGAAGGTTGAGAACCACTGACCTAGAGTCAACTTTCTGTCTCCTCACGGCTGCCATCCTCACGTTATCTCTTTACCAAGATGTTTGTTTGTACAAACGTCTTGATCTAATTTTCCCACACCCTTAAAGGCCCAGCTGAACTTCAGAAAAGAGCCCTGTCCCTCTTGTTTGCCAAGTGCCAAGGCCCAACCACAATGCCCGGCTCACAGGAGTGCTATGTAACTATGTGACTGTCAGGACTTCATTTCACCCCAGCCGACGTTCAGTATGGGATTCTAAGTGCCAGCATCAGCTCTGCAGGCTGAGTAGTTCCAGGGGGTGGCTTTGTTTTCATCTCCTTATGGAGCGCTAATATCAATGACACAGAAGAAGTTTCCACAAGGGATGGATGCTAGCTGTGGCCACTTTCCTTTGGGATGAAAGGGCAGATGTATGGAGCCCAATCTAAACGTCCCAGCCATACTTCATTTATTGACCTGCTAGTTATAAAGTAGGTGATACTTTTTCCCATTTTACTGCTGAGAAACTGAGGCTCAGAAAGATTAAATTTTTGTTCAAAATATGAGCACTACAACATGGCTGACGCCAGAATATAAACCCAGAGATTGTGGCTACAGAGTGGGCAGTCATTAGTGCCATGCCATGCACCTTTCTAGAGTGCGGTAAAGCATGGGCCATTTTCAAGCGTCCCAAGCCTTATGGACAGCTCCAAACTCTGCTTCTGCAGCCGATGGGGCAGTTTTACCTTGTTCAGAATTCACAGCCCTTCAGTTTCATCTCCTGTTTGCTCAGTTTCTGGTGTTTGCCTAGCTGTCTACAGAAGGGTCTGTTCTTGTGTTTTAGCACTAAGGGATGAGAACTACACCCTACCTAGAGCCCCTATCTTTCCACAGAAGGGAGCCATCCAGCCATGAGAAGCCACATGGCCGGAGCAAGATGAGCTTTCTCTGAGAAAGTTCTGCTTCTAGGGGCTTCTCTGGCATGCCATCCCACGAAGCTCTTCACTGTGAGCCTCTGGTCAGCTGAATAAAAATGAAGTGGCCATTTGTGTTCCCCCACTGATTGAGCTGGCTTGACCTAATATAGGTTCAAACTCACAAAAGCACAGACAGGCTCGCTTCCAGGCTTGCAATGGAGCTAGAGGAGGTAGGCTGTGTGCCCAGCTTCTTGCAAAGTATGGCCTTGGATCTGTGTCACTGGTACCCTTTAAAACAGAGGTGTCAGAGTCTCCCACCCCCATACCAAGTTAGGGGATTATTTGTGCAGACGCCCCGCTTCTGATGCCAATTGGATCTTGTCCAAAGAAATGTGTGGAGCAGGGTACCCTTCTCAAAGGCTGAGCGTATCCATCATGAGTAAGATGCTTTGTCAAATGAGATGTCTCAACTGTCCCCTTCTTGGTTATTCAAGCTTAACATTTTGCCCCATGAAAACGCTTTCTTGGACGAGCCTAGACCTTGAAAATCTGCATGTCATGTATTGAAAGGAATGTCGGGTCAAAGCAAGTTCGTACTCCATTATTGTATGTTAAGGACTAAGTGTACTCCTTTCTTGCTATTGACCAGTCAATGTGTAGATTCCCCAGGACTCCTCTGGTACGTGTTGGGTCCACACATCTCTCAGTGATGCAGGGTTCACTTGGAGGCAGAGCATGGTGACATGTTATCTCCCTCTCATCATGCTCAGCTGCCCTCTGGGGTGGCAGTGAAAACCGAGATTTCTCCTGTGACTGTCAAGCGTGAACGCTACTTCTTCATCAGTGGTGTAGCTTCTAAGTTTTCCTACAGGTGGTAGTGACATAGGGTTTATGGAACTGTCGAACTCCATATTCAGGGCCGACTTAGATAATCAATCATCTTCACTGCTCAAACGTAGCCGCACCAGAATCTTCTGTGAAGGTAAATTGACTTTATACCTGCAGTTGTGAAGATGGCTCACTGTTGCTGGGTTCTGTGAGCCTCTTTTTAATCTGAGCCTGATAGTGAATGCAGGTTCACCCATTCCCTCCTAGGTAATTTTGATCTCTTAGACAGAACTTGCTAGGCGTTCCCTAAAAACGTCAGGGAAGTGGGCCACTGTGTTTTGTCTGCTTGCCTTTGGCAATGGGACTGAATTAGATATTTTGAAAAAAAAAAACAGGTGAAGAAAAAAAAGAATAAGGTCCAAAGTTCACCCAGGATAAAATAACCACGTGATAAACCAATGTCCACATGGGCAGAATAATGTGCCAACTAGAAGCTAGCTATTGGCAGCAAAAGTCAGACTATATCCAGTTTTTACTTATGAATTGGTAAAATTTAGACTAATTAGAAAAAAATTATTAATGACCTGTGAAAGATAGATTTTTGTGGATTCGATATCAAGTAAGTAACATATTTGGCTCTGTCTGCCACAACTATCTACATCCCCCATATATGCCTGAAGAGCGTGATTGCCCACTGGAACATGTAGATCTGAAGATCCCCTTTGTTCTGATTTACATCTTTAAAATTGTCCATCAACCTTACCTGTGGTAGAATTTGAATGAAGTGAATGACTATTCAGTGTGTTGGCTTCACCGCTGACTTGGACCATGCATCAGTCTAAGACTTGGATCAAGGATGACTCTTTTAAAATGATAAGAAGTTCTCTAAACTAGAGGCAGCTATCTTTCTCTCCATTCTCCTTTTTGCTTTGAGAGAAGAGCCGATTCGGGGTCACACGAGCCTGTGAGGTTACACAAAAGCCCATACTTAGAGCAGCCCCGTGTGTGCCTTAATCCTCAACAATTATCTTCTTAAAAGTCTAAATCAGGGCTGGGGAGATGGATCAGTAGATACAGCACATTCCAGGCACTCATGAGGACTGAAGTTTAGCCTCCCCCACCCCAGAGCCCAAGTACAAACAGGATGCAGTGTGGCGCATCCTGCAATCCAGGCTTGCTTATGGCGAGATGGGAGATAGAGAGATAATCTCCAGAGGCCTGTGGCCAGATACCCTCTCGAACACAAGACACCCTGTCTAAACAGACTGGAAAATGAAGACACTTGGGCTTCAGGTGACTAGTCTCAAATTCCTACATGGTTTTAGAGTCAAAAGGGACCCAACGGAAAGCGACCAGAGCATATCAGTGGCTTCGAAGGCTCTCCCAAAAGAACTGAGGATGGAGAGGCAGAGCAATCTGAGCAAAGTGGAACGATGCCCATGAGGTACCTGGAAACTTGTATTGCTGAACCCCTTGTCCTCATTGCACTTCCAGGGTCTAAATGTCCTAGGAAAATGCTTGCACACACTATTAATGTGTGCAAGATATGAGTGCCAACATTGTCAAGACGCAGTGTCTCATGGCTTCATCTAGAGAGAAGCTGCAGGTTCTGTATCACTCGTAAGTTCACACTCAAGGCTGATGATGAGGATGCTTCATGGTTCACACTTGGAGTACTAAGGCAATAGACTTGCTCGCTCTCTGATACTGAGGCAGATCCTGAATTCCTGCTTCATTTTGGCTTAGGCAGCACGACTGCCTTTCCTAGAAGCTGTTTGACCTCTCCTGTTTGCCTCACATTTATACCGACAGACGGCTGTACATAAGCATGCATCCCTGTGTGTTATAACTTTGAATGTTCAGAACTGGCTTCAATCTGCTTGGAATAATGAGATGTATTCTCTAACGCAACCGAGGGAAGAGAGGGACTCAGATGGAGGCTTCAAGAGCCGTGAAGCGCACAGCTCTGCGATGTTATCAAAACCACTGCTTTCTTTTTCTTCCTTCTCTGCTGTCCTTGGCACTGTCGTATGTCCAAGATCATCCTAGCCATCACCTTCCTGTTAAACGCCATCAGAGGCAGAAAGAGCCGTGTCTCTGGTTTCTGTTTAGGATCTAGATACTCATTTCGAAGCGCATCACTTCTCAGAGCTCCGTGCGAAGGAGACGGGTCTGTTCTACGCCCATTCACTTCATCAGGAGAACGGGATGACTGTAACTATCTCAGTTCGAAGATAATCAGGGTGAGCACTGATGGTCCTTTCCTTACCTGCTGTTGCCCAGCCTCTGGAAGACACCAGTTTACTCTCAACTTTTGCCTGGGTCACTTCCTTTGATTCTAGGGAATGAGGGCATCTAGTACCTGTGTTCAGTTCACATTGTTAAAGAGATGATCTCCCGTTCCATCTATGTTGACACAGATGATGGGATTTCATTCTTCTTTATTTTTTAGTTGAATAGTATCCTATGGTACTTATGTCTTTATCCATTTACAACTGATGGAGAACAGTTTTTTGTTTGTTTGTTTTTTTTTTTTGGTTTTTCGAGACAGGGTTTCTCTGTGGCTTTGGAGCCTGTCCTGGAACTTGCTGATGGAGAACAGTTGTATTCATTTCCTGGATACTGTCAGTATGTAGACTTGCAGATTTCACTTCCTTTGAATATATACCCAGTAATAGGATTGTTGAATCATATAGTAGTTCTATTTTTAATTTTTTTTAAGAACCTCCATATTGTGTCCTATAATCCCGGTGGTACTATTGCCACGGCCCACTTGCAAGGACTCCGGTTTCTTCGTGTCTTCTAGAGTGTTTGTTACCATTCGTCTTTTGATAATACCTATTCTACCTGGAGTGGCATGCCATCCTGCTGTGGTGTTGTATTTCTCTGGCAATTAATTATCCCCTTTATTCTTTGGTTTCCTTCTCTGTGAAATGAGGCTAAGAATAGCAATGCCTCTGTTTGCTGTTGTGAATACTGAATGTGTAGATAAACAGGGCAGCGCTTAGCATATAGTAAGTGCTCTATAAGTGTTCACCCATGTTTGTTTTATGTTTCTCATGACACGGAGACAATCATTACACACATTTCCTGTAGTCCCCAAAATAATCATGAACGATTACACAGTATTGTTAGCCTAATGGCTAATAACAGCTAAGAGTAATTGAACACTATGTTCTAGCCTTTGTCCTGGCTGCCTCCAGGGACAGTCTCATAGGAGCTACCCAATAAATCAATTAATATGATTCTTCCACTTCTACAGGTGAGGAGATGGAAGCACACAGAAGTCAAAAAGTTTGCAATAACTGTTCTCAAGGCAATTCGGAGAGGGACAGTTAGCACTCATCTCTTGAGTCACAGATTCAATCACATACTGCCCTCAATAGGAGAGTGGATGGACTCCCTGTTACTAAGTTGTTTGCTCCTGGGTTTCCAACCTCCAGCTTGGCCAGCAAGCATTGCACTAAAACTTTGTCAGCAAGGCTGGAGAGATAGCTCAGCAGTTAAGAGCACTGGCTACTCTTTTGGATGATCAAGGTTTGATTCCCAGCACTCACATGGTGGCTCACATCCATAGCTCCGGTTCCTGGGAATCCAACACCTTCGTCTGGCCTCCATGGTGATCAGGCATGCATGGAGTGCATACAGGCTGGCAAAATAATTATGCACATCAAATAAACATTCATGAGTCTCAAAGAAAATTGAAATAAAAATCCTCTCTCAGAATAGACTTGGGAATGTAGGAGTAAATGACCACGAAAACACAACAGAAACTAAGAAATTAGGAAATTTGTTTTAAAGGATATTAATAATTGCAAGTAGGATTTAAAGTCTCTAAAGCACATTCATTTTTAATTGAACAAATTTGAGGCATGAATTGTCCTGCAAATCTATTCACTTGTAGATGAAAAGCAACACCCCAGTAAGATGCAAAGTCAGTATCTAGCCTCACAATGGAATGGAGACACTCAGCCCCATGAATTGTCTCATCTTGCCCCTCTGTCCTGGTCTTTGACATGTCAAAGATTTACATAGCAGAGCTGTTTTATTCAAATGAAGCATCAGGGGGCATCCCATTGAATAAAATAGATACATATTTTTTGATGACTCAGTTCTGCCTTCAGCTTTACAGTAAACCTGCCATGAACATGGCTAGCTAAGTGCATTGGACTTGGGCTGTCGGGATTGCTCAGCAGCTGGTGGAGGTGTTGTAACGAGCCTGGGATGTTTCCCAGAACCCACCTGGTGGAAGGAGAGAAGTGATTCTCACAGGTTGTCCTCTGGCCTACACACAGGTGCTGTGGCATGTATAGTCTCTCCCCCCCTGCCCCCCCCCCCAAAATAAACAACAACAAAAAGAGTAAAAGTGGTATTTTAAAAGGCAAAGAAAACTCTGCCAGGCTTCAAATTTGCCCCCAGCTTTGCATTTGGCTGTCTGCTCCTGATAAAACCTTGGGTCCCAGAGAGCAGGAGCTACCCTCCTACACAGCTCTCTGATAGCGGTTAAGTGTGAAGGTTTCTCATGACCCCAGAAGCTCAGTCCTTCGCGAGCTGGCACAGTGTTGTGTCAGCCTGTCCATGCTAAACCCCAGACACGAGGCAGACACAAGGTACAGCAGAGATAGCCGTGAGCAGGGCAACTGACAACTTAGACTCTGTGCGGGTGACAGTTGGCAATTGTCGCGACGTTTTCCCAAGTGCGGTAGATATTACAAGAAATTTCAAAGCAAGTACATGGTCTACACAAGGGTTTCAAGGGGATAGGATTTATCTCCCTGAAATGGAGGGGAAAAAATTGTATTTGGTAAGAATTTTAGAGGAGAGGGACAGCAGGAGGTCAGGCTCCTCAGCCTGAGCAGTCACCGTTGGTGATCTGAAAGTCCAGTCAGGGCTCCAAGAAGGACAAACGCTTTGGCAGTGGGGAGGCCTGAATAGGTTCGGATCCACTTGCAACAGCAAATTCCAGCTTGACATTTGTTTTATTGTTTTCTTTTTGCTTTGATTAAAGGTATCTTAGGTCTTTTTAGATGTGGAAAACCAAAGTGTGAACAAGGATAATGGGGGAGGGCAGTGAGAAAAAACTAATTAACTTGCTTTAGAAAATGAAGGATTTAAAAAATCCAGGACTTGCTAGAAAGAAATGAGCTTTTAAAAGGAGCAGGGATCCAGGAGAGGGTGAGAGGCCGAAGGATGAGAGCTGGTTGGTCATGGTTGTCTGTGGTTATCTGCAGTTTTCTAGAACACTACAGTTCCAGATTCAATTTCAGAGTCTCTGCAGCCATGCCTTGTCTGCTAAATGTTGTTTCCCCAAGTAACACTTCCATATCTGGCATTTGTGGGAAATTGAAAGGGGGGAAAGGGCATTCATTCTGAAACATCAGCCTAATGTGGAAAACAAGAAAAAAAAATCAGGACTTAGTATAAATAGACAGTCTAACTAAACAAGAAGAAAAAGATACTGGACCAGGGGACAGGGAGTGGAGGAGCATGGGAAGTACATCCTCAGGCTGGGCTGCCCAGTTCTGCTCCAGCTCTTCCTGCCAGGTAAGGCCCAGTGCCTGTGCTGCCCTGGGGTCATTTAGGGGAATATACCTTGTTGTAGCAGAAGGGGACTTTAGTGGCCCATCCCAAAACTTCTTTAACATGTTTGGTCAGCAGACCAGAGGGTGGGCAACTGAAAGATCAAGCCCTCCTGGTCCTGCCTCCCATTTTTACAGCTGCTCTGACTTTACCAGGAAGGGGCTAGCCTGCAGGGTGTTTGGGAAAATCCTAGTGATTTAGCGGTCTCCAGTGGGCCCACTGGCTGAGCAGCTGGGAAACTGTGAATCACGTTGGATGGAATGCTCTGTTTACTTCCTCTCCCCAGGGCTAAAGGGGAGCAAAGTTTGTTCTCCCCCTGCCCTGCTGGAAATGGTAAATAATACGCTGGGTTTCAGAAGAATTTAAAGAGCATTTAAAATACTGGATTTCTTTTCAGAAGAGGTGAGGAAAAGCAGGGACATCTTCTCTCTAACTTTGGTGCTAATCAGTGCTCGCTGTCACTACATTACCAGAGGAGGTCCGTTCTGGGGCAGCCAGAAAAGGAAGCCCATGCAGAGACTGGGACCAGAGACTGTAGTAACTCGGAAAACTGGCAGACAGCTGACTTCCTGGGCAGAAGCCTTGGTTTAAATAAAATTAAAGTCAAATCCAATAAACAGAAACTGATAAACCTAGAACTGCTCAGATTGACAATATCTTCGCTGTTTCTTGTGGTCATAGTCATGCAGCCACCTTGAGACAGATCCCTAAGGACATCATTGGGAAGCAAAGCATTGCTCCTGGCTGGCTCTAACAATGGCGACATTCAGGTTCTCTCCCCAGCAGCCAATAGAGGCATGTCTGGGCTTGAACTTTCTGTAGCTTGCAGAAGTAGTTAAATGCTTTAGGGACTTAAGCCTCACCTGACTAGGATCTGCTTAGAGACAGAGATCAACAGCGTGAGCTGGAGCAGGCCATGGCTATTGGGTTGGGTATGTAGGACGGTCACTAAGGCTGAATTAAGGAATCCGTGTCTTATCTAAAGAAATGCACATGGCATGCAAGACAGGTGTCCAGGACACCCATCAGTTACCAAACTGACCTGGGAAAGGCATGTGTGAGGAGTCCTCTGCTGTGTGTGGTAGTGTGCTATACAAACCTAGATGCACATCCTGCCGCACACAAAAGCTGAATGAGGAAGACTCCCCATATGACCTATTGGTGATGCTGTGAACAAAACAATGCAAGATTAAAACAGACACAGGGAAGAGGGTGACACCAAGAGACTCCGTAAACAGGAGATATATGATGCTGTTGACAATGAGACACTGCATCCTGCAAAGTGTTGGCGGCAAATGGAGTACGGTAAATACATAAGCCAGCAGCATGACATTTCTCAAGGGTGACGTCCTGTGTGTGGCTGTGTCTGGGATGTGCACATACTGCTGGCAACACAATAGGCTTGTTCATCCCAGCATATCGCAAACATAGGAGTGATGGGCTGTGTGTGGTATGGTATTATAACGGTATGATGCCAGCAGGCAACAGGAATTTTCTGGCTCCCTTGCCACCTAACAGAACCACCATCATCATATGCGAAGTGCATAGTTGTCCAAAGCCTCATTTTGTGACTTCAGATTATAATGTTTATAATTCTATAATATTAATATGTCTTATATTGGTTACAGATACACCCTTGGAATCCTAAAAAAAGCAATGCAAGTGGAAAATTGTAACATGAAGGGGCCTGCTTGTTGGGGTTTATGTCCTGCCCAGTTCCCCACAGCCAGCAAGCCCTAAAGAAAATCACACAGAGATCTCCATAAGTTATAAAACTGATTAGCCCAGTAGCTCAGGCTACATATTAGCTCTTGTAACTTATATTAACCCATTGTTCTTATCTATGCTAGCCACATGGCTTGGTACCTTTCACAGCCGGGCAGGTCACATGTTGCTTCTTCGGTGGTCTGGGCTGAAATGGAGGAATGGGCTTCCTCCTTCCCAGAATTCTCCTGTTCTATTTCCTGTCTGGTTTACCTGCCTATACTTCCTGTCTGGCCAATCAGCATTTATTTAAAACATGATTGACAGAATACAGACTATTCTCCCACACCAGAAAACCATGCTGCATCCATTAATTACTTTTTATAAACACATTATGGAAGGAAGTATTGGGTTGGTAGGGGACTAGCTCTGAAGGATGGCATGCTTAGGCATCATACAATCTGCTAGCTGTGGGACAGTGGCCAGAAATGAAGCTTCTTATATCACACAATGTAAAGTTCCCCTGAGGACAGCCAGAGCTGGGCATGGAAATGATGCAGCGGTGAACACATTTCCAAAGACGAGCAAAGTCTGAGGCTGCTCTTAAAAGATTGTTCTGGGAAGAATGTGCCAAAATGTGGGCCTAGAATTCTGAGAAGTAAAGTATGTCACAGTGTCATTCCAAAAGTTTGAGGGCTCAGCTCTTCTGAATTGAAGAAATCGTTTGATTAATTAGGGTTCAACACGCTGCTGGCCCCGCCCCTTCTAGTCTCTGTGGAGGTACCAGGCGATGGATCTAGGAAGTATCAGCTTTGTCTCTACAGAAGGTAAAGTCTAGTCTGCCAAGAAACATGTTTACCAGTCCTGTCGTATTGAACTGCTGGGAGGAAGCCGAGAGTGAGAGGTGCCAAGAGGGACCAATGAGAGCTCTAAGCTGTGCTCTAGTCCCGTTTGCCAGTCCACTAAGGCAAAAATTATTTTAAGTAATTTAATCTAGATTGTTATAGCTTCAACCCAGATTAGTCTTTTTGTTGGCTTGTTTTTCAATACAGGGTTGCTCCATGTATCCCTTCCCATTCTTGAACTCACTCTGTAGACCAGGCTGGCCTTGAACTCACAAAGATCCTCCCCACCTCCCAAGTGCTGGAATTAAAGGCTTGTGCCACCACCACCCAGCAACAAGTCTTTTTACTAAGACAGACTCATTTTAATGTCTCCATTATGAAAAGAAAGCAGTCAGCTAAAATAAATAAATAAATAAATAAATGGAACAAAATCTTGGCCTGAAAGTCAATGTGATGCCTCTAATTCCAACACTTGAAAAGCTCAAGCAGGCCAGCCTGAGCTACACAGTGAGTTTTAGGCTAGCCTGGACTACAGTGTGAGACCCCCATCTTCCCATCTTAGCAATATCAACAAACACAAATACAAAATGAAATGGTGAGGAAGGGAAACAGGGAGGGAGATACTGGAACAAACAGAAACAGTCTTAGTTTTAAGATGACAGTGAGTGATTGCTGTGGTTATGAGTGACCCACCTCAGCACACTCTTGCCAATTCCCTTGCCGTTTGAATCTTGGGATCTCTTCAAAGATCAGTGTGAATAATGAGGAATCATTGTCCCTTGGGAGCCATTGGCTTTTTTAGATGATTCTCATTGCGCTTGCCATTCTGATTTCAGAGACATCTGGAGTAGCAGCCATATATTGGAAAATAAAATATCATACTTTCATGTTTGCTCCAAAGCCATCTCTTTTTTCAGAGAAATAAATTCACTTGTTTCTGAGAGAAGAAGTATTTCAGATTTTAGAATAAGAATGTCTGTGCTAACCTAGAGCAGAATCTATAGCATTATTATAAAATAACATTATTTCAAAGAAAGAACACTATTTGGCCTGTTGTAGCCCTAACCACACCTGGTAGTAGCTTGGTTTTCACCTGTGGGATTGTGATAATATTGATGATAAGATAGTTATGAAAACACTGTTCAAAATAGGTAGTGTCTTATTGTTTTTTGCCTTCCTAGGATACATTAAATCTTTTAAAAAATATTAGCATTCAGAATTCCACCACCGAAACTAGCTGATTCCGTGTATAGCATAGAGCATGTGTTATAAAACTGGCTAAGTAGGACAGTCCATGGTACCTATAAGAATAAAACACCCATAGCAATTGACTCAAAAGAGCATGTATATTCAGGTTGGCCTAATAAGAATGAATTTTGGAAGTTGTTTGGGAGCTATCGGAATGAGGTACCTGTCATTTTCAAGAATGTACACCTGGAAGGGTGTGAGTCTGAGGCTATACTCTTTGTAGAGGATGCTTGAAAATGAAGACACAAAAACAGGTGATTCAATTTCTTCTACAGTTTGTATACCTTTTATTTTGTTTTCTTGTCTTATTGCATTAGCAAATACTTCTAGTACAAAGTTCGAAGGGAAGGTGAGCAGAACCATCCTTGCCTTGTATCTGATCTTAGTAGAAAACTTGGAGTGTGTTACCACTAAGCAAAGTGGCTTGTTGACTGTGGGGTTTGTTTGTTTGTTTGTTTATTTATTTATCTACCTATCTATTTTATTGTTTTTATTGAGTTATATATTTTTCTCCGCTCCTCTTCCTCCTTTCCCACTCCCCTTTTGCCTTCTCCCATTATCCCCATGTCCCAGTTTACTCAGGAGATCTTGTCTTTTTCTACTTCCCATGTGGATCAAATCCATGTTTTGTAGATGGCCTCCATTGAGTTAAGGGGATGTGCTTTTTTCCTAGTTTACTGGAGCTTGTTTTTCATGAATAAGCATTGGATTTTGATAGCTGTTCTTTCCAGATCTATTAATTTGATCCTGTGAGTTTTGTGTGCGGTGGTAATATTGTCTCAGTTTCTTACATACTTGCTATAAATTCCATGTGGAATTCTTTCTATACAGGGTCTGATTACATTTGCTATATTATTGAGGACTTTTGTTTGTTTGGTTTTTTGTTTTTCAAGACAGGGTTTCTCTGTAGCTTTGAAGCCTGTCCTGGAACTTGTTCTGTAGGCCAGACTGGCCTTGAATGCACAGAGTTCTGTGAGTGGCCTGTCTCTGCCTCTTAAGTGCTGGGATGGGCTTTTCATTGAGGATTTTTCAATTCTGTGTTTGTGAGAAATATTGATTTGTAGAGGTCTTTCTTATAAAGTCCTTGTCTGGGTTATTTGGTTGATTATAACCTTACAAATTAATTGAGAATCATTCATCTACTTCTATTTTGTGAAATAGATGGTAAAGAATCAATATGGTTTCTTTCTTAACTGTTCAGTAGATTTTATTAGTGCTTCTGTTTGGGCAATGATGTATTCTTTTTTAAAAGTTAATAATTGCCAGATCAATTTCTTTAAAATATACATACCTGTCCAGATTATCTTTATCTTCTTACTTGAGGGTTGGCACGTTATACGTTTGGCAGGACCAAGAGATTAATCCATTTCATCTTGGATATCAGAATTTGGAGCACAGTTATTCATGCTGTTCCTTTTTCACCCTTAAATCTGCCCAAGATGTTCTGTTTTACACTTGTGAATTTCTCAATTTATATTATCACCTTTTTTCTTATCCCTGTCATGGGATTACTTTTTAAACTTTTTAAATTTATTTTATTTTATCTTTTTAAAACCCTAGCTTTGGTTTTGTTGGTAGACTGTTTTCAGTGTTCCTGACCTCTCCATGTGAAATGCTACCATTGGTCAAACATAACTCCTCCCATTTTTATCATTCTAGGAACTTCCTGAAACTCCTCTTGGAGACATCCTCCTACCCCCCCAAAAAAGCCACAAATGTTTTGTAAAATTGATTCTTTACCCCTATAATCCAAGCATGTCTTCCAAGGAGTAAAGTTAGATTCATTTGGGATTGTTTTTCTTTTTCTTTTTCTTTTCTTTTCTTTCTTTTTTTCTAGCCATTCTTAGACTGTATTGTTTGTGAAATTTATTCTAATGTTAAGCATTTGCCTAAGGACTTCACCATTGATTATCACTAGGGACAAACCAAATTTGAAGGAAAGTCTGTGTTGTCTCCCTAGCTATTTGATCTCTAGTAACTGTGTGAACATCCAACTGGTCCTCTGCCTTAGAATTCCCAACATCATATATCCAGCCACTCAAAAAAGCATTAATTTGTATATTTAACAAATACCTATTGCATATGTACTCTATGTTAAGCACTGTATTAAGCATTAGGGACTCAGAATTAAGCAAAAATACCTATTTATCTACTGTTATAGAGCCTGCATTATAGTCTTGTGACCTCATCACCTGCTAACTCACCTGGACCCTTATCACCCATGAAAACTTCCGGTAAATTTCCAATCTTTCCATAATTCCGTTCCAGAATTAGTATAATTTATTAATAAAATATTCCTTATGCCCCTTTAAATAGGATATTATATTTGAAGCGTATATAGTTATTCATTCATTACTTTAGCAGTTCCATCGACAAAACTCATCATCACACTTGCTAAGCGAGCAAAGCACTCTACCACAGACCAGCAACCTCAGGCCCTCAGGATTATTTTTGGATCTGAATCTGCCATTTTCCTACTATTCCTGCAGCTTTCCCATCTTTTTCTTCTCTCTTGCACTTCTGCAGTGCCTCCACCCACTGCTGCCTAGCATTGCCACAGTTAATCGTCACCAGGCCTGGGGTCTTGTCTTCTTGAAAACAACTCATGTCAGTCTTGGCATCACTGGGGACAAGTTAACTCAATGACAACCAGACTCGTGAGTCAGCTAGTCAATATCTCTCCACAGAATACAATATAAAATATGCAAGGCCACCTAAGAAGCCTTAAAAAAATAAATTGAGGGCTGGAGAAGATGGCTCAAGTTAAGAGCATTTGTTGCTCTTTGTAAATGACCCAGGTTTGGTATATAGGTCCACATTTGGCAGCGCATGACCTCCTGGTCCAGCTCTAGGTTACCTGATGCTTTCCGGCCTCCTCAGTCACTAGGATCATATGTGGTACACATCTATCATGTAGGCCAAACATTCATAAATAAATAGATATTTAAAATTTTTAACTGAATCTATATTTTGGCCTTTTAGAGTAAACTACTCACTTAAAGGAAACAGAGACAAGCAAACGACACCAACAAGAAAGCAAACAGACAAAGGTAGGCTGTTACACAGTTCCCATGGATTATACCAGCTGTTCTCAGTAAAGAGGAAGATAGAAGAAGGTTAAGAAAGGATAGCCTAAATTAAGATTTTCAGGACTTGTTACAACCTCATGCAACATGGACTGTAGTGAGGTCCTGAGCTGAGCAAGCATACTATAAGCCAGGTGAAATTCAAGACAATTGAAAGCAGGCCTGCCTGGTTATATGATGCCAATAAAGTAGTGTTTGGTGTGAAAATAGGTCATGTTATGCAAACATCTGTCTGTGTCTAGAGGTCTAGGATCATGCAAGATGAGCTGAGAGGTTCCGTGTGGTCTGTGTACATATGAAATGTCACACGGACCCTATAACTGTGCTTTGCACAGTTATATACGTTAGTGGAAAGTTTAGCAAATAGAAACAAAGCAACTAATCAACGTGGGGAAATCTAGACAACTGTTGGGCCACTGATTTGTACATATCCATTTTCTGTTATCCTCTTCTGTGGTATGTGTTTTCGTGATTCTATTTTAAAAGCTGTCCATTCATGTAATACTGTTTAAATCTGCTTCTGGTTTATAAGTTTAAATTAGCTGATGGGCTCACCACGCTGGTTGCTTTATAGATGGGCCCCATACTGCTTGTCACCCAACCTCCTGCCTTATCCATGAATCTTCCTTATAGGAAAAACCCTCCTCTAAACGTGACCCATTTTCTAAACCTACCTTGTCCCTTGAGACTTTAGTCCCAGGAGCATCCCGTTCCCCTAGGCACACATGCTAGAAAAGCAACAGCAAGTTGACTCGGCCATTAAGATTTAATAATTTCAGAACAGCTGGCATTTATCTTTAGAAAAATACCGAGGAGTGACTCCTTTAATGAACACTTTCCCCTGACCCAGCAATCCTTAATTTCTATTTAATTCCTTTGTGTTGATATGTTTATATTAGATTTAATTCCCTGACTTCCTCCCCACGTGTGTTTTTACAGAGGTTCCTCCCAGGCTATTTGGTTACAGGGAATTAGTTTTTCCTTAACTCATGAATTAAAGATTTGAAACCATGTGTGAGATTTCTTTCCCCACCCCCACCCCCCCATCCCCACTCCTGGAGACTTTGTATAGATCACTCTGACAGTGGTTTCAAGTTTTCTCAGGGTGTTCAGTGGCACTACCTATGTGTGGTGAGATCTGGAAAACTGTAACCCCCAAACCTTGAGTGTGAGACGATCAGTGGGCATTTAGCACGAGTGGAAAGTAACAGCCTGGGTGGGTGACGTTGAAAACTGATGAATGAGCCAGGCTGTGGTTGGTGGCGCACACCTTTAATCCCAGTGAGCGGGAGGCAAAGGCTTCAGTAACTGTCTCCTTCAGTGTGGCTGTTTCAAAGTATAAGACGTTTTACAGAAACTGAAGCATATCATGAAAGGTTACCCAGGAGATATTAAGTCACGACTGAACCAGTGCGCTGTGATGGATCCGTTAGATAGAATCTTATTCCCAACCCAAGCGAAGGAAGCGTGGATATAGGCTGCAGGGTGGGTCTGCCTTGAAAATGTGTCAAGTGCAAGAAGCTCCTCACAAAAGCCCACGCATTACATCATCTCATTTATAGAAAATGTCCAGAGCAGGCAAACCTATAAAAGCAGAAGTAAGTTAGCACTGGGGACATGGAGAAAGACTGCCAATGGTTTTCTTGGAGTGATAAAAATGCCCTAGATTTACTTACATGGAGGCAGTGGTGGCACAGCTCTGTCGGTCTACTGGGAACCATTGATTTACAAACACTAATGATATATCCCAATAAAGACGGCTTATTTTTAAGCTTAGGCCTGTAGTTTTTAGAACAACGCTAGCTAACATAAAAACAAAACCTACATCTTTCGATGACTTTCCCCTTAATTTGATGTTTCTTCCTTCACACATGAAGACATTGCTAGAGTCAGGAGCCCCCCAGAGAGGCATCTAGAGCTGCAAACCCTTTCTACTTACTTCTAAAATCTCAGAGTTCTCTATGTTTAGAATGCTTAGGAGGCCTCTGCCTTCATTTGGAAGGTAGAGAGAGAGAATCAAGAGACTTCTCCATTTCTCTGCCTTGCCCAACGTGGGAGCAAGCTTCTTCTCAAGTGCCACTCTGCTGCATGGCACATCTAATTGAAAGACATTTGGAAATGGAGCTGGGTCATATTCAGGAAGAAGAGACTCTTTCAGACAGTGACTAGCCAGTTCCCGCCATTGTGCTCTCTCGCACCTCCCCACCCCCCTCGCCCTTCAGTCCCTCTTCCTGCCTCCCTTGCAGGTGCTTATCCTTAGCGGTTTGTCTTAATCATCACCCAATAGCATTCTATATTTTGTGCACTCTAACCTTTATATATGGCACACACACACATGCACACACACACATGTACATGCATATGTGCACAATGTGTATATGTGGTGTTTGATTGTCAGTGCCTTTGCTCAAAAAAAAATGTCTTTAGTGATTATATTTTTCTGTTCTTCAGGGATGCAAGGTTTTATCTTCTTTCATAAGCTGTGACCCTAGTCATTTAGTGTTGAATTTCCTTACACTGAACATAGATCTAGCTCCGTACTTCCAAGTGTGGGCAGGTGTGGACTTTTAGAGATAAGGATTTTTTTTTTTGAGATGTTTTTAAGAGAAGAGTTTATAGAGTTGCTACCCACAGAGCATTTGGGAAGTATGCGATTTCCATAGCTCTGATCGTACAATAGTACTCTAGGTTTCCTCATGGATCTGGTGGGAATGAGAGTAAAGGGTTTTCCAGGAATTCTGAACGAGTTGCAGAGATAGGACAGAACTCACTCCGAGCCATATGTGAATTCCCCTTAAGATTGCTACTTAAAAAAATAACTTTTTAATAATAAATTAACTTTTGTTCCTCACTACAATCCGTAGAGTGCATTTGCAACACCGCATTTCCTTTGGCCAAGGTTTCTTTTTTTATAATTATCTGACTTTACATTTATACCCAAGTTGGATCTTGCATTTACTTATATGGGCACCCAGTTCCAACATGGTCTTCTATTTAGTTGAGAATGTGTCCCCAGAGCCTATCTACTGGTTGTGTTTAGAAATGAGCCTTTTGTGATTTTGTTTACTGGGGAGGGGAGAGTAGTCACTGATAAATCCCCCATGCTCCTGTAAGTGACCCTACTCAAACTCACCAGTACTTCAGAAAAACAATGAGCCATTTAAAATTAATGAGCAAATCTAGGCACCATGACACATGCCTGTGATACCACTCCTCAGGAGACTGAGGCAGGAGGATTGTCTGTTTTCAGACTTCCTGCACCATGTGGCATATCCCATCTCAAAACAAAACAAAAATGAATGAAAAGATCTTCAAAAGTTTAAAATTGGGCCCAAATACGCCTAGCATAAATTTGACTGTAATAATGTTGATACCGTGAAGCACACACGCATTGACATTCTGAACATGGCTCAAGGTGTGTTCTCCTGCGAGTCAGGTGAGTCACGGGTTCAGTTTTCACAAATCAGTAAGGTCTGGGCCGATTGCTCATGCCCCTTCATTCTTCTGTGTGCACTAGATAGCCAGCGTCAGATGTCTGTGTACTCTATGGTAAGATCACATCCTGGGCTTTTTCTCTCCCCACAGCTAGACTCTGGAAAACTTCAAGGTAAATAACATATATATGTATATGTGTAAAATGCATTCAGAAGCCTCAAATCCTTTCAGTGCCTTGGAAATTCACTTGCCTCCACTTTCAGTGTCTTGAGCCACCAGACCCAGGCTTCAGGGTCAGTTCCAACACGACATAGGAGCAATATGCATCGTGTTCCGTTTGCATGGCCTCTCTTCCTAAGATCATGTCGGGAGTGGAGCTGGAAATGAAGGTACAGAGAGGCTACAGGGCCACTATTTGCTTACATTTTGTATCAGAAGGTATGGAAGTTAACATTCACAGTAGCAATACGGAGATGGTGCTTGGGATAGTACTTCAGGAACCACGAAGACGGCACTGTTAACAAAGAAAATGTCCTGTTTTCGCAATTGCAGTTTTCTGCTTGTAAAACCGATGCTAGTATTGTAGTCATCAAGTTGGAATTAGTGAAGATCAGAGCAGATGGAGAAGAAAGAAGAAACCTTTCTCTGTTGGGGGAAATGAAGGGATAACTCAGGCACTTCCCGCTGCTGAGCCCAGGCAACTTTAATCCCAATATAATGCGGGTCTTCTGGTGTCAGCACTTTAAAATCTGGCTCCCCATTTAAAAGCTGTCTGAAACTATTTTGTCTATACTAATGAAGCCTCGGGGTCCTTGTCTATAAAATAGAAACCATAGTGTAGGACTACAGTCAAGATTTAAAGAGAGTAAAACCAATAGACACAGTAAACCACCCAGAATTGCAACCAATCCAGGAACTGCTATTCTCACGAGCCTCTAATATATACACCCTAGATATTTCAGCCCAACCTCTTCTGCCTTTGCTAACGTTGCTCCTAAAATCCTGCTGTTGAAATCATTTTTTCTTGTGTTTCCTCCCCTCTGGCTTTCTGGCGTTTCCTCTCCACCTCCGTAGGTTAGTTGCATGATGACCACAGGGCAAGCTATTCTAGGAGTGTCCCTTTCGAGTAACTGTGTGGCACATGAAGTTTGGGATCCACAGATCATTCCCTGCAGACTGCGGAACAGACAAGGAGGGAATTGTCTTGTTTTGACTTCCAGCTGAGGGCCGCAGCATCGGCTGTGTTGTGCCTGCCGCTGGAGAGTCCAGCTGTGGTGAGGGAGCAGACCCGGGGCTGCTCCAGGTTTGTTGCTTGAGAAGGGCCGCTGCCAGCAAGCTGGGCATGCTCTAGTATCTTGAATACACAAGCTACCTGTTACAGGCTGGGGTAGCTTTCCCGCCGCAGGTAAAGCTCAAGTTGCTACTGAGACCATATCCTCCTCCTATCTCTGCTGATTAAATGCTTTGCCCATGCTTCAAGGTCCATTTCAACTATCAGTTCCTCATGCAGGCTTTCTTCATCCCTCTTGGTCTCCCTCCCCCCTTTGGTTATGGCGTGTGCTCATAGAGAGGACTTGTATCCTTGAGCCTCCTTGACTGATCTGGCCAAGTATCCGGGGGCCTCCCGCACATCAAAGAGCGCCTTGAAAATACCAGTGGCCCCTAGTCTGACTCAGATAACGTGTCTTTTGAATTGCTTGTTTCTTGAGGTGATGACCACTCTCTGGTTTCAATACAATATAATCTGATGCATAAACTGTTGATTTTATCTATCCTGGCTTCTAGTTGTGACCACAACCACACAGGTCATGTGTAAACAAGGTACACAGAGGAAAGAGGCTGTAGAGCTATGTCACCCGATGCTTATGACTTTCATTCATGTGTACTATTGTGAAAATCTCCTTATTCTTCACCCTAGGTGAGAGTCCAGAGGCTTCTTTTTCTACGTGATCAGAGGATTAACAATTTGAATTTGATGAGCTAATTCACTTAGCAGTGTGAAAAAACAATACCAGTGCAGGTGTGTGAGTACGTGTGTGTGTGTGTGTGTGTGTGTGTGTGTGTGTGTGTGTGTGCATGTGCTTGCAACCATGTGCACACATACACTCATGCATCCTCTGCGTGAGCACCCTAAGGAGAACAAGGAGAACGAGAGATGTAATGAAATTGGCTCATTCTTAGGTTATACTGTGAAACTTCTTTCTCTTTCTTTCTTTCTTTTTCTGTTTTTAAACTTTCCCTTTGTGGTGATTTGAATTGGAATGCCCCCCATAGACTCTTATATGTAAATGCTTGGCCCATAGGGAAGGCCACTATTAGGAGGTGTGGCCTTGTTGGAAAAAGTATGTCACTGTGGGGGCGGGCCTAGAGGTCTCATTTGAGCTCAGTCTATGGCCAGTGTGACACACAAAGGCTATGGACCAAGAAGTAAAACTCCTAGCTCTTTCTCCAGCACCATGTCTGCCTGTAGGCCATATGCTTTCCACACTGATGAGGGACTAAACCTCCGAAACTGTAAGCCAGTCCCAATGAAATGGTTTTCTATATAAGATTTGCCCTGGTCGTGGTGTCTCTTCACAGCAATAGAAACCCTAACATCATCCCCTTGATGAAGTCAGTATTCCAGACCAGTTTTTGAGGTTGAATTCTATGACATATTTACCCTCTCAGACCCACTCTAACCAGGCATAATGGCTCACCACCTGTAATCCCAGCTCTCGGTAGACTGAAGCAGGAGAATTGCCATGAGTCTGAGGTCATCCTGGGTTTTGGAGTGAGACTGTCACAAAAAGTTCTAAACAATGCCATGGCACCACTTGTAAACTAGTGTGCCCTTCAGCAGGGTGCCAGGTCTTGAGGCAGCATGTGTCTTGTTGTCCACCAATGTTCTATTACCACACATAAATTCCTGATGTGGGATTCCCCTCTGTATGCCGTGAATGTGTTTGGTGAATGAATAAAGAAGCTGCTTGGGCCTGCCACAGGGCAGACTAAAGTAAGGCCAGAATTCCAAGCAGAGATAGAGGAGAAAGTAGGTGACATCAGAGAGAAGCCATGTAGCCACCAGAGGAGAAACATGCCCACGCGCCAGTACCAGTAACCACGAGCCTTGTGGTAAAATATAAAATAGTAAAACTGGGTTAATTAAAGATGTAAGACCTAGCTCAAAATATGCTTAAGCTATTGGCCAAACAGTATTGCAATTAATATAGTTTTGTGTGATTATTTCGGGTCTAGGCGGCCAGGAAATGAACAAGCAGTCTCTGCCAACAAATTCTTGCCATCTGCGGGGTACTGAGATGGGGAAATCCAGTGTGTGTGACCTGGATGATCTTCTCAGTCATTCAGGAGCTCCTACCCCTGAACCCATCTTGGGATGTGCTCCTTTAAAAGGCCTCCTCAATGAGGCTAATGTGCAACTGATGCAGAAACCAATGGGCTAAAAAGCTCAGATCTTCCTGGTAGAAGTCAACTGACTGCTCAGGAAAACCAGAGGGAAGAGCAGATAACCCTCAGATACCTGGATCCAGGTCTGTCCCAGTTTTGAATCATCTCATAAAGTGCTCATATGCAGATTCCTCCCCCAGGTGATGCATGGTTCTGACTTTCTTTTTTTCCTTCATAAATTGGTATTGATGCAAAAGGCATAAGCTGACTTGCTTAGAAACCTCACAGTCTCCTGAATGAGCCCAGCGGCAAAGGCCAAGCTCCACGCCATTAGCTGTACAAAATGACAGAGTGAGTGGCCCCAGGTAGTTGGTGGTGGTGAGGGGGGGCCTTGAGCAGAGAGTAGAGAGAACCAGGAGAGGCTTCTTTGGGGAAGATGAAACCAATGATGCAGATACATCTGGAACAGGTGTTCTCTGTTCATTTGAAGGAAAATCCAATGAAGGAAAACCTCGGGGGAAAATGACTTCACTAGCGTATTTGGAGGTTTGAAGTTGTGTGTTTGCTTCTGACGGGATGAGCTAAGGGTCCGTTGTTGCTGTTTATTTTCTTTAAAAAGCAAAGTAAAAAGAAGGGACTATGCTGTGCTCCATCCCAGTCCCTACAGTGCTCCTCCCCAAGAAGCACAGTGCTCAGCTCACCCACTTACCCTACCGCAGACATTCATGCCTGGGGTTGCGCACCAGGTGCGGGGTGACAGCATTAGATGGTGAACCAAGAGGGCCTAGTACCAGATGCTTCTGAGGTCACATAAGAAATAAGCACTTCATGGGACAGAGAATGACATGTAGATTAGATTACGAAAGGAGATGCCTCCTATGAGCCTCTCCTAGAACATCCTTCTGGAAGTCTGTGTACGTGGCTAGGCTCCTGTCAACGCCACGCTCTTTTGCACGCATAAAACCACAACTCTGCTGAAGTCCAAAGCCACACTTGTTCTGACCTCGCTGGCTACCTGTAGTGCTCACGCCATTCTTCCCTTTGAATCTGCCCCGTCTTGGCTCACAGCACCTGGTCAGACGGAAATAAAGAATCCTTGTTCATGCTTCCAATATAGCCTCCCCTCAATAAAGTTTTATTGACTCCTAGGAACCTTTTTTTTTCTATACTCTTCCCCAATACAACAGGCCATTCTGTCCTTGCCCCTATATGGATGTTGTCACTATAGTTCCTTTTTGTTTGAGACATCTCGGACTTCTCCATGTCTCTTGTTTTGCACCCAGTCAACCAACTATCCTAGGACCTCTTGTGTCAGAGTATATACCAAATACATTCACCCCCCCCTACCCTGCCCAAGGCTTCACCCTTTTAAAACACAGTCTGTCCTTTGCTGGTTACTAACTCCCTAATCTTCTCTGTTTCCATCTATAGCCCAGCTTCTATCATTGCAGGCAAATGCATGACCTTTGTTAGGCTCATCATTTTAACATGATGGCCAGCCCATGCCCAGCTCCCTTGAAAATAGGTTTCCAGCTCACTGAAGAGGAGCTGGGTGGCTTACACAACCCAACCTAAGACCGTCTGTTGCGGACTCCTTTTTGTCCTGACCACAACCACATGTGGGTTACTGCCATTTCCTGGACCTTTAAGCGTGTTTCTGTCTGAGATGCTCTTAATTCTTGCTCTTCCAACTCGCCTGAGTCCCTGTTTCCCCAAAATGGTACTCACCTCCCACTCCACTTCCTTCCAGTCTCTGCTCAGAGGTCTCACCTGATGTCACACTTGAAACAGTAACCGCTGTCCTAATGCCCTTATTCCACCTGGAGCCGCTCTTTTTCTGTCCACACTACTTCTTTCCACCTGACACAACACATATTATTTTATCCATGTATCATTTCTCCTCTCATATACACCAAAAATCCTGCTTGCCACGGTGTCTTTAATATTCAGCGTAGTGCTTGCATAATTAGCTGACTGAATAAAATTACCCAGTGTTGCTATAGACTGCAGTCCCTTCTTTATATACTTGTTTGTGCTTAATTATATAGAAATTCCACTTAGTCGTTTTACTTCCAGTGCCTCGAACGTAATAGGTACTTGGTAAATATTTAGATCATGTCTTGTTAGGGTTTCTACGGCTGTGATTAAACACCATGAGCAAAGCAACCCTGGGGGGTGGGGTGGGAGGGTTTATTTCAGCTTACAGTTCCGCATCACAGTCCATCACTGAAGGAAGTCAGGGCAGGAACTGAAATAATGCTGTTTACTGGTACCTCATAGCTGGCTCAGCCTGCCTTATAATATTACCAGTCCTGAGATGAGACTGGTGGCAGTGAGCTGCCTTTCACCCTTTGCCAATTATCAATGAAGAAAATGTCCTATTGGCTTGCCCCGAGGCCAGTCTGGTGGGTGGCATTTTCTCAATTGAGATTTCCTCTTCGCAGATAAACCTAGCTTGTGTCAAACTGACATAAAACTAAACATAACAGATGGGTAGAAAACTACATACTACACAATGTTTGACAATCTCTAGCAAATTAAGTATCTGTATATAGGCTAAAATCACAGTGGCTAGGACATCTATAAAATGAACTGCTATAACCAATGTTTGACTGTTTCTAAGTGTTTTGTTACAATGTGGTTATTTCTTCATTTATGGGGTTCTATCAGTCTGAACATTTTTTTAAATCCCACCATAAATACCAAAAGCATAAGAAAATAAATCCATGGGAAACTTGGAGAAATTTGATTTTTCTATTTTAAAAAATCATCATGAAGGGTTGCATCTTCTCTACAACTTAAAATGCTTTACCTGTCTCATCCTCAGCATTGCCCAAGGGGAGTTATGATGTGTTCCTCAGAAAAGGTCCAGTTGTAGGAGTTTTATCTTGTGTTTCTTGCCAATGAGTGCATATATCAGTAATGAATAATGTTAAATTTAAGTTTAGCATTGACTTAACACTTCAGCATGAAAAAGTACTGGAGACGTTATAAAATTTATCCAACAAGGGAGATTAGAATTTGCTTCACAAAGAATCAGTGTAGCCTGCCTCAGAAGCTGCTGAATGAGTACCCAAAGGAGGTGCATCACTGAAGTATTGCGTGTGTGTGTGTGTGTGTGTGTGGTGGGGGAGGGCCAGGAGATGGGGAGTGGGAGGCCACAGTAGAAACATAGAAACAGAGCTGATGACTCACTCGCTCTGGTAGTGGGGAATTATAAGCCTCCAAATGGAGGAACATTGAACCGTGTCCCAGAGAGTGTCATGAGAGATTCTAAATCTCTTACATCACACAAAGAAGGAGTAACTGGCAGGTTAGTGTTGGCAGCAGGGTCAGAATCCAGGTCTCCCAACCTCCATTGAATGCTCTTTCCAGTCTACAGCCCTTACAGCCGGTAACGAGGTTGTGCGTTAAGTGGAAACCTGGGGAAAGGTCATCTTGATTTTAAGAGGGTTCATAAATGCTTAATGAGGGTAAACAGACTCGAAGAGTGATGGGGTAATATAGAACACTTAGTGTGTGATGTTGCCTTTGGAAATGGGCAGCTTTGCCGAAAGGTACTTTAGCTCCGGGGGAAAGGGAACAAAGATAGGCCCTACGGTTGCACCTCCTTCCCAGGACACTCCGGATGACAGGGGCTCAGGTCCCAGGCTGCCATGTGAATGGAGAGGCATTGCTCTCTGGTGATCTGAGGAAAGGTATTCAACTCCAAATGCTTGATTAACTGAGGGGAAGCACGCTTCACAGGCCAGAGATATAAAGGGCTTTGGCAGTTTATGTCTCTGTAAAAGCAATTAGCTCTTTCCAGTCAAAAACTAGAAGAGAGTAGAGACATCAGTTCATAGATGTGGCTGAAAATAATGACCCATCTTCCATAATCTAAGGGTATCTTAATATGATTTAGTCACAAAGTCTCATTCTTAAACCTTTTGATCCCTCTTAACGGTGTTAGCGGATGAACTGTACTAGGAAAAAATCAATATAGCATGTATATCTATCTATCTTACATACGTGTCCACGATGCATCTCACAGATCACATGCAACCACATAACAGAGCACAGCTATGTAGACCAAAGGGCAATCTTGGGCTTCATTCCTTCTCATTTACTGTGCACTTTGTGTTTTGAGACGGTCTGGGGCTAACCTGATTAGACCAGGCTAGCTGGCCAGCCAGCAGTAACCTGCCTGTGTCTGCTTCCCCAGCGCTGTGATTACAACTGCACAATGCTACACCTGGCTTTTTAATATTGATTCTAGCGTTGATCGTGTGTCCTCACACTTATACATCAAGCACTTTACCAAGTGAGCCATCACCTCCAGCCTGCATTGAAGAATGACTAATAAAAGTTCAGAGACTAATATTGGGATTCAGTCTGAATACCCAAAAAGCAAAGCAGCCAGCCACTGGCTCTTACCTCGACCTCGGTCCCAAAACAGCGATCCTGCTTCCAGGAATCTTAGAATGAGACTGTGTCTAAAAGCTTTGTCTCCCATTTTATAATCCTCTCTAGGGCTGGGATTAAAGGTGTGAGCCACTGGGATGAAAGGCATGCACTGCCCCGTTTCTATGGCAACTAGTGGGATGAAAGGTGTGTGTCACCACTGCCTGGTCTGTAAGGCTGACCAGTGTGGGCTGTTTTACTCACTGGTCTTCAGGCAAGCTTTATTTATTAAAACACAATAAGCTTTATTTATTTATTATTACACTGCATCGTGTTTTGTGTACCTTGAGTGCATGATTCTCTATCATAAGTTTGTAGATGATTGACATACTTAGAAGAAAATACAATTTAAATTCTGATTTATAAAAAATACAAATTGCATAATATTAGTTAACATTAACTGTTGAAAGTGGAAGTCACAAAATAATCCTGCACCAGTTCAGAATTATGAATAATAAAGGATTATTTATTTAGGGGAAACTTACAGATCACTATCCTAGATCACAGTCCTCTGCAGGGACAGGCACAGTCTTGCAGCGGGAAGCAAGAACTGGGAGCAAGAGAGCAAGCACACGCTTTACAGATGCATTTACAGTATAAGAGGCCACACCCAAGAGGGCTGAAATCTTAAAGACTATGGCTGAAGGAGCAGAAAGAGTCAGCATGAGGCAGCCTAGAGTCACCTAATTAAAGGAGTCTTAACTGACTTTCTTTCCCAGGTTGGTCCATGGACAATCTCCGATGGACTGTTGTGGTTGCCTTAACTGATGTAGGCGGGTCCCGCCCACTGTGGGCAGCACCATCCCTAGGCAGGTGGTCCTAGGCTATCCTAGAAAGGTAGCCAAGCCTGAGTTTGTATACAAGCGAGCGAGAGAGTGAGAGAGCCAGCAGGCAGCATCCTCTGTGGTTCCTGCCTCACTTCTTCAGCTTCTGTGAGTTCCCTTGTCAGAGATAACACTGCACAGGCCAATAGCAGTCCTGCCTTTAGACTCCTGCTTGAGTTCTGCTGTGACTCTCTCGGGGAGGCACTGCGACCTGAGAGCGTAAGATGAAATGAACCATTCCCTTGAGTTTCCTCTTACTGCTCTGGTCGGAGCGTTTCATCACAGCAGCAGACAGGAAACTAGACAACCAGAGTAATTTTACACACACTTAGTTACATGTCCTTAACACAACAAATGTCTGACGCATTTGACTCCCAAATACCTGAATTAGTTCGCCCTTTAGACACTGTCTCAACGTTGTCTATCAAAAAGACAAGACTTCAGGATGCAAGTCCCCCCTAAAGAAAGCAACCAGCTGTAATCACCTGCTAGAAAAGCCTGAGTGGTCCTGATGAAACCAGAGGATGGATTTTCAAGTGCTAGGCCATGAGACCTTTTATAGTATAGAAAAGGAAGGAAGATGTATCCAGAACCATCAGTTAGACTGAGATCTATTAACTGTTTGCACCAGGATTCTTTAAAGAGATTATTTACACATTCAAATTAAGCATTTTTGCTGAGTCCTGGAGACTAGGCCTCAGCAATCCCCTTACATGGAGCTTCTTAGTTGGTTCGTATGCTCACTCAGGTTTCGCAAACACTGGGGTTGACTATTTACTTCATAACTGGCCTTTACTGAGAAAAAATTGACAGTCCTAAGCTCTATTTCATAAATGAAGGCCAAAGCTTCTCAGTTCATATTTAACCACATTTAAGCACAATTCTCTGAGCTCAAATAGATGTCACTCTGTTCCCTGGCGCTATGTCAGCTGTGGTCAGGGCTCTATCCTCTGGTTAAGCCATTGATTCTCAACCTTCCTAATACTGCGACTCTTTAATACAGTTCCTCATGTTGTGGTGACCCCAACCATAAAATTATCTTGTTGCTACTGTTATGAACTGTAATGTAAATATCTGATATGCAGGATATCTGATATGAGACCCCTATGAAAGGGTCATTCACTTTAGGCCTTTTCCTTCCTACTCTTTGTTTAATGTCTGCTAAATATTTCTCCGTTACATAGTCCTATACTTGTATGGCTGGTTTATATTGGGGTATTATCAGTAGGAAGAGAAGAATTTTCTTTAACTCTCACCCCCTAATATACTGGTCAATAAGTCTTCATCACATGCCTTATCTCTAGTTAGTGATGTATTTTGGGGGCAAGTTGACTTGAAAGCCTTTCTTGGGATGAGTGGAACCTTTTGTGGAAGAGAAGTCTAGGCCTTAGAGGGATCCCAAGCACTGCGTTTGAGATAAACCATTGAGTAGAATGAATAGGGCCCAATTTAGTCGCTGGTAAAGGATTTCCAAATTGAAGTGAAACTGTGGGTGGCATCTGCTTCTACTTAGACGATAAGATTTCCTAATTTATGAATTAAGTGTTAGTATCTTCATTTCTTCAGTGCCTAACATGTGGTGCAGGCAGTAAAAGGGGAAGGAAAGTTTGTTAACATCAAGCTTAGACTTTGGAGGGAACATCTGCTGAGCAGATGTAGTTTGGACCGCCCACTGCCCAGACAAATTAACCTACGTTCCTTAAAGAGATGCACATCTCTGAATAATCAAGGTAGAAAAATTTCAGAGGGTAATTGTCGTCTCCGAAGCATGCAACAATTTCTGCTGCAACCTCTGTTAAAATTCTTTGAGTCCATATTATCTACCCAGATCCTATTAGATTCCCGTAGTGCTAAACAGTTTAGTGGCTTGCAAGGTAAAACAAGCATATTTAAACTAATCTTTTTCCATGACACAGAACCACTCAAGTCTATGCATTACCACGTCGCCTTCCTTCACTGGGTTGTTCTGCAGGGTTTGCATATTGGTTCGTGTCTAGCAATATCTGAGATGTGATAGTAAGTTTGCAGCAAGATATGTAATAAATTTAACAGACAATAGCATCAGGACAGTGAACGGGGATTGGTAGTTGCGTGTAGTAATATTTCATTTCTATTTTAATAAATAAAGCTTGCCTGAAGATCAGAGAGTAAAACAGCCCCACTGGTCAGCCTGACAGGCCGTGTAGTGGTGGCACACACCTTTAATCCCAGTAGCCACACTAGCTGGCCATAACAACCAGGTGTTATTTATTGGTGCACGCCTTTTATCCTAGCACTAGAGAGGAATATAAGACTGGAGGAGACAACTCTCAGACACAGTCTCATTCTGAGGATTCCTGGACGATTGCCAGTGGCTGACTGTTTTGCTTTTCTGGCCTTCAGATTGAACCCCAATATCCATCTCTGGGTTTTTATTACTCATGCTACAGTTGCCTGACTTTCTGGAGGATGTAAACCAACTTCTATTCAGCCCAGATATAGTATAAATGGACAGTATCAAAAGAACAGTTATGTGTAAGTGTAGCTTGGTGAACCAGTGAGTTTACTGAGCTTACTTACAGGGTCATGAGTTAGGGTTCACTTTCAGGCAACTACATCACCAGAGTCCACACAAGTGTGGATAACGACTCAGAAGCCACACACCTAGACTTCCCCACCAACTTGTAGCTCTGCTGCAGAGGCTCTCCTAGAACAACTGATGAACTGTGGGGAGAGGCCTCTTGAGCCGGCGGGTTTCTTAAGTTCTCTGGATCTTATGAGACTTTCTTCCCTTTGGGACGGAATGTTTTAATTTGGAGAAAACAGTAATAAAAATTGAAGGTGGAGTTCAGTGGTAAAGCACTGGCCTACCATATGCTAAGGCTCTGAATTCCATCCCCAGCACACCAGAACATACACACACACACACACACACACAGAGAGAGAGAGAGAGAGAGAAAGAGAGAGAGAGAGAGAGATCTGAAAATAGGAGAGAGACTAATTGGAAAGACAGGATTCATTAGAAAGGAAGCATGATAAAAAGTAATGAGTGAATATGATCAAAATACATTGCATACATATATAAAGTTATATGAAACATGCATACATGTATAAAACTGTAAAAGTAACAACAAAAACAAACAATAGCAGTAGGTAAAAAGCCTTTCTTCCCTGGAGCCCAGTTTCCACGCTCATGGGTATTTGAGCAAATCTGACAGATGACTGTATATAGGTGGAGTCCTTCCTTGTGAAGCTGTTTGCCTTATTTTTACATTTTTCCCCCAGTGTTTCACATCATTGTAACTGAAGGTTTTTCTCCCACCCACCATCTCCTGAATATCCACTCTGAGGCTTATTTTGGTTTGCTTAGTTGATGGCTAAGGTTTATCACTAACTAGCTTTTACATCTTAAATTAACCCATTCCTATTAATCTATGTATTGTCACGTGGCCGTGCTGGTACCTTGCATCTTGCTTCTTGGGCGGCTGCTGGCCTCTCCCAGACTCTGCCTTCTTTTTTCCTGTATCTTTGCTTGGCTTTCCCGCCTGGCTCTATTCTGACTGGCTATTGGACAAATCAGCTTCTTTATTAACCAATGGTAGTAAAAGAGATTCAGAGCACACAGAGGGGCATTCCACATTACATCACTGTTGGCTGATGACCAGCCTTACCGCTCCCCCAGTCCACCAAACAAGAGTAAGAAGTGCTGTAAATTTGATTTCTTTCCCTTGCAGTGAGTCCAGGCAGTATTATCAGGAAGCCTTCCCAGAACTACTAAGGGATGATTTTGTATTTTCCCTGCTGGCCCCTCCTTGTTCATCATGGCATGCATGCCCTGTCCTCTGTTGCTTCTTGCGTTCTTGGCAGCAGTTTTGTTTGTTTTCTTCTGCTTTGTTTCCCTTGTCTGTCTGCTAGAACCTTCCGGTAATTTCCAGGCAAACTCTGCATGAGCAAGACTCTGATACCCTAACTGTCCCCACAGCATCTTTGACACTTTCCCTCACGATCCCTAAGACTACCTTTGTGATGTGAGCTGTCATAATCCTTCAGTTGTGGGAAATGGATCTAGAAAATCGTTATGTTAATGTGGATCCCTGGCCCAAATGTCTGCCTGCTTCTACCTAAAGATTGCTGAATTTATGAACCAGATATTAGTATCTACATTTCTTGTATACCTAACATTTAGTGCGGATAGTAACTACCCTTGTGTGTGATGCTGTGTCCAGAAGAATTAGAAGGATCATGAAGTTTCCCATGGGTACCCAAAGAGTGGCATACACTGGAGAACTCTCAGTCTAGTAATGTCTCCAAGAGTCGGACTAATGTTGCTCATGTCGAGAGAAGGCTAGCCCCTCCCTGTTCCTCTGTTTGCAGTTTCATCGATATTTGCTTCACGTATTTTGCAGCTCTCCTGTGTATAGCATTTCAGTGGCTGTTGCCCCTTTTGTGATTGCAGTTTTCTCTGTACCCAAAGTTATCACTTTCCCAGGTGCCAACCTTATCTCATGGCCACACAGTCTCTCCTGCTCACGTTGGCTTCACATTTGCATAATGTGTTTTCCCATCTTTTTCATTTCAACCTGCACAATTATATCTGAAGTCGGCTTCTTATCTACAGCATGCAAATTGGTCATATCTTTAGCCACTTGGCCAATTTCCATTTTTATCATACATATTTAGCTCACTTACAGTTAATGATGCTCTTGATGTGTCACGGTATAAATATTGTCATTTTTAGTTGGTTTCTGGTTTCTTTTTCCCATCTTCATGGGGGCTATTGCTTGAACATTGTTTTAGAATTCTGTTATTAGATATATCTCTTTATATCATTTTCCAGTGGTCTCTTTAGCTATTATACTTTATTGCATAACTTGCCATAGCATGCTGGTGCTATCATTTTGACACTCTAAGGAAAGTGTGAAAATTTTATACTCTGTTATGTCCTTTACCCTCTCCAGTTTATAACAGAGTTGTTCTAACTATTTCTTAGATATAGCGTTATAACCACATAAAACAGTATTATAAGTTTGCTTAATTGTAATCTGTATTGTTATATATTACATATCATATACTATTGCAGGCTATACTGCTCTGTTATAAGAAGTAATTTAAAACTTGAGAGAAGATGGAAAGCCTTGAGTATGTATTAATATTTTTGCTTGTCGTGATTTTTATTCCCTGCTGAAGCTCCCTGTTTTCTCTTCTACCATTCTTGGGAAACTTTTAGTTGTTCTTTAGGGAGTAAAGGGTTAAAGTCTCAGAGTAGTAGTTTCCTTCCACCATGCAATGGTTTAGTTCTCCTTTATTTCTGAATGCCAGTTTCCCTGAGAGCTACATTCTGGGGTGACAGAGAACGTTGTTGGTGGTTATTTGGTGTTAGCACTGAAATCTATTTTTGTCACCTTCCTCTGGTTTCCATGATGTCTGGTGAGACATGTGCTCTAATTAGAACTGTTTTCCCACCTAGGCAAGATGTCATGTATGTCTAGTTTTATGGACTTACTTTCGCATGTTCTTATAATTATTAGCTTTTGGAAATTCAGTTATGATGCGTGGGTATTGTTGTGGATTTAAGATGTTCCCTTTATAATTTTCTCAGATTCTTGAGTTGACAGTTTATTTCTCATCAGATTTAGGAAGTGTAACTATTTCTCTGATTACCTTTCCAGCCATGCCTTCTGTGTTTCTGAGACCCCAGTGTCACTACATAGGAGACCTCTTTGGTTATAGCCACATGCATCCTGTATGGTTGTGTTCATGTTTCTCCTGTCTTTGGGCTCTTTTTTCCCCCTCAGATTCAGGTGTTTCTATTCTTCCATCGTCTGGTTCTCTGATCCCTTGTTGCCATTGAGCCTTCACTGAGTTTTTATTGAAGTTACTGTATCTTTAGATGAGGTCACTCGTTTTCTCCCCCATTCCCTGCCTTGTCTGTATCACTTCCTTGGGGGCTCTAGATAAGTTGAAAACTTCCATCTAAAATAGATCAGAATCTTCATTCAGATCAGATCTGACTGCTTCATTCTTGAACAGCTGGGCTCCTACATTCCTAGAGCTCATGTGTATGTTCCAGAACACTCCTAACTCCAGTTGGATTTCATCTTCTCCAGCGAGTCTCCTTTTGATAGTGAGACAACCATCCTGAGTAATTAACTATATTACATCTGCATGAAGTAAGCCCTGTTCTTGCTCCTTTGTTAATCTTCTTCAAAAAGTAAGGGAGGGGGATAGCTAGAAGTGGGAGAAGGGGGAAAAGAGCCCTGTAAAGCTTAATAATACTCATCCCTGAATTTTCTCCCAAGGCAAATAATTTACTTAACCTTCATCAAGAAGCCCCAAAACTCATACTTCTTATTTTGTATCTGTTTTCTTAAAACAATAATAGCAACAAAACATTGGAACATCACTTCATCTGTATTAGACTTGAACTCAAATTAAATCTGCTGAAGTATTTGTGGCTTTCATTCTTTATTCGTGATTTAGATTTCCACTCTGTTTACTTCCAAAAACCCTCATTTATTTTTTATTAGAAAGTATGATAGTTATTATCCCTAAAAAACCTGGAAATATGGATAGATATAGCTTTGTATCCTGCCTTCACTCACTCTCCTGCATCATTTCTGTCCGCACAAGGGGACCCTCTCTATCTCTGAACTGTTGAGGAAAGTAGCGCCATGGTGTTTCAGTGTTCAAAGAAAGGACAGGTAATAATATTTGTCAATATTTTACTATAAATCCTCTAAGGTAGAGGTGTGTTCAGTCCAATAGTATGTTGTGCTTTGATTTTTATAGTAAAAGTACTAGTTAAGAGAGACAACTTTTGCTTTTTTGAGTTAACATTGCTTGCTTTATATGGTAGTCAAGTTTCTGAGTCTGAACCCTCCAAGTGCAGTTCCACCTCCGCAAGTTTTCATTACTTTGTCATTAACATTTTTATATTCTTTCATAATGTTATACACAAATATGATGTATTATACTGTATTCACCTCCCATTTCCATTCTCCTTCCAAATACCCTAGCCTCCCAGAACATCTCCTTCCAATTTTGTCTTCTAATGATTTCTTATAAGCCACTGAGTACAATTAGTGCCTACAGTTTTTCACATAGGTGTGGGTTCATTCACGGGAACATAGGCAGCCTACTGTAGACCATGCAACTGAAGAAAATTGACACCACCTCCCCCCCCGCCCCCAGGAGCCATCACCTGCTGAAAGTCCCATGGTTAGCGGTGGGACCTCGTGAACCTTCTATCCATGGTGGGGCGTTGACAGGCTTGCTTTTGTACAAATTTTACATAGGCAACCACAGCTGCTGTGAGATCATGGGTGCAATGGTCCTTCATGTCCAGAAGACACTATATTACAGGGGTCCTCCACAACCTCTAGATTTACTGCTTTGATATCACATTTAGTTTGTACCCGATTCTTTGCAGACTGTTGCATTCGATTTTGAGTTGAATATTTTCATAGACTGAACAAACCTTTATTATAAATCCTTGGGGGGTTTTAAATAGCAGGAGCCATGTTGTCTTTTTAGTTCTAGAATTTTATGAGTAAAATTTGGTAGAAAGATATGGTGGTTTGAAAGAAAATGGACCCCATATGGGGGCATATTAGGAGGTGTGGCCTTGTTGGAGTTGATAGAGCCTTGCTGGAGAAAGTGTGTCACTCTGGAGGTGGACTTTGAGGTCTCATATATGCTCAAGTTGTGCCCAGTGTCTCTGTTCGTTTCTTGTTGCCTGCCAGTCAAGAGGTAGGACTCTCAGCTCTGTCTGCATACTGCCATGTCCCACCATGATGATAATGGACCAAACCTCTGAAATTGTAAGCAAGTCCATTAAATGTTTTCCTTTCTAAGATTTGCCATGGTCATGGTGTCTCTTCACAGCAATACAAACCCTAACTAAAACAAAAGGTTTTAGTTGCCCTTAACCCCAATTTCTCTTGTTTTTGTAAAACCAAGAAAAACACATTATTTAAACACTGGACAAGAATAGTCATGAATTCCCCAAGGTTTGTGACCCCTGCCCTGGTGGTGGGTTTCCATGCTTCCTCAATATCTAGATTCCACAGCATACCTACATGGAAACCCAAAGCCCATGGCAAACACTCCCCTGATTAATGCTGCATCCTTTGGGTATAATGGCCATCAACTCCCTGTGGCTCAGTAAATAGGAACATTTGATAACATTCCTCAATCATAATATGTAAACAGACATATTATGGCTATGTGTCTGTGTCTGTGTGAGTATATATGATGTGTGTGCCAATGCCTAAGGAGGCCAAAGGTTTCAAATCCCCTGGAGCTAGAGTTACAAGATGCCTCAGTGAATGCTGGGAACAAAACTCAGGTTCTCTGAAAGAACAGCAAGTGTTCTTGTTTACTGGAGAACCGTATCTCCAGCTCCTGCAGAGATTTTTCTAGCTGAATTGTGTTTAGAGGTCTGGCTATTTAACCTATGTCTGGCTATAAAATTCCAGCTTCTCCCCCTGTATATCCATGTCATACTCAATCCTTTAGACTTGGCTTGAGCCTCATAAACTGGACTAAACAATCATCCAACATCTTATTTATAGACCATGATGTGCTGTTTGTCACATGATAGTGTGCCGTGTATTCCAACTTTGCTTCATCTGAGTATGTCCCCTCCTCATCAAGATTTTAAGTTCCTTATGGGAGTGGCTAGATTAAAACTACAAGGGATCTTAAGTACCAAAAAGGTCTTGGTGTCCCCTGCCCCGTGGCAATTTAGAACAGAATAATGTTGTTGAACCCAATAAAGATGAGAAATTCTAGAAAGATTTTCCCATATTTGTTCTTGAAGTATCATTCTTTAAAAAAAATCGAATTTTAGGAACAAAAAACAAATGCTAAGATGGTTACTGCTGAACCCCTTATTTGTTTGAAAGTAAAAATAGGCATCCGCACACATTCCAAGGAATAATTAGAACGTGCCCGCATCTGTCTCATTGGTTAAAGGAATTTTAAAGTTAACATCTGTAAGATTCGGAGACACATTAGGAGTAACTCATGTTTGAATTATTGGCTTTATAATGTGGGTTCTGTATATCAGAACTCCTTGCACTCTGAAGCATATTCTGTTTCTACAGTTAAATGGCAATAATCCAATTGTCTCATTTTTGCAAATGCCACACAACAAATGCTTCTAAATTAGGGAGAGAGAGAAAAATGCTAAGTGTTTCAGGGGGAAATTTTATATGCTCTCATAGTAAAATCAAAATCTTACGTGTCTAATGACTTTTCTCTAAAGTCGAGCTCTGGTTCCACGATCTCAAGAGGAAGAGGAGGTCCCATCCCTCCATCTCAGAACCTCCCTGTATTCTGGACTTGGTACCAAAGCCCTGAAGCATCTTATTGAGACCTTTTCCCAAGTATGTTACCCTTTTCATTATAAGAAATCTTGGTTCAACTTGTTAACAAAATATTCTCGGACAATTAAATATTTAGGGTAAAAATCCATAAGATGTTTTGGGTGCAGAAAAGTCTGCAAAAATGATAAGCAATGGGCACAGAGAACTCCCATCCCATTCTAACTGTTGCCCTCCGTTGCTGTCTCTCCGGTTTTGGTTGTTTGTTTTTAATAGATGCTATTTTTAGAGTTTTGTTTCAGGACAAAGTTGACCATAAGAACACATATCTCTTGCCTTCTTTTCCTTTCTACCTGTGACTTCTTCTAATATCAAACTCCTGAACCACATGAGGAAGCTGCTGGGTCTGATGAGCCTGTATGACTTGATCACTTCCGAGGTTTGCCATTTCCATTACAACTTACTAGTACCATACATTCTGTGGGTTTTGACAAATGGATGATATTGGTCCACAACATAGAGCCATGAAGAATCATTTTACCACCTGAGAAACATAGCGTGTGCCCCTACTTCCTTTTTTTATCCCTGGAAGTCATGATCGCTACAGCCTCTCCAAGCTTGGCCTTTTCTGGGCTGTTCTAAGGCTGTAACTGTGTGTTATGTCTCCTTCTCAGCCTGGCTTCTTTTACTGAATTATGTGCACTGATGCTTTCCTCATCTTTTCATGACATAATATCTCTTTTGCTTTCTTTAACATTTTCTGATGTACTACAGTCTTGATCTGTTTGCCTACATAAGGACATTATGGTTGTTTTGTGAAGACAGATTGGGGCAATATTAATAAAGCTGCTATAACTATCCATGTGCATGTTGCATGTGGATATAATTTACTCAATGAATATTATTAATTTTAATATTACTTGTAATATTAATAGAGTATGTAAAATAATACCTTGTATCAAAGAAAAAAACAGATATTCTGATTCATATTATGAGATTCTTATTGCATCACCTTTTATGATATGAAATAAAAAATAAAATAGTTATGATTTTCTGATTGCAAGAATGTATCTTTCTTTCCTCAGAGTACAATGCAATTTCTTAAATATGAAGTTCCTTTAAAACCATCATATCTAGAAGTGAAGATCATTTATGGGATGATTTAATGGGAACAAAGATCTGTAGGGGGAAATAGAAATTATACCCATCAAGAACACCTAAATCTCATTCCTTAGAATTATTTTCTCTTACTCTTCATGGGCCCCATGAAGAAACTTGTTCCAGTTCATGTTGTGAATGTGGCTGTTTCCTCACTTCGTTCATGTGCAAACATAGCCCAACACTTCTTTCTCAGAGATTCTGATCGGCGATGAGCCTGTGCTGGAGTTCCTTAGTACAGCTGAGGAAGGGCAGCTCACAGCTCCGAGGCGGCTTCAGAAAGCTCTCTGGCTCTCTGCTTCTCAGGTCCATCCTGAGAAGTTGGACAGTTGGACATCTGTTGTCGTCACTACCCAGAGATGAGTGGCCTTTAGGAACAGGGAGGGGCTACGTACCCAAAGTCGTCAGCGCCTGTATAAAGTTGCTGCTGATCGCCTTACAGTGAGAAAGGAAGAGCCAGGGAGAAGAACAGATTATAGAGATAGACACCAGAGATTTCCATTTCCTAGCCTAATAAGTTCCTGAATTTCTCTAAGCCTCGGCCCTCGTTTATAAAATGGGACCCTGCTTCCCAGGTAGCTGCAGAGGGTCCCGTGAGCATCCCTGAAGTGATGTGTAAAGAGTTACTGCACTCTTCTTCTTGCTCACCGAGCACTTGGCTATGGAGGAAAGGTGGCTTTCACCTCCCTTGGTCAGTGCTTCCTGCTTTCAGAAAGAGACACTGTCCTGATACTTGCTGTTCAGAGACGAGCTCCCAGCTTAGGTCCTGCTGTTCCACCACCAGATAATTCCAGTCAATGCTCTTCTGCTTGGTTACTGGAAGTTTCTTGCCCCAACAGAGCTCAGAGAGGTCAGTTAGCCTTGTCTCTCTAAACAACTATGTTCGGTTTGGCTTTTTTTTCATTCCAGACTAATCCTTCACTTTGCCCACAGATGTGGCCTTTCTTTAGCTCCATCCACCCCACTAAGGACAGACACCTGGCACAGATACCTGCGGCAGACTTGAGGGTTCAGCTAGCTTCTGATGCTGCTGAGCCTGAACTCACCCTCCAAATTTTCTCCATTGCTGCCCTTGGGGCAGCCACTGCCAGTCACTCCTAATCTGTACTGGAAGCAAGATGGATTTGCCATCCTGGGAACAGGCCAAGATGACATCAGTGCCTGCTACTTTTAGCTCAAAGCCCGTTATTTCTCATCATGGTGTGCTGCTTCACCAGCCGAAGGTATTTTAAGGATGCCTTGCCAACCCTGCAGAGCATCACAGAGTTGGAATGTCTCATGGTGAGCATCCCATTAGCAAACCCCTGGATTCCGCACTCAGGGATTGTGTGGATGGAGTCTGTGCTTTGGGTGTTTCCACTCACTGACTTCCTTAACCTCCTCAGAGGGTTTACAATAAGTAGGATTGGATAAACAAGCTCTGTGTGGGAGAGCGCGCAGTGACGGAGAGGGGTTACTGGTCCAACCACCCTGCACACACCTCAGGGGACTGATACTGTGTTGAGGAAGCCAATCTAGGAGTTAGAGAGATGACCCTGAGTAGGAGCCCTTGGTCTGTAAACATGAGGACCTCAGTTCAAATCCCAGCATCCCCGGAAAAAAACTGTGAGCATCTATGTGACCCCAGCATTGGGCATAGAGACCGGCAAATTCCCCAGGACCAAACCTACCCAAACAGGAAGAGGCCCTGACTCAAGGCAATACAGTGAACACCAATAAAAGACACTGAGGTTCTCCTCTGCCTCAAAGGCCGATCTTAAAAGGCTATTATTTCTGACATGGCAGCTCTTAGAGGCGGAGGGAGGTCCAGTGGCTCCTGAGCCGTTATCATAAGGGGAGCAGGAAGGTGCTTGTAGTCACTGAAGGGTGCCCAAGAGGTTTTGCAATGGAACTCCTGTATGATTTGACTCTTGGTGTTCATGAATATGTTGTAAACTGTATTTTAAAAATATAAATGGGCTGGAGAGACAACCGAGCAGTAAGGGGAAATTGCTGCTTTCGCAGGTGACCTGGGTTCCGTTCACAACCGTCTATAATCCCAAGTCTGGGGATCTCATGTCCTCTTCTGACTTCTGATGATAGCAGATACACCACAGTACACACATGCAATTAAGAAAATAATTTATACATAGAAAATTAAAATTTTTCAATAAGTTTCAAAGATCAAGTAAAAATACAAGCATGCATTGAAATATGCAAAATCTGACTAGATGGCTCGATTGTGGAGATGCCAAGGTTTTGATTGTAATTCTGTGCTGCATCTATAATAAGATGCTAGAATGGAGTTAGAAGGCTGGATAAGGTCTCTGCTACTTTTATTTTCTTTCTTTTTCTGTGACTATTGGTTATTTTTTTGTTAGAGCATTTCATGCATTTATATAATGGATTATGGCATTTTAGCTCCATTATCTTTCCTCCCCTCCCTCTCCCTCTGGGGCCCTTTTCTACCAAGTCTCCCTCTTCCTTTTATGCCTTCTCTTTGTGTGGCCACTGTGTTCCTTGCCTGATGTACACAGGAGGTGATCTGTTGGAGAGCTGGCAACTTTTCCGTGATGACACCGCTATAGAAAATGAACTCCCCCTCCCCCAAACATCAGCAACTAAAAATAGATCCTCAGAGGGGGATGAAACCTCATGGCCTCTTCTGCTACCAATGGTGAAATACCTGTAGACCCGGTCCTGTGTAGACAGCTGTGGTGGCTTCATGAGTGAACCAGCGGCATCATGTTTGGAGGAGGTCTCATGGCCTCACACCTCAGATTCTTTGGGTCCTCCATTCTTTCTGCTCCTTCTTTTAAGGTGCCCCTGAGCCTTGGAGGGGTGGGACAGATGTCTCATTAGGGGTGGGCATGCTCTACCATCACAGATTCTTTGATCAGTTTATAGGTTTCAGGTTTCTGTGTTAACTCTGACCCACTGAAAGGAACCAACACTAGTCTATGGTATAAATATGAGTCTTTAGAAGGCAGTTTGACAAGGTCTAGGTTACGTCTAATGACTGTTCCAAACAAGTCTTCAAGCCCTTCAGTGAGTCTTGATAGTGGTAACTGTGTTTTACAGAAGTTGTGTCTCAATGTCTTTTTAGAACATCTGGAGATGTTGCTCCGCTCTTCAACTTTTACATGATTGTGTCCTTAAAATTACCTGCATTTCTCTTTTCTTTCCCCCAAGATGTATTTACCCCCTCAAATGGCCCATGTCATCTACACTGTAGAAAAATATTGCCGTTCCAACACTGTTAGCCCAAGAACCTTATTTAAAACATGAAAGAAATGTCTAGTTTTTTTCTATTTTTAATATGAAACTAAAATAAGCCAGTAAAAACATGAGTTATGGCTCTTTATTTTCCCGATGGAAATGGGAAAAGAGGATGCTTAGCAGATGTAGCAAACATGGAGCAACTGTGCTGCCCATTGGTGCCCAGCCCCTTGAGGAGGTCAGCTGTTGATCCTGGCATAAGGTTTTCTGGAGAGCCCGGATGCTCCCTCTGAATCCTTCCTACCGCTCTCCGCAGGTCTGCAAGGCCACCACCAACAGTGAGTTACCACTGACACAAGATGGAGCCCCGAGCTCAGCGTTGGTGCTGTCCTCCAGCCCATCAAGTGGGGTTCTCTGGCACACCCCATCAGCTGCCCTGGATGCTAAATTCTACTCTTTCACATTTTGGTCTTCTCCTGTCTTTTCTGCTTTTGAATATGAACTCCAAGCTTGCTGAAACGCTTTTATCGTTCATAAACAAATATTCCCCAGTGTGGGATTCTTTTTTATTTAATTATATCATTCCTTAAAAAAAAGAAAAAGGAGTTCCAGATGTATCCATGAACTCCAGATGTGACGGAGTTCAAATTATTTATAGACCAAGAAGCGGGAAGTGATAGAGCCGTAGCTTGGTGGTAGATCACATAGATAGTATGGGAAAGGCCTAGGTGCAATGTCCAACACTACAAAAATAGGAGGAAGAGAAGAGGAAGAGGAAAGAAAAGAAGGGGGATGTGGTATAGAAAAGCAGTACAATCAGTCCTGTGGAGGGAATCAAGCCCTAGGCAAGCTTAAGTTTAAAGCTCCCTGTTATTTCTCTAAGAGTCAGCATGTACTGGCAACCTAAGTGCAGAAGCTCATCAGACTTTTTGTTTGTTTGTTTTTTATTGAATATTTTTATTTATTTTACGTACCAACCAGTTTCCCCTTCCTCCTCTCCTCCTGTTCCCTCCTGCTCATTAGTTTCTTACAGTGCTGTCTCAGGTGACTGTCAACCTGGAAAAAGAGATGGGTATTTGTTTTTTCGAGACAGGGTTTCTCTGTAGCTTTAGCTGTCCTGGAACTCACTCTATAAACCAGGCTGGCCTCAAAATCACAGAGGTTCGCCTGCCTCTATCTCCCAAGTGCTGAGATGAAAGGTGTGTGCCACTAAATCTGGCTAAGAGTTAGGTTTTTAAAATTGGTTTTCTTTGCTTTTACATGCAGAGAACTTAAGTAAAAGGGATAAGAACTAGGAAAAAATAGAATGATTTATTTATCTGAAAATATTTATTTCCTCTCCTGACTATGGTCTGATCAAAAGCCAGACCTTCCAAGCTGTGGACAAGTTTAACCACATTTTCTTAAATGATTTCACATCCTAGCAGTCTGGGCTTTGAATGCTCATTGATGACCTGCGCACACCACAGAACCCAACATGGAAGGGAAAAGGCAGGAGACAGAGTCCAGCAAGCGAATGCATCCTTCATTAAGAGTGCTTGGTCACAAATTTCTTTCAGCTAGCATGTGTCGTATTTTTCAATCAATTACTCAGCTCTTAGCACCATATATATATATATATATGTCTATATATATATATAGTCACCAAGTCACTTGGTCCTCAGTGTTCAATGAGCAGGAAGGACAATTAGGTATTTCCATTTCCCGTACACATCTCTTAGGCCCAGGGCTCTGAGGTGGCTAAGGCGCCCATATTACTGCCTGTACTCTTTAAGAAAAGTCCATAAGATGGGAAGGATCAATGTGTGCGTGTGTGTTCATGTTGTGGTGCATGTGTGTGCACATGTGTATGGGGGGCCAGAGGTCAACCTCAGATTTTTGTCCTCAGCAAATATCCACTCTTCTTTATTTATTTCTTAGAAGTATGGGTGTTTTGCCTGCAGGTATGTCTTTGGGCCATGTGCATGTATCATGATGGCCTCAGATCTCCTGGGGCTACAGTTATAGTTGTAAGCTGCTTTGTAGGTGCTCTGAAACTGCTAAGCCATCTCTATGTATTATTATTATCATCATCATCATCATCATCATTATTATTATTACTATTATAGGCAGTCTCACTAGGAAGCCTTGCCTGGCCTAGAACTTGATATGTAGACCACCTGATCTTGAACTCAGAGATCCCCCTGCATCGGCATCCCAGGTGCTGAGAACTAAAGACGTGCACTATCACCACCTGGCTCTACCCTATTTTTTGAAACAAGGTCTCTTGCTGGAACTTTGGGCTCCTATGTTAGGCTAGGCTGGCAGGCAGGTAAGGCTCAGGGATTCCCCAGTCTCTCTTGCCCCAGCACAGGTACAGGCTGCCATGCCAGCCGTTTTGTGGATCCTGAGTGTTGAATTCATAGCCTCACGCATGCTGGCAAGTACTCTCTCTACTGAGTCATCCCCCATCCCAATCAGCATAATTTTACTCTCTCAGATACAGACTTGGGGGTTTGGGTGACTAATCCAAGTCCTCACCCCTGGCAAGTGGCTGAGGCTGCAGCGGCTGGCTGCTGAAGAACTCACAAACCGTCGGGACTCGTAACTATGATAAATGGCGGCATCTTGGTGCCCCTCCCCGCACTCCCCCTGTGAAGCCATGCTTTCTCCAAATCGTTCGTCTTCTTTCAGTCTGAATTTACAACAGGAAAAGGCAGGCTACCTACCCTCTGCATCCTAGCCCAGGAATGCCTGACTGGCTTCCGCGGTGACCCTCCAGATTCTGAGAGTATGAGAGGAAGTCACGGGGTAATACGGTAATAACGCATGGGCGGTCTGTATGGAACCTCAGGCAGTATTAAGACCCCCTTACGGCCCCACAGGCCTCACAGAGAACGGCTCCTACAGTTTCCTGACTGAGCCTGCCTCTCGGGGAACTGGATACTTGAGATCTATTTTCAAGCTAGAGCAAGCTCCAATTTAACACTGCAGAGAGTCTGGATTTTTCCCTTTAGCCCACACAGAGACGATCCTTGCACTATCTTCTTATCCTTCTGGGACAGAAGTCCAAGCAAAACGCTGATAGAAGCTTTCCAAGACTTCTTGACTTCCATGGGAAGGAGGTTTAAAACACAACTTCCCCCAGCTGTGGGCGGTTTTCCTCTGTGTTCAGTGTTCCTTCAGGTATTTTAACACATACCCTCATGAGAAGCACACTAAACAGTTGGTCTCTGTGCCTTTAGGCTCATCTTAATAAGCTAGAAATTCAACTTTTAAAAAGCTTCAATATGAAACTGTCCTTCTGGCTCACATTTAAACTAAAATGTATCTCAGATTGATACTTTCTGTGATTTTAACCAATACTTCCAATATTTATGGACTATGCATGGCCAGTCATTCTGTTGGAAACTGAAAACCCAGAGAGCAAAGAGGCCCTCTCCTCCACTCGGAGGGATGCTGCCACCTGCTTGTGTTGTCTCAGGGATCAGGCATTTGCAAGCTCCTGAGGGTCTCAGTGGGAAGGGTTGATGATTAAGCTTCACCCTGACCATTAAGGATGTTTTCCAGGGGAAGTAGAAGGAAGCAGAAACTGGAAAAGCATGCTGGGAGGGATGGGGGAGGGATGAGGGATGCAGGTATAACCACATGGCCCAGGGAGAGTAGCAGAAGCAGCCAGTGGTTAGAAGCAGCTATGGCAAGAGATGCTTTCCAGGTCAAGAATGGGGACACGCTTTACCGAGACAGAACTGGCCAGTTTCAGGCAGAGGCATGGCATATTCATGTATGCACAGTTGAAAAACATCTTTTGGCTTGGAGCAGGTACAAAGCCCAAACCAGGAAAGACCCCAGTGGGAAATACCATTGATTGTCACCTTGTCACTGAATAGGATGGAATAACTAGCTGGATGGATAGTAGATTCTTATTATAAATTGTATATCAGAGAAAAGCTGTGCAAATAGTTTAAACATCATTGAACGCATTCTTTGAAGTGCAGTCTTGACCAGCCCCACCAGATCTCTAACGGCTGCCTAATCGCTGTTCCCTTTCATGCTGTGTACGTGTGAGAAAAATACACAAGACACCAGGGTGTAAGGAGCTGCATTTGAGCTGAATAAACACACTGAACAGTATTAAATGCACCTTTAGGCTCAGCCCTCTACAGCTGTCTCACCCTGAGAACCACGCACACATTAGATCCAGAGTCTGGATGCTCAGAGGCCATTCTTTTATGTTCTTTCCAGCGACCATTGTAAGCTTCTCACCTTGTGTTGCCTCATCTATAAGATGTCAGTAATAATCCCACTTCATAGAATGGTGAGAGTCAGTACCTGATAATATTTCATCTGAATTTAATGTGTAGTTATTTTCAATGTTGTGCGCATCATAGTGGCTTCCCAGGGCAGTTGGTTCTCGTCTTGTGCTTGCAAGGAGGAAATGCAGACTGGATGATCATTCTGTGCCACCTTTTCTTCTGTAGGGCTTTCAGGAAGATGACAGGCTTCCGGTGTGAATGAGCAAATGGCTCCCCCTCTTAGGCTCCCGCCCTGGAAATACTATCGTCCTCCAGGCTTGCTCTTTTCTTGACTCTCAAGAGGAACATGGTGTAGAGGAATGTTGTTTAACTTCTTCCTGTTGAACCTGGACTTAACCTCTCAAGGCCTTAGTTTCTGTATTTCTTAACTGGGAAATTATCCCTTACGGTGCCAAACTGAAAAAGTAAAGCAGCGTTTCTCAATTAGTACATAGCTCACTTTCCCTGTAAATGGCACCTTTGTGATACAGTGTGTTCAGCACCCCTGAATAATTCCTTCATGTGTTGACAAAGGTGCCCTGGGTGCCCTGTGAATAGCAGACTCGGTAGAACACAGACACAAGCTAGAACTTGGCTTTGGGCCTTTTTATACCCACCGGATCTCTGGCAGCAGCCGTGTTCTCAGGGGGAACTTAGCACCCCTAATGATTCCTCAAAGCGTCAAAGCTCGGGTGCTGAGAGGGAACCAGGCCCTAGACTTGACTCACGTGACCTCAGCCTCCAAAGCACTGTGTCTGAAATGTGCCCCACAAGCTGTGTGTTTAAACATTACATCCCCAGATAATGATGTGATGTGGGTTGTTATAGAACCTCTGAGACATGGTGCCTAGCCGGCAGAAGTGAGTCACCCAGAGTGAGTCTATGAGAGTATAGCCAAATGATTCTGGTTGAGCTGCCTCTACCATTGCTGCTGCCCCTTCTCCTTCTCCTCTTCCTTCTTCTCTACCTCCTCCTCCTTCTTTTCCTCCTCCTCTTTTTTTTGTCTTTCGAGAAAGGGTTTCTCTGTGTAGCCCTGGCTGTTCTAAAACTCGTTCTGTAGACCAGGATGACTTTGAAGCCACAGAAATCTGCCTGCTTCTGCCTCCTGGGTGCTGGGATTGAAGGCATGCACCACCACCACCCAACATTTGGGGGCAGTGTTTCTACTTCTTGATCAGCCAAGATGTGCACAGCCACTTCCCTGCACACACTTGCCAACTCAGACTGAGCTGCTCCTTCTGTCTTGTTTTCTCCATCTTGAAAGACTGACTAAGTCTCCTGAGACTGTGAGCCAAAGTAAATACCTCCTACTTAAAATTGCTTCCGTCAAGTGTTTTTCATGATAATGACAGGAGTAACTAATACACTGAGCCATGGAGCAACTCCATCAGAATCATTTGGGAAACTTTCTGATGTAAAATGCCTGACCTCAGAGCTATAAACACTTAAAGGTGAGACACTGGAACACAGAAACTTCGAAATCTCCACGCATGATCTATACATCATAGAACAGAGAGTAGTGTTTGGTCCACTCTCATTCAGCATGCTCTCCTCATTGATATGAATACTACTACTACTACTAATATTAATAATAGTATATGAAGAGGCAGGTGATGGTACTAGAAATTTTCCAGAACCCAGGCATAGGAGAGTTCCTATGACGCTTTAGAAGCATGACCAAAGGAAGCCCGCCAGGAGCTACTGATCTCTCTGAAATAGCATGCTGGGTTCTAATTGTTACCTGCAAGAAATAGTGGTCTTTGTGTGTATATTGCCAACTCCCCTTTACAAACATGTGTCAGAAAGAGACATGAGCAAGTTTACTTCACAGCTTATGAAGTAGGTGAAGGCTAAATGGATCAGGCTTCTTAGGTGAGAAATGAGAAGCTGCTGAATTTGGACAAGGGTTTATCTCTGAAGGAGAGAAGTAAACAGAATGTTTTGCCTTTCAAGAGAGGATCACAGGATTTTACAGGTTGCTTATGAGATAAAAGTGTTTTGTTCATTTGTATTATTTGTCAAGATTTTCAACAAAGTGTGATATATATGTTTTAATATAGTAATTCATAATCTTTACAGGCTTTGTCTATAAAATTCCATAGTTAGTGTGAGAGTAAGTTTGGACACTGTGGTTAGTGGCGTATGAGTGGCATCTCAGTCTTAAGAATGAGCAAGGAAAATTTAAAACTGATTGAAAGAAGATACACTGACATGATCTGTAGGGCTTTTGGATATGCACAGTCTGTGTATAATATAGAAGAACTAGCCAATCGCCTTGCGCTACCCTGGACCTGGGATACCTAACTGAAAAGAACCTTCATCACGAGCTTACTCTGGGGCTGAGTAGGTAGCTCAGACGTGGACCACTTGCCTAGCATGGCTGAAGCTATGGGTCCCATCCCCAGCACAAGGGTAGAGGGAAAAAGAAAAAAGGAGCTTGTTGTAAACTTTTAGAGCAGGAGAGTCTAATCTTATTTGACAAAATATATCTGTGGAGAGATTTAGAAATGAAGGCCAAGTTAAACAGTAAAAAGAGCAATAAGGATTGTTATGACCTGTATCTAAACCCCCAGGTCAGTTTGGGACCATGATGATATGGGGACTCAGAGTCTGCCCGACATTTGTGTTTCACCACCTCCCTTTTATTCCATCTTGACCATAGATAGAGTCAACAACTCTGTAACATGAGTGAGATCCACTGTAAAGTAGCTTATGAATCCCTTCACAAGTGCTGTATTGTTTGACCCTCTCAGTATCCTGGTAAGGTAATAGATTCTGTGTCCAGAGAATAACTCTAAGCTAAATCCCAGCTATCAGAAAAAAACACAGTATTCAGGATAAAGGGACATTTTACTGCTAATCAAAGTTGCTAAGACCATCCACCTTATTCCTTGGGTCTATTCCCAGCATTGTAACCTGTGTGTCATATGTAATGTATTATTTTCTGTAAGAAATCACCAGGCTCCAGAAGCCACGGAGTCTGAAATAATTAATGGTGGAGCAGCCTACCTTTCCATCCCGAGCATCCTAGACAACGGGACTCCTCTACTGGAGAGCAGTGTCGACAGCGTGGGTTATAGCGTTTGAACTTCCCAAAATATCCAAAGTGAACTGCTTTATATGGTTTAATGTGAAAAAAAAAAGTCCTAGATCCAGGCGCCTAAACCTGAATCTGAGCCCTCACTCTACGGCTGCCTGTTGTGTGACTTCGCAAGACCATGAGTTCAAATCCTTCTCCATGAAATGAAGGGAAGAATGCTGTTGCATAGAATGACTGAAAGGACAAACTGTGTGGTGGGGTAGACATCCACTGCATACGTTGTTAGCACTGTGTAACTATGTGGCCGACTTCACGGGCAGGCGTGGGGTGCACCGTGTGTCTGTATGACCTGCCTGGCCAGTCCAGCCCTTAACTTACAGCCACCGGTGGTTCTCCTCACTCCATCAACGCAACAGAGTCCCCTTTCTGCCGTGTCTCCTACACAATTATTGAACCCCCTTGTTTTCTGTCTGTTTTTATATTGTCTATTTCAGGACACCCATAAGAATTCTTGACTGGATGATGTCAAGGTTCTCGAAACCTAGTTTTCACTCTTTACCCCATCCTCCCTGCTAAATACAAATCTAACTGGGGAAATCCTTCTCTGAAAGCTTGGATGCGCTTCCCAGGAACCTATAGGCTGAAGTCTGCATCACTACCATGGCATAAAGTGTCCCTTGACTTCTAATCTTTACCAAATTTTGTCGTATCACCTGCCGCTGTCTCCTTGTATTTTAATACAATAGAGAAGTGTTTTTCATTTCCCACATACGTCATCCAGTTCGCTGTGTGTGTGATGTTAGAAGACATCATCTGGGTAGACTTCAAAAGCATCCTCCTCCCATAGCCTGTAGCTCCGCATCAATGCTTCGAGCCCCATGTGTGGGGTCCATGAGCTTAGGGCATCGAGCCAGGCAGGTGTCTTACCCACAGGGAAGAGAGAGGGTAGAGATGGACAGTTGCCAGGGAAAACCATAGAGATGTAACATTCTCCCAGCACCTCCACAAAGAATCGTCACGTGTTGCTGTTTTTGACTCAAAGTGCTTGAATTTAAGGAAACTTATCACATTACCATTTCGCCAGGCTGGGTCTAAAAGGGCATGACTCTGGGGGGAGACAGTCAGTGTAGATATAGGTGGGAAAAAAAGGACTGTGAGCTGACGTATCCCAGAACTCTTAGATAATAGAGTCCAACAATTCCCAACCTCTTTCTAGCCAAACTCAAGCTGATATTCTTGTCAGGGCAGTTTGTAATGGGTTCATTTTTTATCTAAAAGGAAACACAGGTGAAGGCTAATTTGGTGACTGAGGATAAACAGGAAGAGGATATGAAAATTTGTTGCCTGACACCACTGCCTGTCTCCGTGGTTCAGTTAGTTATGTTTTAGCAGAGGATGATATACGTCAGAGTGTGTCTGGGTGCTTTCCATTGCTTTCTGCCTCGAGCCCATGTGACTCCAGTGTTGGAATCCCCCTAAATATTTTAGGTGGTGTAAGTCACCTTTTTCCTCCCTCCATGTAGATTCTTCATCTCAACATGCTTTGGGACCTCTCAGATATAATTAATTTCAAGATATGGGAACTATAGAGTTAGAGGCCAGCCTTTTGTCATAAAGCAACTCCCAAAGTTATTAGCCAAGTCTGATATAGTGGCATACGCCTCTAATCCCAGCACTTGGGAGACTGAGGCAGGATTGCCATGAGTTCAAGGGCAGCCTGGACTACAAAGAAAGAACTCAACCACCACCCACCCTGACACACACTGTTAGGAATATTTCTTAGCAGAACCTCTCCGCCGATGCAAATAATTCCAATCAGACCAAATAAAAGATGCCCACGTTGAATGCATTGCTCCTGGGTGGCAGCCAAAAAGCATGGTGAGGGAAAGAGAGAGAGAAGGGGAGACCACGCCAAACCCAGCGACCATGTGTTTATTCTCTGGGGGGCAGTTTAAGTAACCTGTGGGAGTGGCTTGGATGATTGACTCTAACTTAGTGCATCCATTATTGATACCACATACTGTGTGTGTTAAGCCTGACTCAGACTCTGATTCCTTCAAGGTGTGAAGTCACTCATTGACTATTTGATAAAGAGTTACCAGATGTTTGGTGCATCTGGGTCATCTCTGCCTTGATGGTTTGCTATGTGTCGTTACACGGTAGGCAAACAATGGATGGCTGTAGAATGAGGGACTTGGCATGACACTCACAGATCCATTTAGGAAAACTGTAAACTCCCTGGACTTAATATACACACACTGGCAAATATTCATTCATGCCTGTATTTCCTGAGGACAGAATGAATGATTTGTATTAAATCCTGAAGGGAGTGAGTGTGTGACCGAAAAGAGAATCAGAGCCATTGCTCCTTGGATGGGCCTTGTCTGTTGTAGTGTAGAGACCACTTTCATGAGTGCGTCTTTCCTGCAATTTCAAGACAGACACCATCCAAATGACAGGACTGGACTCCTGCATTCGTATCTCTGAACTGTAATATTGGCATGCTGGGACCTGGGCCCTATAATAGACATTCCGAAATGCCTCTTAAAAGTTGGTAAGGCTCATTAGAGTTTGGAATCTGCTCCTAACCATAAACTCACCTTATTGGTCTCTAATACTTCAAAGCAAGTACTGCCGTTCCTGCAAATGACTAGCCCCGAGACACTGAGCTACCATGGTCTGGAGTTTCCTCCTGCGTTATTCAGGAAATTGTGCTTGTTATTTATGAATAGAACTTGCTGAGTACTAGATAGTGCCCTTAGGCAGGTGGAAAACCTTGAGCTATTGCAAACATGGCCCCCTGCAATTGGGCGTTTGGTGAGTGTCATGGTCGCACCATTGTGCTGAGGGGTTTATGCTGGACACTGATGACAAGTGAGATTTTAAGGGAGAATCCAAAAGTCACTGTCACTGGAAAAAAAAAAATTCAGAGATGCTAAAGACCTGCAGTGACATCCTTTTTCCACTAGGGGACGCTTTTGCAAAGATGCCTTTTGGCCTCTTCTGTGCTTTAAGAGGAGAAGCCAGCCTGAAAGGTTAGCACTTGGTAAAAAGAGCATTTTTATATTCTTCGTCCATTTCAACCACTGGCAGTTCTTGCTGTACTTTCGTTTCCTTCTAAATTCAAATTTCTTTCTCTATAATAATTAGCAAGAAAATAAAACAGAGAAGATGGGGCCAGGAGCACTCTGGGGGTGTCAGCAGAGAGCAAGCAGACAGTTCAGTTCCTGTATGGTTAGGGTGTTGTGTACCCCAGCACTTTCTCCAGCCACTTGGCAAAAAGAACGTTAAGTGCTTCACACAGGCCTGTAGGCCTTGAAGACTTCAGTCTTCTGCAAAGTGGGTGCTATGATTTTTAATATGATGATGCATGAAAACAGTGGGGTGTGTCTGTAATAACTTAAGGCTACGTGTTCTGTTTATAGTAACTCATTTTATTGTTTTTAGAGTATTTCTTGTACATAGGAATTGCATGTGTTGTGTTACATGGAGACATTTTCATACGCATACATTGTACTGTGAGCATTCTTTGTTCACAGAAGTTAGTTCTGAAAAACTGAGATCCTTTTAAGGGTTCATTAGCCATAATAGAATTTCCAAAAGGCAAAGTGCATGCCACTAGCCCCTCCTTTCCACAGGTTCTGCATCTGGGGGTCAACCAACCACACATGAAAAATATGAAAGATGGCAATATAGTAACAAAAATAATGTAAATCAAAAACGGTATAATGACTATACACGTTGCACTTACATTATAGTGGATCCTCTAAGTCATTCAGAGATGATTCATCCTGTGCAGGAAGGTGTAGTAAGTTAAAGCTGATACACTATTTTATACAAGGCGCTTGGGTGGGCATCTGTGAATTTTGATAGCTGAAGGGGATACTGGACCCAATCCACACAGACACTAAGGATGACTGTAAAGTTGTGTGTGTATGAAGTGTGTACATAGATAAGCTTTTATTAAGCTAAAGTCATCAAACAGTTATCAAATAGGAGAACTGTATGCATTATTTTTGTGCCACCAACTCAAACACTTGACAGAAACTTAAAGGCGGGATATTTATTCTGGCTCACAGTTTCAGAGGAATTCAGTCTATGAGAGTTACACGGCAAAAGAGCTCCATCAGTCAAGACAATAATAGCATGTTCACAGGGCGGTCCATGGGAAACAGAAAGCAAGCTGGAACCAGAAGTGGGCGTGACCTGCGAAGACCAACCCCTAATGACCTACTTCTGTCTTTCAAAGGCTCCACAGCCTTCAAACTAGCACCACCACAAACTGGGGAGCAAGGACACAGAATATGAGCATGTGGGGGCATTCCAGAATCAAACTGTAACAACAGCTTGAGCCTTGTTTCTTCTTTGCTTTTGTCTTTTTGAGGTGGGGTCTCCCCCATGTAGCCTTGTTGGGCCTGGGACTCGCTCTCTCCACCAGACTAGCCTGACACCTGTGGAAATCCTCCTGTCTCAACCCACAGAGTGTTGGGGTAACGTGTTGGTGAGCACCACCATGCCCAGCTATCACCTTTGATGGTGAAGAAAGTCAGTTTCCTAAGTGTCGAACAACGCTCTTTATGTTTATCCTTATTTAGAACAGTGGTTCTCAGTCTATGGCTTGCAACCCCTTTGGGGCTTGAACAACCCTTTCACAGAGGTTGTATCTGAGATACCCTGCATACCAGATATTTACATTACAATTCATAACAGCTGCAACATTATAGTTCAGAAATAGCTACAAAAATAGTTTGATGGTTGGGTCACCACAACCTCAGGAATTGTAGTAAAGAATCACGGCATTAGGAAGGTTGAGAACCACTGGTTTTGGATATTAATTTATGCCCTAGGAGATAATTCACAGAGATTAGGGAGACAGCTGCTACACTCTGGGCTGGCGCAGGAGGGCATCAAAGCCTCTGATTGTCTAAGGTATGCAATGTGCCCCTTCCTCTTTGGCAGCTGCTATCCCACACATATTTCACTTTGCCCCTTTGCACCATTCTGATTCAGGGCTGCATTTATAGCCTGCAAAGGGAGATTGACAAGTACAGAAAAACCAAGGGCAGGCTATCTGTCCTTAAAGAAAGGACCTGGTAGGAGTCTGATAAAGGAAATATAACCAAATTACTGAGACAGAGTTCAGCTATAATGGTACTAGCGTCACTGGAGTTATGATTCACGTTGTGGGGATAATGCTATTTGGCTAAATCGGGGTTCTGCCTGCTCTGCCACACATCTCAAAAGTAATGAGATATATTTGGCTTAGAAATAGACATAAAAACAGTACTAAAACCAAAACAAAACCTATCAATATAGAGTTCTAGAGAAGACAAATATGTTGTGTTCTTTCTCTTCACCAGCCAGAAGCATTTTTCACTTTGCTGTACGTACTGATCATGCACACATGTTTGATGATGGAACATGATAAACACAGGATAAACCCGTCCAATGAGATGAGTGTGTGTAGATGCATGGTTTTTCTAAGTGAGGGCCTTCTGCTCCAATCTCACTGGACTTTGGCTTTGCTCATGCCCTACCAAGCCACACTTGGGCCTCTGTGCCAACATTCTATATATTGACTGCCTATAGGTTGTGCCATAATATTTCACCTTTCTAGTGTTTTCTTGAGAAGTTCACTTCCAAGAACTTAAAACTGTCACTTGGGGTATGGACAAAATTTTCCAGGGAAAAGATTCAGTAAGCCAGGCTACAAATGTGTGATGCTTTTAATTCCAGAAAGGATTTTTTTTCCTACTTTCAATTTTATATTCAGACTTGATTTCTAGAAAATATCGATTGTGATGAGCTATTTATGTTGCTCTGCTTGCTACATGCAAGAATAATTTGCTCTTTGTTGCTAACCCATGAGAAGAGATCTATCTTATGGATTTTACTTGAAGAGAGCAGGGCACAGGATCTACATGATAGAGAGCTGAAGACTGTGACTTGTGGTTTTTCATGTGAACATTTGTGGCCATAGAAACAGTCATCAGGATTGGTAGGACCTGAAAGCTAGCATTTCCCAGCAGCAAAAGCTAGATGGAACATGAGCACGTGGTTTGTGAGGGGGAATGGAACTCTCTCCTCTCTGTAGTTTAATGGAGAAAGACACTTTGCTGTTGGAGCCGAGTTGGTGTGTGTGTGTACCTCTGTAGCTTACTATTAATGAAAATAATAAAAATCACACAAATAAATGTTGACTTTACTCAGGCAGTTCTCTATAGATACCAATATATCTTCTCATTTACTACTGTAGTCATTTGATGTATATATTTTACAGTTACAGAAACTTAATTCTTAATAAATGAATTTAAAAGAAAATATCACACAGCTAGTCTGTGACAAAGCTAGAATCAGAAGTCAGATCTGATTGCAAGAGTGTAACAAAGGTGAGGAATTTGAGTTTAAGAGCTCTGATGAGATTCACAAGAAGGATTGCATGAGACTGCCACAAGTAACAATGTTACACATCCTGTCGCAACTGAAACGCTCTTATGAGCTAAGAAATGCTCCAGTATTCAGTGTTTCAGTGGGGACTTGTGCTTCTTCATAAATATAGATCAGAATTCAAATGCTTGTTTTCAAATAATTGTGTATCACAGTACTCTGCTTTTTGATGAACTAGTAAACATTAGTGTCTTTCTCATCATAATGGCCACCATACAAATGAATTCCTGGAGCTTTTTGGTCCTAAGTAATACACATTACCAGTGGAGGGAATTGTTGAAGGAGGCCGCTTGTTCATCCTGGCTGCCCAGAACCAAAATAACCAAACAGAAACTATGCTAATTAAAACACTGCTCAGCCCATTAGCTGTAGCTTCTTATTGGCTAACTCTTATATTATTTTAACCCATTTCTATTAATATGTATACCACCACATGGCAGTGGCTTACCAGCAAAGATTCGGCATGTCTGACTCTGGCAGCTTCATGGTGGCTCTCTCTGACTCTGCCCTCATCCTCCCAACATTCTGTTTAGTTTCCACCTAGCTTTATTCCCCTACAGCTCTGGTATAGGCCCAAAGCAGTTCCTTTATTAACCAATGAAAGCAACACATAGACAGAAGGACCTCCTCCACCATTTCCCCTTTTCTGTTTAAACAAAAAGGAAGGCTTTAACTTTAACATAGCAAAATTACATATAACAAAACAGGTATCAAGCAAGCACTAAAATTACAATATTTATATCTACTTTATCTTTTATCATAACTAAGGAAAACTATAACTATAAATTTTTCAACTCCATCAAAGATTCCAGAAGGATTTACCTAAATAAACAGAAAGTGTATTGCAAGCAACTTCCAAAAAATCCTAGAATTGACAGAGACATCTCGCTACCTTGACAGTCACCCAAAGTTCTTCTGTACCATTGGGGCATCCATCTTTAGCCTACAGGCCCATAGCATCCAGAAGACTTTTTCATGAAGCAGGCAATTTCAAAGACAATTCTACCTATATTGGCAGTTTGTCTGTCACATTTTTCTGTGTCCTGTAGAATGTGTGGCAGACTCTTTCATGTAGCAGGAACCCTGAAGGATTGTCTCACCTTTAGGAAAGTTCAGCAGTCACTTCTCTGTGGGTCCTGCATGTCCAGTTAAGTAGTTCAGGCAAGAGCAGTTTCTTGCCCAAATGGCTAACCAACTCTATAAGGAGCCTCTTTGATGCCCATCTTCCACTTGAAGTAGATTGGTGCTGCCAGAAATAGGTGTGTCTCACTGTCATGAAAAATCTTAAGTTCTTAGACATTTTAAATGCCATATTCTGAAGATCCCTGAAAGATTTGAAGAATACCTAACTGAAATATACCTCTATACATCTAGAAAATCTAACTAACATGACTACAAGCTTGACTAATATAGATGATTATCTATTAACCTATATTTCTTAATTATACAATACATTTTAAATGAACTACACAATCTTAATATCTTAATCAAGAGCAGAAATATACATATAAAAAGATTGACCTTAAATTTTTGTTAATAAACCAAGATCTATACCAATGCAAATCTCTATAGCATATCTCCCTTTAAATGTAAACCAACATTTATAGACAATATTTGGGAATATAGGCATGGTCATTTCTCTCCAAACTGCTTCCTGCTGTTTATTGTGCAAAATATTTTCTTTGTGGGGGGTGTTCATAGCAACCTTTCAGGGGGTGTTGTTCCATCATACCATATTGGTCTGGAAGCAATCCACAGGTTCTCATCTTCTGTGAAAACAAAGAAAAACCTTTTTTTTTTTTCCAAAGTAACATATTCTTTAGACTCAAATTTTGGAATCAAGATACCTTTATGTTGGTTTAACTTAGCAGTCCATACAATGAAATGTCTTTCTGTACTTAGCTCCTTCACAGTCACAAAATTCAAAGATAACACAATAATATACATAATCCAGACTCTCTGTGAATTTTCCATCTTTACATGGCTTATTTTTCTTTAATCCTTTTAATCTATGACTGACTGTACTCTGTCTCTTTAAAGACTTTACCCCCCCTTTTTTTTAAAAAAAAAAGCACTAACTTTATTTAATGAATTCCCATATACTTTTTCTTCTCTCTTTCAAGCCTATCTACATTTATCTAACACTATGATTTATCTGGATTTGTCTTTATTGCATATCTGTAATTATTTTCTGACCAGAAGCACTTCTTAAAATGCTAAGCACTCAAAAATCTAAACTGCGATATTACTAGGCTACATATGGTACTTCTTGCTTGCCATGCCAATTCCAACATGGTGGAGCTGCTCACTGCTTCCGAGAGCCACACACACTGCCCCACTTCTAGGCACACAGCCAGTCCAATTGCCATTAAGCAAACTGTAGCACACTTCTCACAAACCCCATCCAAATACTTGGTCTCCTGAAAGAGCCAGTGGTTGCATTGGCAGCACATCCCAGAAAGCCTGCATTTCAAAACGGCATGGCTTTTTTTCTGCTGCTGCTGCTGCTGCTGAGTCAGGAAAACCTCTCTTAAAGGAGCTACAGCAGGCTTCCAGAAAACAGCACGAAAACAGCACGAAACTGTGTTAAACTCTAATATATATATATATATATATATATATATATATATATATATATATATATATATAGTCTAGAATTCCCTTTCAAGCCCTCTCAGCTTTTTACATGGATTTAGTTGGCCATGTGGGCACCAATTTCTTGAAGGAGACCATTTGTTCATCCCAGCTGCCCAGAACCAAAATAACCACACAGAAATTATATTAATTAAAACACTGCTCAGCCCATTAGCTGTAGCTTCTTATTAGCTAACTCTTATATTAATTTAACCCATTTCTATTAATATGTATATCACCACATGGCAGTGGCTTACCAGCAAAGATGCAACATGTCTGGCAGCTCCATGGCATCTCTCTCTGACTCCGCCTTCTTCCTCCCAGCATTCCATTTAGTTTTCCCCACCCAGCTCTGTTCCCCTACAGCTCTGCTATAGGCCCAAAGCAGTTTCTTTATTAACCAGTGAAAGCAACACATAGACAGAAGGACCTCCTACACTAGGGAATAAACACATTTTTGATACATTTTCCCTCTAAAACTTTCAAAGACTTCCCTTTACATTTAAATTATAACACCTCAATCTCAACCCCCAAGAATTTTTGCCACAATCCCATCTCATATTACTCTCCAACACCATGCAGTTGTGTGTAGCTCTTACTTGAAAAGTCAATCACAAGGTGCTAAAGTGAGGGGAAGCCACCCATTGACAAGGGGTGCTGAGGATTGAGAAACTGAGCTCTTATCTAAGTCACAGTTAGTAGAAGATGCTGCCACCAAGCTTAGAAGAGTCTCTGGTACATGATAGATGTCCCCCACAGGTCCTTTTTCCATCAGCCACTTAGAAGGTGGAGAGATCTTCAGATAATGATTACCCATACTCCACGCTTATATTACTATGTATACATACATACACACACACATGGATATAGGATCAGATAATCATTGATAGTATAACATGCATGTATTTCAATATCTATAATGCAAGATTTATACATATAGAATATTTCACCCAAGAAAATGCTAAAAGATAGAGTAATAAATATGAATGCCTATGAAAAAAGGTTCCATTTCCTTGGAAGACCACAAGAAAACAGGTTTTCATTGTAACTTCATGGGCTTATGGCATCCAACAGGAGTAGCTTCTTGACATTGGCATTTTATGTGGTTCCTGGAAAGATGGGACTGTCCACTTAGTCCACACAGGGAAGTGACCAACGTGAAGATACCGCCGTAGGCCCTCTTCGTGAACCAATGAGTTTTATTGAGTTTAGTTATCAGAATATGAGTGAGAGGTTCCTTACAGGAGCAGAAATGACTCACTGACAGCTACACCCCTAGAGCCCACCCCAGCATGGGGGACAGCTCACGAAAGCTGGAGACCAGGAGCACACTGTCTAACCTGCAGGCACCTAGCATGTTGGAGGGCATCCAGTTGGTCTGAGTCTCTTCCAGGTCACCCATCTACTGCCTGCTTCTTCTGGAATGCTAGGCCGGCTTATGCTTCTTCCAGGCACCTGGGCTTGTCTGAGAGTGACTGTCACAACCATTACTGCTTATATTCTCTTGGAAAGGGAGGAGCCTAGAGAATCTGGTCAGTTTCAGGGACTTCCTGAAGCTATTTTGAGTTATTTACTTCCTGTCTCATACCTTCAGAATGGAGTGTGTCATACTCCCTTAGAACATCCTGCTGTGTCTCCTGTTGTAAACATCCTGTCCTAAAATATCCCATTGCTTCACTTCCCTTTTACATCCTTCCAGAAGGTTCAGAACTTTCAGAAATTTCCATTCAAGATGAAAGGACAGTAAGAAATTTTTGCACACGTGGGATTTGTTACCAAAGGGGGGGGATAGAGGAAAATGATCTTTTCGTTATAAGTCTTTAAAACAGGGTCAATCCACATGTGTCCTGGAAATCTTTAAGGCCTCCCAAGATAGCTTAGAGCTCAATTGTATAGTCTCTCTCTCTCTCTCTCTCTCTCTCTCTCTCTCTCTCTCTCTCTCTCATGTGTATGTATGTATGTATGTGTGCAAGTGGACATGTATGTGCAGGTACACTAGATAGCAACCTCAAGTGTCATTTCTTAAGAACCATCTACCTCGTTTGGGGGCCTTGTTTGTTTGTTTTTGAGACAGGTCTCACCTAGGGCTCACTGCTTAGTCTAAAACAACTAACCATCTACCTGTATCTGCCTCTCCAGAACTGCCGCCCAGGCTACCACCCTGAGGTATTATGCCGTGCCGGGGATTGAACCCGTGACCTCACACTTGTACAGCAGACACTCAGCCATCTCTCTCCCCAGTCCTATTTAATTCCTTTTCAAATGTTTTTGTTTGTTTGTTTTACCGCTGTGCATATTTATCTGGCAGCTGATCTTCTTAAAGAATTGTTCCATGCTCTTAGGTTTCTAATTTGTAAGCTAATCCCATTTCCTTTCAGAAGTTAGCTTCATACATCCTAAATAACTCTGGCCAGTAGCCCGGGATGTTTAAAATGTGGTAGCATCTCATCCCACATTTCCCTTTGCTCTCAGCTTCCTTCTGGGTAAGACAGACTTAACCACTTTTAACTGACCTCTGAGAAATTTATTTCCAAGCATAAAGTTGTAAATATGATGATCCATCTTAGATCTACCAAAGGGCCTCCTTCCACTCTAGATGAAATGCCCATGGGCTACGGCTTACAGAATCCTTTTCCATTGGTGCCCAGTTTGCTTTCTTTTCGATTCTTTTTTTTTTTAACTTGCACAAAGTTGGCTTTTGCTTTTTCAAAAGGAGAGATTTGAGGAGTTATAATTCAATGAGTTTTTCTGTTTGTGCCTTGAAACCAGAATTTATCCAGGCAAAGCCTTAGAGATCAGTGCTGCCTCCGTGTCGCGTGTCACAGATGGGTTGGGAAGGTTTGCAGGGACCGAGGAGAATCGACGAATGTGAAGGGACAGAGACAGACAAAAGAAACTGCTCTGTTCCTCAAGGCTCTAGTGGGTGGAGTCATATAAAGTGAGTATCTGAAGTGTTGCTCTCCAAGAGCCTGTGTCTGATGAAAAGCTAGAAGCAGAAAATGCCATATGCCTGGCACAGTGCCTCTTGGTCTGTGGGAGTAACACTTGATGGCTTGAAGGTCACAGTGCGAGGACTGGTTGATGAATAAAAGTTGCAATCAAGGCTGGAGACTTCATCCATGCTAGGTTTTCTAGCTCATCCAGGAATACACATTCCTTAACGTTTTTCCCACTCGTTGCTTATGCTGACTGTTAACGGGGCTGCATCACTTGAGAGTATTTGTTATGATTGTTGTGACCAAGGCAAGGTTGAGACTTTTAAAATTTAGGTTGTTTTCAAATGGTTGTTGCTTTTAAAAATTATTTCCAGAGAAATAAAGCTACAGAGCTCCTGGCAGTGGTAAATCAGGTGTTGAATTGCCCGTGTGTCGTCATTTAGCATACCTGAGTTGTTTAACAACTATCAACATGTCAAGATAAGAAAGAGAAATAAACACTCAGAAGTGGTGTCCAGTACAGTGCAATCTCTACACAGATTTCTTACAGCACTGAAAACTTCCAAAAACCCTTTGTGATTCTTAGCTGAGAAGATGGAGACTCAGAGATTCAGCAGCCTGTTCCCGAAGGCAGCAAGGGTGAGCGTTGAACCCAAGTCGGGACTGGCAGCTCCCACTTCCTTCCCAGCTAAGCGTGCTGCTGGTGGGTCTCGGTGCTGTCCTGACAGCGTATCAGAAGTTGTCCACCTGCTTCCAATCCTGATCACCCACCTCCCCAGTTCCATTAACCCTGACACAGCAAATCTGACCTTTGGTCTCAAATGTTTTCTGTGACTTCTCTAACATGTCCTTCTATGTCACTAAAAGGTCAAATATTTCTCTCTGGGGAAAAAGCCTTTTTAGCCACTTGAAGTTCTTCGTTGCCTTTGGGAGTCTTCATTTCAGTGTCTCACTGTGCATTTCCAGATACCGAACTTGAACCTGCTGTTTGTTCTTGTCTGTCGGATAGTCATTGGGGTCTTTCCCAATGGGCTTAGCTCAGAATGCCATGTCAACAGGCTTTGCACTGAATAAGTACAGAGTTCCCTGGAAAGTCCTTTGATCACTGAAATGTCAAACTAGAACATTCAGACCAGTGAAGACATGCCTACCAAACTTTGAATAATTCCTTTGGTTAAAAATGCAAATGTATAGATGAGCTAGTACACATGTAACTGACGGCCACAAGCTTGTACACTCCTGAACACTGGCCTCAACTCCTGCTGCCTCCCAATAAACACTTCCCATGTCCTAGGTAGTAAGTAAGCCCTGGAAATCAGAAATAACAAAACATCATAGGAAGGACTATCTTAAATGACCTGAAGAATTGGGGTAATATTTTTGGGAGGCGAAAACAGTCTGAATTGAAACTGCTTTTACTTAAAACAGAAGGGAGGGCTGGGAATTTAACTTTATGAAAGAGAACTTCCCTACCCTGTCTGAGGATTTACATGGAATTCCCAACCTTAGAGGAGATGCTGATGTGCAAGGCCCCTGCATTCTTCCTGAGACACAGTAGCCACCACAATGAATACACATTACCATGCTGAGGTTGCCATCTGCATGAGGCATCATGCCCAGGGCAATTAAATTTGCCTGTTTTTTATTACTGAGACTAAATGCTTGGCCTGGGTTCATGCAGAAAATAAGTAATTCCATTACATGTGATTCACCTTGAAGCAACCCTCGACATTGATGAAGACTCCAGCTGAAAATTCCCATTCGTTACAGAAATAACCCAGTTAGCCAACCTTTATTAGCTTCCCTCTCTTTACCGGGAAACACACAGATATTTCAACATGAAAATATAGTCTTCATGTTTAATTAATGCACGGCTCAACTTTCCTAGAAATGTCTTTCTGTTACAAAAAAAATCACACTGGAGGGGACATTATTTTTGATAAGAAGGCAAAAATAGTTGTAAAGGCTAAGAAAGATTTTCCTAGGACAAGAGGAGCAAGGACTCAGTCTGACAGGGAGGTCTTTAGAAGGCAGTTTCTCCTCATGCCTCCCATCCAGGGTGGAGAAGACTCAGAGATGAAAACAGACAGTGCAGGTTTTTGATTCTCTCTCCAATAAGCCCCCAGGATCCACCCATCTTCAACTCCTCAGCTAGGGTCCCAAGAACATGCCTGGCAGGCTTGTTCTGTTTTCCTTGTTCCTTGTTTTTGTCTTTGTTTTTGGTTTGGGTTTTAGTTTTTTCCCCCCATGGGTTCTAGAGATTGAATTTAGGTCCTCTCTTTACCAGCGCCCCTAGTGTATACTCTTACAGCAAGAAGGTTCTCGTCTGTTTTAAGTTGTTCAGATTGTTTTAATTAGGTGGCAGGCGCTTCAGAAAAAAAAAAACACCAATCAGCACAATAATTTCTGTTTCAAATTCAATTTTACAAAACATTTAAAGGACTCACTTGTTTTTAATCTGTGATCCATCGAAAGGAATGTGTTTAAGGATAAAGGAGGTGACTCGATCTCTGGCTGTTGTAGGTAGTCTGAGGGGGAGAGCAGGAAGGGGTTCCCGGCCCCTGACCCGTGGATGGTGCAAATGCTGATCCACATGACAGTGCGCCCACCGCAAATCACAGAGTCTTCTCTTCCACCCAGGCTGGGCAAAGCAAGTTTTAAAATGGCTCCTACCTGCACCTGTTGTGCCGAAGAGCCACGATCTGGGAAGAGACTTGTGCAAAGACTAAACCTTCAGACAATCTTAATGTTCACAACCGTGTTAGTGTAATCTTCAGAATAACACTAGAGAATGGATGACTTAGATGACACCGAGCTAGTGGTTACTAATCCTCACAGGAGGATTTTGACAACAAATCATGCAGGCATCGGGACTGAACTAGAACAAGATGGAGAGCAACATCACCCTGTGCCCCTAATGTGGAGAACATCTGCTATGTATCTAAAAGGTTGGAAGAAGCCTCTGATGTGGACTCCGGAGACACAGAAACTTACCAACGTTGGACATGACACAGATACCAGTGGACAGTGTAGCTCAGTACATGATGTAACTCTAGGACAGCTCGGCAATGACGGGCACAAGAGCTACAGGGACTCCTGCGAGACAAGGGACAGTTAGAATGTCTGCTCACCTTGTGGTGTCTCGTCTAAGTGGTAAGTCCTGCAGGGGGTGTCTCTGTGCGACCAGGACAATGGTCAAGAGAGTCTCAGTAACTCATCCGATTACGTGTCTTTTTGATCAGCACTTCCTAAGACTCTGCACAGGAGAAACCAAAACAGCACCACGCCCCCCCTCCCCTCCCCGTTAGTGTTGGAGGCTTCATTGTGGTTGTTCGAATACAAGAGCACTGCCTGGCAGTGAACAGGCATGAGGTGGAGAGCCAAGTCCCAGTGAGTCTTTGGTGCAGAAAACGGTGCAAGGAAAGCAAGCATGAAAGCACAAAGAAATAGAGGGCATGCAAGGTCTTGACCCAAAAGTGGAACAAATCATTCTGTTTCAACAGTAATGATAACATGAGCCCCAAGCCAGGTGAGCCAGGTTAACTTCGCGCTAGAAAACAGAGAAAGACCCTCACGTATGATGAAACTGACCTTGGCACATATGAATGGCGCTGAAGTTCTAGAGGGAAAGAAGCCTACAAATCTGAGCCTTGGGAGGAAGGTTTGGTGCACACAGACCAGTGCAAGAAGCAGAAGGAGCCACCGAAACAAGAGCCCCTGAAGAACCCTCCAAAGATACAACACAGTATGAGGAAGGGACATCCGTTAAAGTCCCAATTCAGAATCAGACAGATCCAGCACAGTCAGACGGCTTCCTTAGCAGAGTTGCTGGGTTCTGCTACAGGAGGAAGGACTGATAGCAATCCTGATAGCCCTGGAGAGCAGAGCGGCCCACCTTGTCTGTAAAGGCAAGGGACCAGGAACTTGAGATCAAATTAGTAGTAAGACTGTTAGAAATACAACTAATACCAAGACTAAGCCCCCATCCTAAGTACCTGGCCTTTATCTTGGCAGGAACCATCAGCCAGAGACTCTGCTTGCAGTGACAGAGGTGACAGTCAGGAGGACCCAGACCATATCCCAGGTGCAGGTTTGTCAGACAGGAGCTACACTGAAGCTACGCTGGTGATGGTTGCTTTGTTATTACCACATTCCAAATTCCCCTGTGAATATAAAAGAAATGATTTTATTTTGGATCCTTTGACCAGTTAAAAGGCTACCAGTAAAGATGGGTTATAAAGCCTATGCAACTTCATGGCCCCAACGTTTCCATGGATTCTCCTGTCTCTGCCTCCTAGATGAACAGCACTGTGTCTGGCTTTACGTTGAGTTCTGGTGATTCAGACACCTCATAACTGCAAAGCAAGGGCTTTATCCACCGAGCCACGTCCACAGCCCATACAAAATACTTTGGAATTTTTGCCACATATAGAGAACTATAAAATGCCAGGTAATGTTTTTCCAAACATTCAGATGTGGGAATTTGCATCAATACCAATGCTCATTATAGTGAAAATGTTGGTTCAGATCAGTTTCTAGCTTGTCACAAAGACTGTTCATCACCACACTGTTGACAGATATCACACAGAAGTGAAACCAAGGCTTTCTGAGACTTTCCTTTCCTTGCATTTGAAAGGCCTCCTCTTTAAGACCATTGAGCAAATGGTTTTAAGCCAGCCCTGTCCTTCACTCCCGTGGAGTGCTAATAGCGTGGTATTTACCCTCAGAGCTTCTGAGACCAGATCAAAGGAGCTAGCAGCTGAGTAAAGTGTTTCTAGAAGCTTCACATATACCTGACAAAGGAAAGTGCCTGTTCTCTGCAAATTTTCCTGGAAACAGGGACAGAGTGGAGGTCACAAATCTGTCACTGCTTCCAGAAGTGTTCCTTTTGTTATCACAACACAACATTGTTGTTATCTATGGGGGAGTATCACAATGGAACTTTTTTTGAAAAAAATCACCAAAAATTATTTCAGAACATTTTAAATAAAGGTATGATATTGAGATGTTTGGCATATGCAGTTATTTAGGCCTGAAACTTCTGAGACATTGTACTTTGTTTCTTTCATGTTTTTCCCCCTCTCTCATTGCAAAATAGCCTGGCTTGGACTCTTATGTTTCTTTTCTGCTGAACTAAAATGCATATAACATCCAGTTTTCTGCTTGGGCCATTTTAGCATACATAATTTCTTAAAACAAACACCACTCCATCTATGACTGTAGGGGCTGAGATGGGGGTGGACAAGTGTGTGCATAATCTGTTCTCTTCTTCCACCTTAACAGGGGTTCTGGGCAAGGAAGTCAGTAGGTAGAGGAATTTGCCTTGTGCCCTGCTTTCTTTGCATACTCCTCCTCTTCTCGAGTCTTTCCACTCGGCATGGAGGGGCCACTCTTTAATGCTTTTTTAACATTTGACTGCTTCCTGAAATGTCACATACTTATATGTTCTTTTCTCTATTCCGTGTGTACATATATTCTGTGTGTTAGAAACAGGACAGTCAGTGACATAGGATTATAAGAGTGTGTGATTCCTTCTCTTATCATCGCTTGTTATAAACCCACGACTGAAACCCAAAGAGCAGAAGCAACAGCAAGCTCTGCAGCCAGAAACGATGCTGGGATAAAACTCTACGTCCCCCAAGTCTGCGCCAGTGCACTTTTTCCTGGAAAACAGATAACTTGGGACCATCATGACCTACATAGGTTCCTATTGGCTGCTGCTCAAATGAGTTAATGGGATGTAACAGTTCTGTTTCTGATACAGGAGTCTGAAAGTTGTGGGTGACTCCTGATCTGTTTGCAAGGGCATGCCGTCTCTTATAGGTAGAGTTACCAGAGTAAAGAACTTGAGCATGTGAGTTAGTGAGGGTTTTTGCTGTGCTCCTGAAGTCACCAGCAGTGACTCATGAGTCCTGCAGTCATCATGAACCTAAAGCTAAACTGGAAGCAGCAAGAAGCTGAAGCCTGGGGTAAGGGGTAAGAAGAAAATGATGGTTATGTAACTATGGCATTTGTTCCTGTGGGGGAATAAGACAGAGTGGAGAGGGGAGAGGGATTTTAACAAAGAAAAATGAAACAGAATGGGGTGGGGGCAAGCGTTCCTAAATATTATGAATAGTTTGAAATGTCAGCCAGTTCCCCTGTAAACTCATTATGTGACGAGGAATGGGGAAGAGTTTTGTGTGGGGAATGAGTTTTAAAAAGAGCATTGACATTTTAAAGACCTAAACATCTTAAATAGAATGAATATTAAATGCAAAAATCGAGCTGCGCTGAGACATTTTGGAAACTATATTTGAGTAGCATCCTTAGAGACAGCTAATGAGTGACTCAGAGTCTCGGCTGACTCACGGGCCTTGAGAAAGACGATAGCAAATGCCCGATCCTGTCTACTTCTCTGCTTGTTCTTCCTGCCAGACAAATCTTGCAGCTTCAGTGGCCATATTTTGGCTTGGTTGGTTGGTTGGTTGGGGTTTTTCATTTTGTTATTTTAGAGGAAGGGCCTCACTCTGTAGTCCAGGCTGGCTTCAGACTTCCACCAATCCCCCGTCTCAGCCTCCCAACTGCTGAGATAATGGGGATAAGCCACCCTGCCCAGCAATATCAGGTTTGTGGTTGGCTTCTCTCTCTCTCTCAACACAGCTTTCCCTACAGTTCAGATTGCATAAGCATCTGCTATAGGAAGACAGCACTTGCCAACATAAGAAAGCCAGCCACTTGTGATCTGCAGATTGCATAGGAGACGGGAACACATAGGACATGGGGTGTTGTAAGGGGAGATGCCAGGCTAACTTAACCCCCAAAATAACCACACAGAAATTGTATTAATTAAAACACTGCCTGGCCCATTATCTCTAGCCTCTTATTGGTTAACTCTTACATCTTGATTAACCCATTTCTGTTAAATCTGTGTATCACCACGTGACTGTGGCTTACCGGCAAGATTCTAACCTACGTCCATCTCAGGCCAGAGATTCATGGCGTCTGCCTGTCTCTGCTTTCTTCCTCCCAGAATTCTGTTCTGTCCTCCCAGCCTACCTCAACTCTGCCCTATCAAAAGGCCAAGGCAGTTTCTTTATTCAACCAATGAAAGAAACACAAACAGAAGAACCTCCTACACCAATGGGGAATGCGTAGGACATGGGAGGTCTCACGGGTCCTTGACAAGCAAGAATGGAAGACCCAGACTGGGCTTAGTTCATATGCATGGAAGAAAGGGACTTTCTGGCCACACTGCTGTCTGAATGGTGCTTTCTTGGAACATAACTTTAATCAGCAAATGTCACCTGATACCTCTGTAAAATGGGCGGGCAGAGGGGAGGGGCCACACATGCAAACCGGGCGGCCCTGGCTTCTAGGCTAGGAAGGCTCACGATCATCAGAGAATCTGAAATAGCTGATGAGCGGCATCATTGATATATTAACACGTACAAGAGCATCAATCAGATTGATAGGTCCTATCAGTGTATGGCTTTGGGGCCCGCCCTTCACGGATGAATTGGAACTTGGAGTATTGGCAACATAAGCAGTGCATCTCAACTGGAGATGAAGATCCCGAGGAAGAGATGCTGGAGTCTCAGTGTGGGGTGTGCTCAGGGACTAGTTAATAGTCCAGCCTTGCCCATGCTAACGACGAGATGGAAGTGCAGTACAGAGAGACGGGGAGAGGGGTGTGCACGGCTCTCCTGGTATGGCTCATCTCTCTGCCTTTTAGGATTACCACGTCTCAAGTACAGATCCACCCTGGAAATGGCTATTCTAAAGCTGTGATTCAGTTTCTTGGCAAAGTCTTGATCTTCCCGATACGTAGCCATCATCTAAGAAAAGCCTGTGATATTTCCCAGTTACCGCATCCTTATGTTGCCTATGAGTCTAAGAGCTTCCCCTGCCGCGGCCTTCACAGACACCTGTGGGAGCTTCAATAGTGAATCATATTCGCATATTCGCATGCATAGACATCTGCGGACACTGCTCTCTGAATACACAAAGTTAACAGCTTTGTGCAGCAACTTTCCCTTTTCTTTTCAGGACTGGAGATTAAACCCCTATGCCTTGCGACTCCTTGGGGGTCAAATGACCCTTTCACAGGGGTCGTCTAAGACCATCAGAAAACACAAGTATTTACATGACGATTCATAATGGTAGCCAGTGGCAGCCATGGAGTAGCGATGAAAATAATTTTATGGTTGGTGGTCACCACAACACGAGAAGTTATATTAAAGGGCCTCAGTTTTAGGAAGGTTGAGAACCACTGCTCCAGGGCCTGGTCTGTGCTAGGCAGGTGCTCAACCACTGAGTCATACCCCTAATACCCCTAGTCTTTTTTTTCTTCTTCTATTTCTTTACCTTTTTTTTTTTTTTTTTTTTTTTTTTATCTTTGAGACATGGTTTCACAAAGGTGCCCAAACTGGTCTTGAAATCACTCAGTAGCAAAGTAAGGGCATTGAATTTGAAGTCCCCGGCCTCTGGCTCCGGAGTCGTGTGTGCAGTAGAGTTCACCAGGCCTGGCTGCCCCTTCCGGGAAACAATAATCACCTGTGCTGCCGACTGCTTTCTGACCCTTTGCCATCTTCCCACAGGACTGAAAAAACGTACAAGGAAGGCCTTTGGAATACGGAAGAAAGAGAAAGACACTGACTCTACGTAAGTACTTTAGAGTCTGCGTCTCTGGGCGAGCTTCTGGCTAAGACCCTGCTGTATCTGGCGCTTAATGCGTGACCCAAAGCCTCTTGATAGCATGTATTTGTTTCTCTGCGCTTTCCCCACTTCCGTGTCAACTACCAGTGTTCAGCACAAATACTTCTTAGACCTGTGCTTTTGAAGGGTTGAGATTTTTCATTGTGTGTTCATTTTTTTTTTTATCATGTGCTTTTTTTCCTATCTAACCCGTTACTTCACGCAGAGAGGCAGAAGATGTGGCTATTACATTTGTCGAGGCTACAAACGCCTAGTGCACTTCTGGATTTATCAGCATGCCCTGACCCAAGAGAATAACGTGATCACTGGTAAAGGCAGGTTCTCTCTAGCCCAACCCACAAGCGTGCCCTAGGTGGCACCCAAAGCTCACTCTTGAGGTCCCAGGATTGGGCAGGCAGAACTGTAAAACCAACAGAATGGACAAAATCCTCAGTAAGAAACCAATGCCCCAAACAACTGTGGACGCTTTGATGCAGTTGAATGGTCATACTCAAGAAAATGAATTCCCTGCGTGCCCCCGAAGAGTTAGTAATGGAACATGTTCATCCCCCTGTGTTCTTATTTAACCGTAGTGAATGTTCATTCAGAAGCTGGCCTGGACACAAAATCTTAGATGCATTTTCAAGTTGTACAGGTAACATCATACATGTGGTTCAGTTGTCAAGAACATAGGATCGCAGCCCTTGCTCGGTGTGAGGAGAGAACCGGGGACCAGCTACTGTTGGCTGAAAAAAAAAATGCAGGTCTGGGATGGCCTGCCCTGTATCAAAATGGAACCCCAGGAAGATCCTTCTTCATCCAGCATGCCTGAAACAGAACAACCAGGAAAATAACAATTGTGCCCACAGCTGAAAGAAATGAATTATTTTCATCTTTAGCTGTTTTATTTAATCAGCCACATTTTCACTAAATATGAATCTTATCATAGGGAGCTTAGCATCTTCTCGTGTCCTTCCATGCAAGAATATATAACTCAATCAATGAAGACTTACACAAATTAAGAAGTCTTTCCTACGACTAAACGAGGCAACATGGAACGTGCCTACTGGGCTCCTTCCCATTTAATGTCAGCTGTTTCTAGTCTCACTGGTATAGGCTGATAGTAATTAAAATGGCAATTAATTCAGATGGAATTTGATGGGAAGTTGAAGGTAAGAAAGTGCACATTCGGCCTGATGCTTCATGGCAGAAGGGCCTTGAGTCCGGACCCCTAAAAGATGAGACAATGTCTTTCAAACAAAACAGCAAAAGTAAAAGCAGGGAGGTGGGAAATCTGGCAGGCATTCAGGACAGAGCAAATGGACAGAGAGTGTGCGTGTGAACCAGAGACAAGGATGGAAAGTAGAGGAGGTCAACTAGGAAAGGCCTTAAATTCTAAGCCTTCCATCCTTAGCAGTGCGTCACCTTGAACCCCTGAAATGTAAGCCAAGGATGTGAAGAATTGAGAACGATTATCTTTCTGTCTAGTTGCTAGATGTCTTCATAGTTGTGTTTCTTCTTTTGGTGATTATATTTACTGCCATCCTGGAGGGGTTTCTAAAGTATTAAGTTAAGAATATTTTTCTGAGCATCAAATAACTTGCCTCGCTTCTTGATAAATTTGCCATTTTCTAAATTCTAACCACCAAAATAAATGCTTCCCTCTCTTTGAATACCTGTCTTCTTGCCCCAGTTCAGCCAAGAGTCTTAAGACCTTGAAAGTTATGCAGTCCTTTATGTGGGCCTTAGTTTCCTCCCCTGTGGCAGTGAGCTTTCTATTAGGTGAAGTCCACGTTCTCTAGGAGGCCAGACACTGAACGGGTGAGGCTGTCAGCCACGCGGGCCGACAGTTCCATTGGGTCATGTGTTATGTGGGGCATTGTAGGAAGCATCTTAGAGGAACATCACAGCGGAAGCCAAGTGTGTTGCTGTGAAGCCCTCTCCATAGCTGTACCAGGGACTTGGGATGTCTGAGAAAGGATCTCTCTTGGGGGGGGGGGTAATGAGCCTCAGGGCAGGCTAGGCTAATTTGCATGTAGCCAAACCACTTCTTTTCCATCGCCAAGTCTATAGAAGTAAGTTATTCCTCATGCCTTCGCCTCGGATGCCCCGTGTCTCCTGCGGTCTTCTAACGAGGCATTACTTTATAGATTCCCAAGTGCCTTTCCTTAACTTCTCATCTGATTGCCAAATTACTGACAGGAGAGCAAATTAAGTGTAAACTGGTCCCCCCAACAGTGACAGTTAAAGGACACATTGTCTCAGGAAAGCTTTTGTTTCTTGTGAACCCCTGCTCTCTAATTGGGTCACGCATCATCCTTGGAAAAGGAATCATAAACACGAAGGGGTTAGCAAGAGAGCTTTGCCAGTTTGCTTTAGCTAATGCCTATGTCAGCCTGCAACCATTGAGACCTGGTTGATGCGATCCTTTTCCAGGAAGCTTTTCCAGGATGGTTGCAACTGGTGCAGGGTTGCTAAGCAACCCAGCTAGCGTAGCAGCCAGCATCGACTCCAGCTGATTGAACCTTCTCAGAGAGAGTGGGTTTAAGAACCAGAGCTTCCTGATTTGATCATCATTACAGGGGCTGATAGAGAGGGGAAGGGAGGGAGTCTGGGCTAAGTGGCAGAATATTCAGCTGCACCAGTGTCCTTCGTTCTCACATAATTCAATAAGTTTGGTGACAATATCTCACTTCTAAAGATGAGAACTCTATGCCAGGTGGGGTTAGCAACTTGCTGAAGGCTATGAAGAAACAAAGCCGAGAAGAGAACCATGCTCTGAAAAAAGGTAGAGATGAGAAAGACTGTGACCCAGACAGAGAGTCAAAGAGAAATGGCAGTCGGGACAAGAAACAAACCTTTAAAACTAGAGGTCACACATCCATTTTGAATGACAAGGTTTAAAATAGAACTCATCCAATACAATGGATCTGTCACTTTCAAAAAAGGAAAAACTTATTAAAATGAAATACAGGTCCAAGACGTTGGTTTTCCTACAGATTGCTAAATAAATTTGGCATTGTGCAAAAATGGTGAATTCACAGCTGCCTCTGTGTGACCCGGTGAAGGAGACGAATCCGTCGATTCCTGAGAGAGAAGGAACAGAGGAACATCAGAAATACACAGAGGGAGCCATGGGGCAGCTGGAGTACGGACTGAAAGAAAGCATAGCACTGCATAGGAAGACGCAAGACATGATGAGATCCACAGAGTCTCCCCATGGGGAAGCGACCTGGAGCAGCCACCAACCAGCACCCAGACCTATAGAACTGCTGCTACTCACCTGGGGTCAGTAACACACCGCAAGGTGCTGGTCCCTGCTTGACAGCCTCCTGGGACCGGCAAGTTGGAGAGAGAAAGGATGGGAAGCAAAGTCATGGCCAAGATCTCAATAGACTATGGCTGGAGAGAGTCCATGTCAGTGCTGCCTATGGGAGAGCCATCGGAAGTGTGGAATGGACGCCTAAGACTGAAATCAGGAGCAGACGGATAGAGAGCACGAGCAAGGAACTCAGGACCGCGAGGGGTGCACCCACACACTGAGACAATGGGGATGTTCTATCGGGAACTCACCAAGGCCAGCTGGCCCAGGTCTGAAAAAACATGGGATAAAACCAGACTCACTGACCATAGTGGACAATGAGGACTACTGAGAACTCAAGAACAATGGCAATGGGTTTTGATCCTACTGCTCTGTGGAAGCCTAGGCAGTTTGGATGTTCACCTTACTAGACCTGAACGGAGGTGGGTGGTCCTTGGACTTCCCACAGAGCAGGGAACCCTGATTGCTCTTTGGGCTGATGAGGGAGGGGGACTTGATCGGGGGAGGGGGAGGGAAATGGGAGGCGGTGGCGGGGAGGAGGCAGAAATCTTTAATAAATAAATAAATAAATAAATAAATAAATAAATAAAAGACTGAAATCTCCCATAAGCACCTCAGGTGACTGGCCTGAGAGCTAACGGGAAAGCAGCACCCCCACCTCCGCCAAGGTGAGCCACAGTGTGGGAACACAAGAAGGCGGAGCCAGGCAGTCTTGCCCAGCATTCTCAGGCATTCCATCAGGGGAAAGGCTGGATCCTCAAGGGAAGATAATGCCCAGCAGAGGCAAACACAAGCCTGGGCACGCCCTCCATGGCCTGTACTCATGCCCCTCCTGGATGCCCCAATGGAAAGTAGGCTCCCCGCAGCACACCAGAAAGAGGTGCAATTGGATGGCTAGTCTCCCATTAGGGAACTCCAACAGGAAGCCGTGTCCAGCATAGAAGCTGCCTCAGCAAGGGAGGACACCGAATTTGTTTGAATCACTGAGAATAGCAACCCACTCCCTGCTGCAGAGCTGGCTACAAGGAAGAGCTATCAACGGGGTGGGGGCCGCCATGTCATCCCACTCAGGAAGAAGCATACACTGGGGATAGATTTCCTATTTCATTTTATTTTTCCTTGTTTTACTTTGATTCACATTTCTTTCCGTTCTTTAGTTTCTTTTAGTCTAAATCCTGCCTGAACAGGCTTTTGTGTCTGTTCTCTTTTTCTGTGTCTCTTCTTCAGCATTTTCTTAATTGCTCCCCACACGTCTAGCCCACATGCTGTTGCTCTCTCTCCTGCTCACTCCTTCCACATCTTCCCTTTGACTTCCTGTTAGTTCTTGTAACCTTAAAATACTAGAAACTGCAAGCATCCTAGTGTCCCTGTCTCGGGACCTTATTGGGGACCCAACTGCTCTGGTTTTTAGTTTATTTTGTTTTTTACTCTATGAATACCAAGACTGCTGTAAACAGTCACTTCTGTATATGCAGTTTGCTTCCCCCCCAAAAGTAGTCATGAGGGGGAATGCAAGCCGAAACAGGTGGCTCAGAAGATGCCCATAAAATACAGCCAAGAAGCCACAAAGGGCAAAGCAAACCCTGGAGTACCAAGAGCCCAGCAGATGTACAGAAGAGATCAAGGAAACAGAACGCGTGTGAGAAATCAAGCCACTCTAACATAACTCCTCAGAGGCAGACAACAAGGTCTGGGCAGCTAATGTCAGAAGTTCCAGGCTCTTACTGTTTAACAGGAGCAGTTGCCACATAGAGGCCTCAGACAGCAAATAAGTGAAGAAAGAAAATCTTCTGCCTGCATAGACACACACACACACCACACTAAATATCATATATATCACATAATATCAAATATTATATATATATATATAATTCTACTAACCCCTACAAGGCAAACACAACAAACTCTCACACTGCTTCTCTCATCGGCGACTCTTTAAAAACCAGGGAAGCACAGAATGATAGTTTCAAATCCCAAAAGTAAATCACTGCCAATGAGATTGCTATATCAAGCAAAGCATCCTTCTAAAACTGATGGGGAAGTAAGGTCATTTGAAGACCAGCCCCACTAAGGCAATTCATGACATCTATGCCAGCACCAAAGAAGAAGCTCAAAGCACTGTAATGCAAAGGGTGAGGAAAGATAGTCCCAACCCCAGGGGGACAGGAAAGAATAAAGTTGAGCATAGAAGTAGAGGGAGGAGGACTCCTTCACCATCCCTATCCAGGAAACCAGCAAGCCCCTAATCCCAACAGGAGAGAAAGAAAAGAACACCTAACAATCCAACACACCAGAACATCATCCACAATATGACAGGAATTTCTAGACATTGCTCAGTAATGACATTACTCTAAATAGCATCAACTTGGCTGGCCAGAGCTGGAGAGACCGCTCAGCAGTTAAGAGCACTGACTGTTTTTTCCAGAGGACCCAGGTTCAGTTCCCAGCACCCACATGGAGATTCACGACCATCTGTAACTCCAGTTCCAAGGGATTCAAAACCATCATCTGCCTTCCACAGGCACTAGGCGTGCACATGGAACCAAAATGCTCCTATACATAAAATAAAAATAAATAAATCTCTCAGAACAAAACAAGATCAAATCTAGTTCTTGCTAATCGTGTAACTTTTAAGTTCCTTACTGTGAATTAAAGCCGTGTTCCCACGTAATAACAGTGGCTACCCTCTGGCTTCCCCCTCTGCCTTAGTGACATTTCAAAAACTGCCGTGACCAAGGCAACTTGCAAAAGAGCTATGGTTTCCAAGAGTTAGTGTTCATGAAGGCAGAGCAAAGGTGGCAGGAGCAGGAAACTGTGGGTTTACATCTTGAACCAAAAGCAAGAGGCAGAGAGAGCACTGGGGAGGGAGCCCTCAAAGCCCCGCCCTCAGTGATGAGCTTCCTTTGGCAAGAACATCTCCTAAACCTACCCCAAGGGCTCCACTAAGTATTCAAACACCCGAGACTATGGGAAGACATCTCATTCAAACCACTACATCTCCCCTCACTTAGTCAGTCCTGTGTTCTGCTGTAACAAAAACAACTTCCTTACAGTGTTCTACCATGCAGCGTAGCTGTGAGCAGACAGTTTGTGTTCCCGGTGAAGAAATGTCCGTGGATGAGGATCAGCACTTTTGAATTCTCAGCAGCTGCCAGGAGCTAGTACTTTTTCACTTTTTGTGCCAATCAGGGTAGATAAGGAGCCCAAGGTGACAGAACATAGAAATGGTGACATCTGAACCTCCAGATGCCCCTCACTCTGAAGCCCTTGCTCTCAGAGCACCCCAGCATGACACCACCATAGAACCGCTGATCTGGAATTCAGCAGCAGAGGGTGCCACTTAGCACAATTCCCACCTCCACCTCCTGTCCTATCACTGAAAGATAATACAGAAGTACAGAAGAAGATACAGGTTCTCAAATTGGTTGAAAACTACCAGAAAAAAAAAAAGCTTTACCTCATGAAAGACATCAGGATCATAGCTAAAGGAGTATACATCTGTCTGTAGATAGATAGATAGATAGATAGATAGATAGATAGATAGATAGATAGATAGATAGATAGATCCTTTAAGTGGAGCCAGCAAGAATGGCCGAGGAAATTGGAAAGCTTCCTCAGCAGCTGAGTGAGTATACTCTTGCAGAGAACTAAATTCAGTCCCAGCACTAATGTCAGGTGGCTTACAACTGTCTGTAACTCCGGTTCCCGGGGACCCGACCCCCTCTCTGGCCTCTACGAGCACGTGTGTTCACATTCGCACATGCCCCCAGACAGGCATGCACCTATGCACGTAATTTAAAATAGAATAAATCTTTCAAAAAAGAATGGATGGACCAGACTCTGATGAGATATGTGGGTCATGGTCCGGCACTGCCAGTTTGTGCCTTTGGAGTTCAGTTCTGGATGAGGGTTTCCCTCCTGACACACCTGTGCCTACCCCACACTCAGAGGTGGCTCGGCTTGGTAGTTTTTGTTTCGTCTGCTGGGTTTACTGCAGAGGGAACACAGGGCGGCAGAAGATAACGGCTAAGAGTTCTTACTGTGTTCTGTCGTCACTGCAGCAGGAATGGTTCGTTTTCGTAATAGCTATCCATTTCTTTTCTGTTACAGAGGCTCCCCAGATCGAGATGGGATGGTAAGTATTTCAATGACCCTTATCAGCAGGATCTCACCTCAGTATATGCTATACTTAGGTATCCCAAAGGCCAGTTTCTCCCGCCTCCTTTTTACCTCCCTCCTGCCCTCTCCCTTGCAGGAATTCTCAAAAGCCCAACTATTTTCATTCTCTCTAGTAAGCATACATGAGAAATCAGTGTGGTCCTCGTCCAGTTAGACTTTATCTATTGTGCTTACCTAAAACCCAGCGCCAGAGCCTACAAGCAGACTAGCCGCAGAGATGGCAGATCCAAAGCCAGAGAGCTACTACAGGGGCTGCGCTCACTGACTGCTGTTTCATCTCCAGCTCAGTGATATAAAGCTCATTATGGGAGAAAGTTCTCCAGTGGCACCACCGTTGTAGAGGAACTGCTTCCCAATAAAACTTTCCCCTTGAGGAGCTGGGCCGCAAATACATTTCCTATATTAAATTCAGAAATAGGGAGTGGTCTTGAAACTTCATGTGCCTGAAATTTACCGCCTGGAGGAGAAAAAATGCACCCACTGGTTTTCAATTTAGCAGGAAGTGTCTCCAAGCTGGCTGCCAGATTTTTTGGTTTGTAAAGAGGTCCGGGGTATGCCAGCTCGGAACGGTCCACGTCCGAGTCTACCCTGGCTTCTGAAATGACTTTCCCTTCCCATCTAATCAGCTGCCTATTCAGAAGGTTCTAAACAACAGCTGTCATCGAGGGGGAATGGACACACATTAAACTCCCTGGGCCAGAGTGAGAGCTAAAATAAACCCTCGGTTAAAAATATATATTTTGAAAAACTGTTCCGTATGCAGTGTACCTAATGGGGCGCTAATTGCAGCCACAGCGGGAGTTTTTCTCTTGCACCTGACTTAGGAGGTTTCGGCTTTGGGGTACCTTTTGCATTCATGTGATTCTCGCTATGAAATGCTTCTGAAAACGTAGAATGAAATTGGTCAGACTTTGGGGCCCTCTATAATCCAGGCTCTATCCAGCAGGGGAACAAAAAGGCCCAGAAGACCCAGCTTCTCCTCACCTCTTGCTTCTGGCTCAGAGCCCTCTCCTTAACTCTGTCTCAGGTACTCTCTGCTTCTGTGTCTTCTCTGCTTCTGGCTGGGTCCTCTCCCCGGGTCCTCTGTCTTTCTGCCCACACCTTCACCAGGCTCCGTCATCTCCTCGGCCTTTCCTGGATGCTACTCCTGGCTTTTCTCATTCTCCCACTCTCTGTCTTGTCTTTTTTTTTTTCTTTCTCCGACCCCCTGCTCATTGTCTCTGAGGCCCTGTTGCTACCTCTCTGGTCTCTGTTCTTCTGAGGAGCCCCAGCTTACACATCTACTGGATTCTGTACCATGGCACCTGATGTTGAAGATGACCATGTACAATTCTCTGCAGACATGGGCCCAATGCCATGTAGGTCTCCTCGAGCCTTCCTCGAGCCATCCCAAGTCCTGTAAAAATCACTTAATTATCAGTTGTGTCATCCCCATTGTTAGTTAGAAATGCCATAAATATGTGTTGATAAGAAAGAGGAGTTATTTAATTTCATTTCTTCCAGAAATAACACAAGACCTATTTTGGAAAAAGGCCACATTCAATTCAAAATAAGTGCATTTTCTCAACAACACGGGGAAAAAAATGGAATTTATTAGCCAGAGGCAAGTTCTTTGGAAAATGTTCAAATTTCTCCCAAACACTTGGCCACCAAATTCTGAAGCCCAATGCTATGGGCTAAAGTGAATATCTCTGTTATTGGTCTGTAGACGTCTCAGCCTGAATTTTTTTTTCTGAACTCAAAATGAGTTTTTTAAGACCTTGGATCTATGGACTGAAACCACTTGGATCTGTTTGAGGCCCCTTGCAAGCTACTGCCTGCCATTTCGAGGCCCAGGGTTTGTGTTGACACTTTCACTCATATGAATCTCCAAGCTACAGGTGCTGTCAGCAATAAAGAAATTGGTACCCAAAGTGTTGGTGCCAACACTTCCATGTAGCGGTACTTAATTTCAGTTCCTCAGCGCCTGATGGAGCCCATCACTGATGAGGCTGCGTGGCCGGGCTGCATGGTATGAAGGTGGATGTGTTTTGCTACTCACCAGCTAAATGTACACCCATCCATCATGGGCAGACCTGTTTGTCACAATGTCTAGACCTCAGGTAACTGTGTGTGAGAACCCATTCTAACCCAGAGACAAACTCTAATTGGTCCTGAACTTTCCCTAAACAGTGCCGATTCTCCACAAATACGCTGGGGTACCAGGGTCAGAGTCCCAGGCTGTGAGAGCTGTTCTGCTCGTCTCTAAACATGCAGACAGGAAAGGACACGGGTCTGGAACTGTCCTCTATGTGCCCTGTGGGTCTCTGTTGGCCTTTCAAAAGGCTTCAACAAGCGCAAAAGAGAGGAGCTACGTGTTCCTTTCGTAGATTTGCGATGCAATCAGAAATGGCCCAGTCCCTTTCCGTATCGTCTAGGTGTCTGTTCTGTATTCGTAGGCTAAGTGCCCTCTGAACGAGGACCCAAATGGCCCCTGGTGCCCTGGCCCTCTCCCAGCATCTTCCTTTCTCTCTTGGCTTAGCCAAAGTGGCCTGCTGAATAGAGCCTCCTTTAGGGGGCCCCAAAGTCTGCTCTTTGCTTACAGAGCCCTGCCATGCTGGGCAGGCTGCACAATTTGGTCTAGAGGTTGTCTCGACTGTGATATGTTTGCTGACTCCATGTGATTCTTTATATATGTCTCGAAGGAGAAACAGATATCCTTTAACAACTTTTTTCTACATGAACACAATCAATTCCAGCAGCCCAGCCCACACGAGCCACCCTACCATAGCAAAGCAGAGTGTGCGCGGGAAGGAGGCAAGAAAGCGTCGGTAAGGACACAGATTTTAGTTTAAAATTTCCGAGGGGTTGTAGAAACAGTGAGTAAAATCCCCACCTCGAATCTGGAAAGCCCGATAGCACTACTTATTCAGCAAGGTAACTGCAAATTCCTACCCAGGTGTGGGTTTCAAATCAACCCTAACGACTTCATGTGCGGATTGGTGTCTAGCTTCTCTTTTAAAGAAAGAGCAAGCCTCAAGGTTTGCATCGTCTTTTGTCTTAGACAAAGGACAGGGATTTCAGTGTCTCAGGTTTTTAAAAGAATTTGTTGTCTGTAAAGATGACTTTGACTGTAATATAATTGTCAACATGAAATTTGAGTTGGATTGATCTTGGTAAAGTTAAGTACCATCTGTAGCAATAATATCAGGAGTTTGGCAGGACCGTCCCTTGTGGAAACTGGTAATCTTAACCAAGAAATCTAGAGTCAAGGATGCTGATTTTGGGTCAGACTTTGCATTAACTCCAACTATGGAGCTCTAAAAAGCTATTTAACTAAAATTCAGCCCCTTGGTCTCACTTGGTTTCAAATATTGACTAGCCACTCTTATTTAGTAGCTGTGAACGGAGCAACCCAGAGGGTGTTTTCCTCTTTACAGGGTGTTCCAGTGGCCAGTGCTGTCTTGTAAGATTGTTTCCAACATGATTTACATCTACTTAGGAGAAGAGAAGATAATATTTTGACAGTACATCACATATTTTTAAGATCATTATGTAGCTGTAAAATGACCTCACATAAAACAGGGCCATTCCCAGTGGAAACATAGAACTGTTGAATGTATAATTGAGAAAAATCATGATTGCAAACATTGATCTAGCTCAGTGGTTCTCAGCCTTCCTAAGACTATGACGCTTTAATTCAGTTCCTCATGTAATGGTGACCCCCAATCATAAAATTATTTTGCTACTTCATAACTATAATTTTGCTACTGTTGTGAATCATAATGTAAATATCTGATATGCAGGATATCTGATATGGCGCCCCTGTGAAAGAGTTCTTTGATCCCCTACATGGGTCGGGGACCCACAGGGTGAGAACCGCTGGTCTAGCTCACTGCGTTATCTGAAGGTGGTATGATAGCTAAAGTAAAATGCCTATTAAAACAAGGTGATCTCCCCATGAATGTCCGTTCAGTACAAAAATTCAGGTTATAAAAGTTATACTAGATATAGAATTTTAGAAAAGAGAAACAATAGAGGGAAAGTATATCAGTCAGATTCCACGAAGTAAAAATAATCAGTGTTTAGGTTTCCGTGGAAGTTGGGGCTCACTGCAGCTTTAGGTCCCGCTGGCTGTCCAGTGTGTCCTCACCACGTCCCTCCCTGCTTTGAAGTCTTCTGCTGAAAGCAGGGACAGCCACCAGCTCTGAGCTGTGCCTGGTTCAGTCTCTAAAGACAAGAATGACTTTCCCTTGTGCTTAACCAGAAGAGTCCCAGTTAAAACCTGGCTGACCTTTAACGTGGTCGTGTTCATGTGTGAAACAAAAGGTATTTGTTGGAGTAAATGAGCATGAAGGAAAACGAATCGCCAGTCTTTCTAATAGAGTTGCATGGGTGCATGTGTGTACATGCACACCCGTGTGTTTGTGTGTGTGTGTGTGTGTGTGTGTGTGTGTGTGTGTGTGTGTCTGGAGTGCTGAGTATCTGACAAAAAGAATGTATTGTTACAATCTGTTGTTTGAATTAAGTATTTGTTTTTAAAATGCTTGTCATAAAATAAACAAATTTTTAAGGTTTTCTTTTCCTTTGTTTCAATCTTCCATTGGTGTCCATAGAAATAAGGAAGTATTTACTAGACCCAAATATAGAAATTTAGTATATTCTTTATGCAAGTGTTGGATATATGTTGTCAAGAAAAAAATATATCTATACTAACACATACATATATATGTATATATATATATAAATATATTTATCTGAACATGTAGAATATCTTGAATTTGAGGAACTTTAACCACAGAGAGTATTAACAGAGAAGAAAGCTGTAGAACTAGACAAACTGTGAATTCATTAATTTACCTAATTTCTTCGAGTTTATAATAACAATACTTTGTATGGAAGAATTTAGAAACTAGAAAGCAGATTGATGGCAGTGTTACACTGAAAACAATATCCATGGGTTTGTGTCTCTGGAGTCAGTTTAGTTTATTTGATTCCCTATTAGTGTAAGTCAGTTTTCTGTTGAACTTGGTTATATATGCTTTCTAAGGAGTTGAAGCATCTTGCAGTAAAAACATACACAGACCTATTAATGAAGCAGGGAGTACATCTATAAAAATAGGAGGCAGGAGAGATTATTGACACATTAAGTTGACCATGTTTTCAACAATGGCATTGTAGTGCACACAGGCAGAGCTCATGAGACAGGTTTGAGAGGCCTTTGACATACTGTGCAGACAGCCACTGAAGCTCAAACCTCGCGAAGGCAGTCCTGTGGGAAGACCGAAATGATGCCTGCATATAAGTCATCTTTGTAATAAATGGGGAGATGATTTGATCAGCATAGGCCCCACGTTCCTGGTTGCAGTGATATTCAGTAGCAAGGGGAAAGCACATCACTTATGCCTCATGAACTATGCCCCTCACTGAGCCATGGCTTGTTCTTAGAATACCCAGGCAACATTCCGTAAGTGTTCATGGATATTGATGGTTCTGGGTTTTCTATTAATCCTCTGTGCATATGCGAAGAGCTCCCTCCTGTTTGTCAACGTGGATTGCCGGCTATACTGTAATGCACGTGGCCCTGTCCTCCAACCCTATGGCTCACCAGACGTGCGGTTCCAAAGTCTGCTCGATGACATAGCATCATTTTGTGTGCTAAGTGCAAGAATGTTGTTGAGTCGACCTTTCGTCGCTAACCTCGTTTGTGCTTTTGTCCGACAAAATAGAGATGCTTATTAATATTCTCCCAGAGGGCAACACATCCTCAGTCAAGTACTTGTGTTCCTATGTCACAATTCTACCGTGAGCCAAAATAAAACTCAGATAAGAAGCAGAGCCATGCTCATTTCCTTTCTTCTTGCAATAGCGTGTTGCGAGTGGAGGCACAGGACACACGAAAAGAGAGGCCCGTTAATCTTCAAATTCTGTTTTCATAATCTGCTAAGAGGGGTCACTTGGGAAGAAGAGCAGCATGATTTCCAGTGACCAGGAGCTGAATGAACTAATCTAAAGCCGATTCCATTTATATTTTATCAATTGAGTCAGTGGTAAAAAAAAAAATAAGTAATTACTTACTCGGCTGAATGCTCAGGTATATTGGAATTATTTATATGTCAGCAACACAGATGTCAAAGGCTTCCCTTTAAAATTCCTATGTATGATTTTAATTCTCAAGATCTATAAAGTTAAATCACAATGTAAACCCTCCAAGTCCGTCACGGGTAAAATCTGGACGGCTACCTATGCGTGCCCCCATGCCTGGTTTACAGCTTCTCATTCAGCGCCATGGCAACTGCTTCACCACCCAGTTACACCAATGTGCTTTTTACCATAGGATGCTCCAACCTGTCTTTCCGGTGCTGGATTTTGATAGCTCATTCTAAGTACAGATAAGACTTAGGCGATTTTCTCCTGTGGTGTCGGTTTTGTTTTGTTTTGTTTTGCTTGTTTGTTTTTCATTCAAATATTTCCCTTCTAAATTTATCTTCAAATTTATTACAGAAAAAAAGCAATGGGGCACCAAATGGATTTTATGCAGAAATTGATTGGGAAAGATATGTAAGTATGAGCATGTTTACAACCATTGGAATAAATTGATATTGTATGCACTTAGATACCTAAGAGGACGTAGAAATACGTGTAAAACTACATTTCTTTTAGAAGTGTCTGCCGTGTTTAAGATGCAGTGAGTCATAGCACTAAAGTCTATCAAACCTGGCTATGATACCTGGCCCTCTAGGTACTCGCTGTTATGTGACCCATAATAGTCAGTGCAGCACCTGTCTGGTGCCGCTGTTGTGAGGACCCTGGGCTAATTGCTTGCACATCTCAGGAATGTACCAAGGCCGCAGTTGTATCCAAAAATACTTTTTCTCAGGTCAAATCTAGGTGATTCTCTTTGTAAGCAGCTTTGAATGTGGAGGCTAGTAAGTTAACTGCTGAGCCTGGATTACGTGCTCAGAGCTGGAGGGTATGAACTTTTCCCAGGTCACGTGATAGTCGGTTGATTCTCAGGGAGTGGACGTAGATCCCGGCTGTGATCTAAAGTTCCCCCATAATTCCATTCACCATTCCCGTACACCTCACTAACCACAGCCGAGCAGTCAGGTCATTCAGCCTGGATGACCCGCAGATTTCTGATCATATGTATATGTATGTATACAGTGTAGGTCATTTTTGCCTCAAAGAGCTCACACTGCTGCGCCCCATCCCACCCTTAGCAGGGTAGCCCACACTGTCCTTCCTTCGTCTTGGCTGAGGATACAGTCTCAAACCACATGGCGTCCAGGACCGAGTCAGACTGATGCGGACACGCTATCTGATGGTGCTCAGTTGACTTTCGAGTTATTGAGCTCAGTATTGCCATGTGGACTGTGTCACACGTTAATAATAGGAGCTAAGACATGAAATATGAACCTCGCTATGCCCACTGTTGCTCTGTTTTGTTTTCTGTTTGTTTGTTTTTCTTTTCCAACTTTTTCCCTAAGAGTTAGCTTTTTGCTGTTAGATTCATCTAGCAGTCTATCTCCCAGGGCTGGAGGTAGAACCTTTAGCTCTTCTTGAAACTTTTCTCCTCTTTCTCCTCCTGCCACCAAGAACTTACCATCGGTCCCTCCAAATGTCCTTGGTTCATCCATTCCACCACCAAAACTCGAGGCACACACAGCCTTAGCAATCATGCCTGAGTTGATACACATATTTTAAATGAGTCATCCTTTCTCCTGACTCCAATTGCCTTAGCAGTCAGTCTGTCCCTGGCCTGTTTAACTGTAAGAAACTTCAGTAGCCCTAGCAAGACTAAACCCCCACCCTAGCACACAGTCACTGTTGCCCAGATATCAGCCCCATCCCCACGGTATAGCCATCATCCTTGCTACTGTAGCCTTTGTCACCTGAGTCACACAATGTCTGTTCCTGCCAAGGTATCTCACCCCAGGCTCTTCTCACCACTGTGGAGAGACCCCCACCTGCATCTTTATCTGCACTGAAAGGCTCCAGTAGCCCCCATTTTTCTTATAAACTAAGCTAACTGTCCCCTCATTTTTAACACCTAACATTGCTATCTTGTGCTATTTTTCTTTATAATTTTTGCCTGGGAGAATGTGTTTTCATTTCCCTGAGGGCAAATAGTTTGCCTTTCAGTAGCCCACATTGCTTGGCACCGTCTGTGGCTTAGGGAAGACCTGATACACGCACTGGAAATACTTTCTTTTGCTGACAGCAGATTGAGGTCCTTCCAATGTCCTTGGACAAAGATTTAAACATAGACTGCTTAGCATTCACTTCCAAGAGCTAAATCCTCAGCCCCTTAAAATAAGAGACTTGTCTATATTCTTAAGTAGAATATTCTAGAAGGAAAACAATTTCTCCATCATTTGAGGAAAATAACCACCTAACATACATAACATACATTTTTAACTTTTTTTTTTGAAATTTGAAACAGGAGTACTGTATTTACATCATGTCCACCTTTGTCTCTCCAGCCTCCAGCCTTTCATGTGTCCCCAACTTCCTTTCAATTATTCTTTTAATATTACTGTTACATGTATGTATGTGCATGTGTATACATGTATTCACACACATATGTATGTGCATTTGTGTCTTACAGAACTCTCCTGAGCTGGATGAAGAAGGTTACAGCATCAGACCTGAAGAACCAGGCTATATCCTTTCTTTTTTAATTTTTTTAATTTATATTGTCTCAGGAACCAGGAAGCTAAATTCAGGTCTCGCAAAGGTAATGAAATAACCAAAGCTACTATACTTAGCCTCACAGGTGACTGACCAGCCTAGAGGCCAGCCCGGGGGCTAATGAGCGTGCACATGCCGTGATCTGCTCAAGAAACAGAGAGAAAGCACTGGGATAGAGGAAAATGTGCAGTAAAGCAGCCCTCACACTTGTGACCCTGGCTTGTCTGCTGAACCCCAATATGACAGTGTCATTTACAGTGAATGGCAAAGAGCCCTCTCCATCCGACACTGCCCTGAAAGGCTCAAGCAGCCTTGTCTTACTCTGGCCAACTCCAAAGCACTTAAAGACTATTGGTGCCCCTTAAAGTAGCCTTCCAGTGTGTGGAGACAAGGAAGTTTATGAGTTACTGTCTGTGCTCTGGGTGTGAGGCACAACGTTCGCCTGTCACAAAAAAGAAAAAGAAAATAAAAGAATGAAGGAGAGAGAGAAGAAAAAAGGAGAGAGAGGGAGGAAGGGAGGAAAGGAAGGAAGGAAGGAAGGAAGGAAGGAAGGAAGGAAGGAAGGAAGGAAGGAAGGAAGGAAGGAGGGAAGGAGGGAAGGAGGGAAGGAGGGAAGGAGGGAAGGAGGGAAGGAGGGAAGGAGGGAAGGAGGGAAGGAGGGAAGGAAGGAAGGAAGGAAGGAGAAAGAAAATGTAGGATCTTGACCAGTACTCCTCAGAGTCCATGGTCCTTGGTCAGGTTCGTGAATAACCCTAACCTTTTCCTCCGATTCTGTTTTGCTTTGGTTTCCTGCCATCCGAGGTTCCTTTGGCTGTGTCTACCTGTAGCCATTCTTGTCTTGTCCTCACCAATGCCTCTCAGCAGAAGAAAGAGCTAAGTGTCCTTAACTGTGTTCTACCTACCAAAGGAAAGCACTTTTATTCTTCAAGTGAATCCGAAGAGGAAGAAGAATCACACAAGAAGTTCAACATCAAGATTAAACCATTGCAGTCGAAGGACGTCCTTAAAAACGCTGCCACAGTAGATGAGCTGAAGGCTTCAATAGGCAACATCGCGCTCTCCCCATCACCTGTGGTGAGTGGAGTCCCTGTGTTAAGCTTTGGTGAGGTTGGTGGAGAGCCGGGTCCTGCCACAGGTGCTACAGGCCTCCTGTGTCCAGTCTGGTGAGCTCTGAAGTCCCCGGGGAACTCACTCTTGCTCTCTTCTATTTCGGTTCCTGTGCCTTCCAAACTAGTAAACGAGCAGGGAATGGTGTCTTCTTTTGTTCTTTAATAATCATCGGACAAAGAAAAAAAATAAGAAAAAGATATTCCACACTTCTAAAAGAGACTTAATTTTAAAAGAATATGAATTTCACAGGTTAAGGAGCGATGCTTTAAAAACACATCTTGGTTTCTGTCTTCATGAAAATACACAAAAGCCAAGAAAATTGCTTTTAAAAAATATTTCCCCTTGAGATGCTCCAAAATCATAGTAAATAAATAAAATCTCATTAGATTTCTCAAACTCAGATTCTTCATTATATTTTATCCTCAAATTGTTTTAAATACTCTCGGAATTTAGAATCCTCATGCACAGCCCTTGCCTTATTTATATCATGCTAATTGGTCTTCCCCCATGATCCGGGCTTCCATTCCCCATTCCTGCCCACTGCATTACCTCAGTTGCTGAGTTCTGAGTGCTAATATTTTAAGTATTTTCTCCCTGGGGTTTGAAAAATGCCAACACTGTCTTCTAAGAATAGCTGTGAACACAGATGCAAGCTCACTAATAAGATTCTCTTGGCTTCTCCAGGGACCATCCCCCTCAATGGGCTAGTTAGTAAATGCTAACCACTTTCTAGGGGCTTCTAGAAATATCTCAACTAACCTCTGTAAAGCTATTGTAATTGTTTATCTTTTGAGAATAAAACTTTGCCCTCATGGGATAAAAAAAAAATTAAAGCAAAACTTAACAGTGGAATTTATCCCATATGTTGGCGACAATTAAAATGATTTCTAGTAGTAACCCACACACTGCAAATGACTTCCCAGTATTTTTTCATCGTATCTTCACCTGCTACCTTAACAGAAGCATGAAATGCCATTTCTTTCTCCTCTTCAACGGAAGGCACAGATTTTAAACTCACATGCTGGCCTTTGATTTGTAGTCATGGGCGCCTTAGGTAAAACACCCACTTTCCAGCTGACATCTTGCTCATCACCTTTTGCTTACTGAGTCACTATGGTTCTTTCTCAATTGAAGAAAAATCTATTCAAATGTCAGAAACAAGTTTCTGTCCCCTTCTCTGTAGGGCATAATAAATTGAGTGGGTCTTTGGGAGTTGCACAAGAAGGGAAGAGGCAAGTCTACCTGATTAAGTGAATGACTGCACAGGGAAGTGGGCTTTCTATACAGATCTCAGAGCCATAGCTTAAAGTTCACTGAATCTAGGCCATGGGGATCCACTGTAAAATGGATGTGTGTCCAAGTCACTTGGTGCATCTACTCCTCCAACCTGCTATGCTGCTGAGGCACAGTGAGAAAAGTGTCTGGAAGCCGGAAGCTTCCTCAGAAGCTACCTTTCAGGTAAGCGGCTCCCACCAGGTGGTTAAGGCTCAGAAAAGAGGTCCTAGAAACAGAGGAAAAGTAGATGCACACACACTGAGACCACAGTTTGGAGTTAGATGGCTCCGCTCACAGGTTGGAGGGCTACTCTCCTGGCCTCATCCCACAGCCCAATTTGTTCCCTTTGCCATGTAATTTTCTTTCATAAGGGACACTCCTATGTATTTGTAATTTTGGTATTTAGACTAGGAATGAGCTCTTGTCACTCTATTAGGGACAGTTTTCTAGTTGGGTTTTCTTTTCTACCACCAGCCCCAAATAATAACCCAGAGATTTATTATTAACTCTGAAAGCTTGGCCTCAGTTTAGGCTGTACCTACTAGTTCTTATAACTTAAATTAATCCATTTACATTCATCTACATTTTGCCTCGTTTTTTTTGTTGTTGTTTGTTTGTTAGTTTGTTTTTTTACTTTTCTTTCATTCTGTATGTCTGACTCCCTCCATGTCTCATTGGCATCTCTCTCACATCCTAGAATTATCCCAAGTTTTTTCCTTCTCCTGCCTAGCTATTGGCCATTCAGCTTTTTATTACAGCAATCACAGAAACACATCTTAACATGGTGTAAAAATATCCCACATTTTCCCTTTGTCTAAATAAAAAGGAAGGAGTTTACCTCTCTTTTTAAATTAATTTTTTTAAAAAAAACTATCTTTTTTCATTTTACATATCAACCCCAGTTCCCACTCCTTCCCCTCCTCCTGCACTCTCTACCTCAATCTATCCTCAGAGAGGGAAAGTCTTCCCATGGGATGCCAACAAAGTCTAGCACATTGCTTTGAGGCAGGACCAATTGAGACTGGCAATTGTTTTTTAGTCTAAAAATAGATTCAATAATCTATGCTTTTTCCTATCACTCCCATATCCCCCTTTTTTCTTTTCAGAAAGAGATCCTTGAATCCAATATTCTTTTTTTAATGTTTTCCCTGACCATGACCAGCAATAATTTGTAACCAATGCCCCTAAATGATGATAAACATTCATAATCCATTGAACAACCAAGGTACATACACCCTACCTCTTGCATATGTGGGTATCATGTTATTAAATTGCTTCCTGCTATCTGGGGGCAACGGCATCTTTAGGCGACCCTAAGGAGATCGAGATAATGGTCGAGTCTTGGGAAAGCTAGCTCTAACATTTGCTGTCCAGTCTTTGTGTGATGGGAAAGTATTGAGCTTATCGGAAGTCTTGGCTGCATAGTCTGTGAAACTGGACCATCTCAGCTAGCAGCTTTGAAGCTGTTCTGAATGCAGATTTTTGAGGAAACTGCAACAGAGGCATTCTGAGAGGCCGGATCACCTGACTACTCCTCTTCATTGGTGCCTGGTCCTTTTTTTTCTGAAACACCTAAACTTTTAAAGGACATTAACACAAGGACAGAATGTGCAGCGTGCACACGTCAGTTATGGATAATTTTTTGTTCTATGTTGGAGAAGGTAAAATGCATCTATCAACTTTATAAGTCAGTTTGGACTGCATAACCAAATTATAAATTGCCATCCATGTTATATAAAAAGACGGCATGCAATAACCAGTCATAAGGACTCTGTAGCCAACAAGATTTATCATGGCTTACCCAGTCTCAGAGCTGCTCCCATGCAGAGGGATCAGCATATATGTTACCTGCCCTGTAGTCTGTCTTGGTTTCTTTTTTCATGTCTGTAGCCAAGATTTTTCAGGAGGTCTCCCCCAATTAAATCTGATCTTTAGTAATTTTGAAGAGAGCCATAACTTTTTGTTTCCGTGGGAAAAGGCCATAAACTTTCCCACAACACAATATATTTTACTTTCATTTTGAATTTAATATGTTCTTATTAAAATAGATAGGGTGGTTTAAGTTAGCAGTTTCCATAATCCAATGTCCCTCAGTAGCTATTACTTTTTGTACATTAGTGTTAAAAAGATGAAAGTCAAGAAAGCACCATAGGCTCCAGACAGCCTATCGATACTTCCCGCCTTTATACAGCTTTTTCCTTTTATATTGCTTTGCTCTTTCTTTAAAGGCTTTGCATTTATTATTTTTAAACTATTTATTATTTTCTATGGCTTGTCTATACCCATTTTCTTTTCTTTCCTTAGCATCTAAGCACATGTTTAAACATACTGTACTGGTTTTAGAAGCTTTCTGGGTCGGGCCTGGCTTTACTACATGCCTTCAACATTCTATGACCCCATGACAAATCTTAACCTGCCACGCCAGCCACCCCACAGGCCAGCTTTGCACGTGGCTCTGGGTCATGGCACTGTCAGCTGACTCTAGCCGGCAGCGACTGGGAGCCGTGCCTCTGTATGCCAAGCACTGGCCACCTGAGAGACCAGAAAGCCATGTCTGACTCTATGTTTGTGTGTTTGGGACTTTTTTTTTAAGCCCTCTCAGGTCCTATGTGGAAATATGTGCACTCACATTGGATTTCAGATGTAGTCAATCTTTCTTTTCCACTGACAGCCCCAAATAAAGATACAGAGACTTGTTATCAATTATGAAATCTCAGCCTTAACTTTAGGCTTGTCCCACTAGCTCTTGCAACTTAAATGAATCGATTTGTATTCATGTACATTTTGCCTTGTGGCTTTTTTTTTTAACCTTTCTTTCATTCTATATGTCTCGTTGGCATCTCTCTCAGGCACCTAGAATTATACTGAGTTCCTCTTTCTTTCCTGGAAGTCCCGCCTATCTCTCCCGCCTAGCTATTGGCCGTTCAGCTTTTCATTACACCTATCACAGCAACACGTCTTCACACAGTGTGCAAATATCCCACAAAACAATTCTGAATGTGCATAAAGATAAAGGCTGAACCTGAGTGGTTTTAGAATCCATACCCTCTTCCAGATACTACAGGAAGTCATAGATCATATGCCGCATTCTGATTTCATGAAAATCAGATGAATAAAAATAACTTTGTAAGATCCAGATGGTGTCGTGATGCAATGACCCATGAGCCTGCTACAGCTTTGGAGGTTTCCAGTGAAGCAGTCAGAAATCTGTACACCAGAGCTTTCTCCCAGTGTCAGAGAAGACAGACTGCCTAAATCAGTCAGTGCTACGCCAAAATCTCCCACTAAGGCTCTGTCTGGTATGTTACAAAAGCATCAAGCCTGGCATTAATAGGAAAAGATGGGGTTCTAAATGGGTCATAAAAGGTCTTCAAACCATTGAAGTTCTGATTTCTATTCATTTTAAGATTTTTATGTATTCTGTTTGCTTGTTTATTCTATTTATTTTATTTATTCATTATATTGTGTGAGTGTTTTGCCTGCGTGTGTGTTTCTACACCACATGCATACAGTGCCCCCAGAAGTCTAAAGAGGGATCAGACATTTTGGGACTGGAGTTACAGTTGCTTTGGGTCACCCTGTGGATGCTGGGAATTGAACTTGGGCCCTCTGGAAGAGCAGCTGGTACTCTTAACCACTGAGCCATCTCTCCAGTCCCAATTTTGATATTTTTTAATTAAAAATTGTATTTCACCTTTTCGCTCATCTCTGAATCTGAGTTCCTTAAATATATCCCACTTGATCTCTTTTCCTGGGAGTTTGTTTTATTCTGCTTATTTCTCCTCTACAAACTACCTAGCCAACTAGTTCAGAAAATAAGTAAAATAAAATAAGCAATATTATCGTGTGCAGATGCATTGCACACTTCTCTGAAAGCCTTTCTTCTCAAAGCTTAAGCAACAAAGACAATTGGAGGTTTCTAAACAGAAAACTTTTTTAACGTTTTAAATTATGAAATAAAGTGACAGGTTTCCTTGTGTATTTTCAGACATTCGTATCCAAGTACTTTCTTACTCATTCACCCTCTCTCTTCTGTTCCTGTCTTGGTGGTCTCATTTCTTTCCCCAAATAGTTCTCTCCACTGTCTTCATGCCGTATGAGTTCCACCCACCACTTCAATCAATGCTCTTTTACTATCTCCCTGTCCTTTTTCATGGTTCCTTTTTTTTTACTTTTACGATCTACATGCACACACACACATGCATACATGCTCACACATGCACACACAAATCTGTTGTTTACATATGAGAGAAAGCATTGAGCATTTATCTTAGTCTTGGATTATTTTGCTTTACCAAAATGATCTTTTAGCTCTGTCAATTTTCCTGTGAATGCCATGATACCATTTACTTTTATGCTTGAATAAAGCTTCAATTATGTGTATGTCCCACACTATCTTTGTGCACTGACAGTCATCTACGCTGTCATTTCTTAGCTCTTGTGAACAGTGTGGGAGTACAGGTGTACAAATGTCTCGTGGTATGCTTGGAGTCCCACAAGAATACATCCAGGAGTCCTAAAGCTGGGCAAGATGGTAGTTCTGATTTGGTTTGGTTAGGTTTGGTTTTTGAGGGACCTCCACACTGACTTCCAGAACAACTACAGCAGTTACATTCCCAGCAGTATCATGTAAGTGTTCCTCTTTCCTCAAATAGCTATTTGTCTTTTGACCGGGGTTGAGATGGCGTCAATATTTTAGTTTTTAAACTTTCACAGCTTTCTTATTTTTTTTTACAATTTCATACAAACATTACACACACACACACACACACACACACACACACACACACAAAACCTTTGACCAAAGTCTCTTCCACTATCCCACGGGCCTCCCTCACCCACCAAACCCTTCTTTTCAAGTTTGCTTCCTATTCTGTGTCTTCTTTGTGTGTGATGCACTGCATCTAATTACGGTTGCCTGCACAAACATGAGAAAAAGTTACTTGCCTGAGTGATGCAATGAACTACTGGCTACAGGACTGAGGAGAACGGCTCCCACTTCCCTGTGCAACACTTAATTGTACTTGGCTCCTTTGGGAGGACAGGACCTTCTGGCCCCCTTGCCCGTCCATGATGGGATACTTGATGGACTTAGTCTTGTGTAGTTCAAGTGAAACAATTAAGGAACGTCCAGAAGACAACACTTTACGGCAGCACTTCCCATCCTCTGGCTCTTAGATTCCTTCTTCTCCCTCTTCTACAATGTCCTTAGAGCCTTTGAGAACTGATCCCATTTAGACCTGAGCACTCAAAAGTCAGGTGGTCTCTGCACTAACATTCACTCATTGCGAACAGAAGTCTCTAAGGCAAAGGCTGAGAGCATCACTGATCTAGGGGTTTAAACATAAATGTGTAGAGAACAGTTTGACACCATGTCTACTTAACTAAACTGCAGAGTGAGGCTCCCCTCTAAGGACCCACGATGACCCCAGCCATGACCACATTTACAGTACCAGGTATAACGTCCTCCTGTAGCTTAGGCCTAAAATTTGATCAAAAACCAACCTACATGGCAAGAGACGCCCACCGGCAAGACGATCATTAGGGTAACCAACCGTTAGCTTCCAAATGGAACCTTTAGATTCTATATATTATTCCCCCACCTGAGGCATAGTTAGCATAAATTTTTATCCCATTCTGTAGGCTGTCTCTCCAGTCTGGTAAATTCCATTTGCTTGATGGATTGATTTCCATCCTTTTGACTCCTGTGGGTGTCCCTGCTAGTGAGGTATGCCTCTGGGAAACAATAAAAAATTAAACAACTCATACATTTTAATCCAGTCAGCTAATATGTATCTCTGTACTGAATGAGTTGGGGTCATTTATATTTAAGATTAATATTGGGAGATGTTTGCTAATGTCTATAATTTCATTGGTTGTTTTTATTGTTTGGATTATTTTTTCTTCTTTCTTTTCTCCCTTGCTAGTGTAGGAGCTCACTGTTTTCCTGTGCTGGAATTGATAGATTTCCCTCCAACTGCTCCTTTATTGAGCTTTTCCTCTCCTGAGATTTATCCTTTCTTGTGCTCTTGGAGTTGAAACTCTTTCTCCTCTGTGTATAGCATTCCTTTAAGAATGTTCGCAGTGCTGGCTTGATGATTACAAACTGCCTTGTTTTCTCTTCCTCTCTGTATTTCTCCACCAGTTTTATAAGATTTCATTGCTGTGTTTAGCAGCCTTAGTTAACAGTTACTTTTGAGGCATGAAATAATCATCCTATCCTTTCCTGGAGTTTCCTGGGTTTTTTTTGTTGTTGTTGTTGTTTTATATTTGCCTTTGTAGGTGTGTGTGTGTTTTTTTCCTTACAAGATTTCTTTGCTGGTTTGATAATTTGTCTATAACTGTTATGAAGTTTTGATAATTTTACTATAATGTGTTATAGAGAAGTTCTTCCCCCATCATACAGCTTTGAGGTTCGACATGCTTCTTATGTTTAGATGTCCATGTCTTTTTTCACTATAATTTCATTGAACAGATTTTCTATCTCTTTATTTTTATCTCAGCTCCATCTACCCCACAGACTGCCAGGTGACTAGATAGTGTGGTCATAATTTCTTTTTCTTGTTGGCATTTCAGTGTAATTATCTGACTTACCTCCCATTCTCTGTCTGGTAGAGTCTATTGGAGATACTTCCCAGTGTGTTTTTTGTTTGCTTTACTGTGTTTTTAATTTTTATCTTTTTTTTTTCAAAATCCCATTTTCCTTGTAGAATTTCTTTCACACTGCTGATTTTAATATGTTGCTGGTTTTTCTCCTCCATTTTGCCAACCTTTTCTCTAAGTTGCTGATTTCACCTTCCTTGGCTTTATCTTCTTGAATTCGAGTCTTTGCATACATCCTCTTTGAGACCACTGACCATGATACTAGTAAACTTTCAGGACTATCATCTGATATTTTACCTAGTTCAGTATCTTCAAGTTTCGTAGTTGAAGAGATAGGATCTTTTGAAGGAGCTGTGTTGTTTTGCATTTTCTGTTTCTTGTTCTGGACTGTAGCTTGTTCATCTCTTGGCTTAGATTTCTGTCCGTTTTATCTGTGGATATTCTTATTAAGAAGCTTGCTTTTGAAGGCTCAGTCCTGGGTGCAACCCAGAGAGGGAAAGAAACTGCTGTAATAACAGCAGCATAAAACCGTGCAAGATATAAAAATATACATAAATCAATTCGAATCCACTAATATATTAATAGTAATACAAAAATTTAAAACCTAATACTAAGCATTCTCTAACAGTAAATATTATTCAGGATAAATATGAAAATATTAAATGAGATAAAAGAAGGATACGGGGAAAGGAAAAATAGAACAGCAAGCTTAAAGAAGGGGAGAGTGGAGAGAATAAGAGAAAGGAATTAGAAAAATGTTAAAGAAAAAGAAAAAACAACAACAAAATTTTTCAATAATAAGAAAAATTGTAAGCAAAATAAGCAAATATAAGAGGAATAAAAATATAGAAGTATGAAGCTGGGTAGAGTGGCATATGCCCGTCATCTCAGCACTCGGAGGCAGAGGCAGGTGGATCTCTGAGAGTGTGAGGCCAGCCTGGCCTACAGAGTGAGCTCCAGGACAGCTAGAGTTACACAGTGAGATGCCTTCTCGAAAAAGATGACAAAAAACAACAACAACAAAAAAACAAAAAAACACACACAAAAGACTTACTTTCAATCCCCAGAACCTGGAGGTGAAAGGATAGCACTGACTCCCAATGGTTATTCTCTGACTTCATATTCATGCCACTGCATGTGTGTGCACACACACACACACACACATACACACACACACACACACACACACACACATCAGTAGCAAAACAGAAGTTGAACCTGAAAGTATATATTAAAAGACAGGGAGATGCTTAATGGGCAAGAAACAGAGAGGAATGAGATGCTGAGCTCTCAAAACATTGAAACTGTTATAGGCTAGGGATGCAGGCTTCGTGTGACACACATGGCCCCAAGACTTTTCTGTACTTCACACTGGTATTAAGCCTGTACCGGACAAGTGTCTGGTTCCACAACCACCTTCCCTTTTCCACACACCAGGGTCCTTTGCTGGCCAAACTTAGTTTTGCAGTCTGCAAGCTGGACACTTTCTCCCATCATTCCAAGACTTTCCAAAATAATACAGGCTCCCTGACTTGTGATGGGTCCCTTTTCTTAAACTCCCTGGGTAAAATGTTTATAAACAATAGGGACCCTGTCTAGATGGTACCCAGCTGTCATGGCATCATACAGAGTGGAATGAGCTTCCTCTCCTCTGCTGAACTTCATTTTGGAATCACTCCCTCACTGAAACCTGTGAGTAGTTTTGGGATTGGGGGTAGGACTGCCAGCCTCTCTTCCCAGGGCAGCCTGGGCTACCTTTTAAGAGCCTTCTGCTTCCCCTCCTCCACTGGGGAACACAGCAAACTGATGCTGTCCCGAGCTTAGCTTCTATTTCCCATGTACCTGCTTTTCAGCTATCTTCACCTATGCTCCCAATGCTTTTGTGAATTTCCAAATCTTTTTCTCTTTGAAACAGGGTCTATTTTTTCCTTCACAAACTCTTCTCAAGCAGGTTACAGGGAAGTAGCTTCTAATCTGCTGCCAGGCCTGGGAATCTGACAAAAACTAGAGTCTTAATGAGTAGTAAAATTCTTCTGTATCATTGAACACATACTGTATTTTTAATCCAGATTTCATCATGTCCCTGGATTTTTATGTAAAATAGAAAATGTGATGAAGGGCAATCCAGGAATTAACTCCCAGGTGAGGGGTATTAATTCCCCTTCTTTTCCTGATACAATACCGTAACAGAGTCAGGCAGGGAATGAAAATCACCCATGCTTGTTTTGGATCTCACCTCTGTATAAGGTAGAGCACTGGAGTTGAGTTGCTTCACCAGAGATAAAAGTAACAAGGCTTTAACAATAGAGAGGCTTTATCTCTCTCCCACATTAAGGTCAAACATGCTAGACAGCACAGAAGGCTAGAGAGTTCTTCTCCCAGGCATCACTCAAAAGCCCAGGAACTTTGCGCATCATTGCTCTGCTTTCCTGGGTTGTTGCTACCTGACACCAAGCCCTTCCCTATTTAGATCTTGAGATGGAGGGGGAAAAAAATGGAAAGCACATGTTTCCCTTTAAAGATTTGACTCAGATAGTTCTCACATCATTACCACGAGATTCTGGTAACAATTCACTCCCAGGGCATCTCCTGCTGCAAAGGAAGTCTGGGAAATGTAGTCTTCTCTTGGAAAGACATATGGCCGACTAAAGTTCGGGTTCAATTGCTAGAAGACAGGTTAACAAATGCTAATCAGAAGAACATTAGCAGCTTCTGCCACTGTATCATAAGTGGTCCCAGAATATTTGGGAGGAGTCTGCTATGAACCAAATGAAAGGGTAGAAAGTGCTTTCAAACATGACTCATCATCAATTTTGAAAGACCAGTAAAGCTAGGCTGCATGTTGGCTACTGTCAAGCTGAATAGAAATAACACTCCACTCAGGCATCCTGTGTGGTCGGAATGCACCCCTCCAGCAACAGGAGTAACTCCTCTGTCTTCATTGCTTTTGGGCCATTTTATTTGAGGATAAGGTCTCACTGTGTATCTCTAACTGGCACGGAACCTACTATGTAGACCGAGCTTGCCTCAAACTAGCAAAGACTGCCCTCTTCTCCCTCCAGAATACTGCAATCAAACTTATGACCACTATTCCTGGCCAAAGGAATACTCACTACTTCTTAGACCAGGGTATTTCATTGTTGAGCATGTGTTATGATTTTTATCCTTGATTATGATTGTACAAATATGTCCCTCCTTTTGCCAACTGACCTTGAGTTAAACACTTGAAGGATGCTGTGGGCAGAGAGAGATGAATGATTTGGGGCATCCCTCAACAAACAGCCTGCGCTGGAGACTGGGTGATGCTTCCATGTTATGTGTGTGGCTGAGGAGAAACTGCTCTACCGCAGTATCATCGGGTCCTCTTCTTAGGAGCCATGGCAAGACATGACCTTGATCAGCTCAGCTCTCTGCAGCAGAGGCAAATATTGAGGTATGCAGAGTTGTGAAGGTTGACTCAAAGTTGGTGCAAGCCACCCTTCTTCAGGAGAATGCATGACACATTTTGGTGTCCACCTCAAATCTCCTGCCTTTGACACAGAGCCTTGTGAATCATTGTCATTCAATAAATACTTGTGAGTCAGCCAAAGTTAATGGGATCAGGCCAAGGATAGAGCAGTGTGGGATGCTGCACCCCCTGCTTCTACACTCATCCGCAGCTTATCCTCTCTTGTTCAAGCAACAATAATTCACCCAGCTGTGCTCTCATGCTGCCCCCCACCTACTTCCTTCACCCCCGTTAGAAGTCATCAAACAGAGCTGTATTTGGGAGACCTTAAGTGTCCAAAAGCCCTGGGAGAAGGAGACAGGTGGGAGTAGTTACCATGGCACCCAAGGCCACTGCCTTTATTTCCATGTGCCTTCTAGAAAGTCTTCTGTGTAAACACTTGGCTTGAGACTGTGGGTCACTAGTGGGCAGCTGCAGTGGAAGAAAAAGAAGGCATGGATTTGGGCTGGGCTGGCCACTGTGTCTTCCTGTGTCTCTTGATATGAGCCCTAGGACTGCTACGGAGGGCATATGTCCTCACCTGTGAAGCCAAGATCGTAATTAAGCCCTGCAGTTGTTTGGATGCTGACTTTATAGGCCTCTATCAGGGGCAAGTCTTATTTGGCATTCTGTTGTCCACGCTTAGTGGGAGGAGCTCCTTAATCATGAATAAATGACTGGCACACACAGACCCCTGGGAGCAGCCATTGGTTTCCTTGTCAATATTCTACATTTTTCGTTTTGTTTCTCTCCCTTTGGAGAGCTGTGCTAAGCTTCCACATTTCCAGTCCTGCCCCAACAGCATGCTGTGCCTCCGTGCCCTGACCTATGTATGAGGCATTTATAGCTCCTGCCTACCTTGAACTTCCCTTCTTCAACAAATCTGATCTGACATCTAGAGGAACTTTTAAGTCCAATTTCTCTATTCTGGACAGATGAGATTGATTTTTCTTTCAACACACATAAAAACCGCACTTGCCACTGAGGGGGGAGAAGAGACGACCTACCTGAACTCAGGCAAGGTCTTCAAACACACAGTGGGGCAGTAGCTGCCCTGCACTTTCCATTCCTCCCAAAAACAGACATGTGGGACAGCCCTGTGCAAACTCAGAGCGGATGAACACTTCCATTACAGTATATTACAAAGAGATGGCTTTGTTCTTTCTTTTAAGGACTTATTTATATTTTATGTGCTATGGTATTTTGCCTGCATGTCAGTGTAAGGGTGTTGGGTCCCCTGGAACTGGAGTTACAGTCGTGAGCCACCGCGTGGGCATGGGAATTGAACCTGGATCCTCTGGAAGAGCAGCCAGTGCTCTTAACCGCTGAGCCATCTCTCCAGCCCAATGCTTTTGTTTTTAAAGAGTAAAATAACATTGAACTTTAAGATGCCTTTCCAAACCATGGCAAAAAGCAGGGTTCAATATACAATGGAATTTTACTGAGTGTGGCTTTCTGTAAGGAAACTCGAGGAAAATGAATATAGACTTATTGTAATATTATCACAGTTGCTCAAATGAGTCACCTCTCTGTTAGTGATCCTGGAAGGTTCCAAATCTGCCTTTTGTTTCTTCACCCGTAAGCACGACAATTCTCATACTCCCTCTGGGGCTGCTCGGTGAGATGCATGAGTTGAGGGCTAATGAACACTCAGACTGCACATAATGTTCGAGACAATCTCGATGCCATTAGAACTCTCTGCAGAGCCTAGAGCATGTTTTTAAAAATATCATGAATACTGATATTTAGATGGTACAAAACCTTGAAAGCACATAACATTCAAGACAATCTCAATGTCATTAGAACTCTCTGCAGAGCCTAGAGCATGTTTTAAAGAATATCATGAATACTGTTATTTAGATGGTCCAAAAACTCAAAAGTCATTTAGACCCACAATCAATAATTAATTAGCCTCAGCATCAAACTGGGGAAACATATTCAGAACTTTGCCTTACCGAGATTCAAGAAGCCTTACTAAATTGTTTTAAGTATGGTCCTTCTTCAAGAAGCTGTACTGGCGATTGACGCCCACCTGGAAAATAAACATTCTTACTCTTCAAGTTACTTCACCAGATAGTACCACCATGCTGCTGTAGACACACACTGACATTCCCCCTTCTCCATACCACCTTCCCTCCCTGTGGTTTTTTGAAACTGTGGTCTGTCTCCCTCCCTCCTCCCAGGGTCTCTGGTGGGGAAGTCTCTTTCCTTCTGGAACGCACAGGGTGCAGCTTTAGCCATGCTCAGTAGACACTAGGATATGGGTGGCTTCTGTGGAACATGAGAGCTTTGCCTTTCTCATGTGTTTCTAAATTTACATTTGGTCTTCAAGGAGCCAGGACTCAGGGCAGGTTTGCCCTGAGGAGGGTTGTTTTTAGACATGTTTAGTTCTGTAGAAGGAGCGGCGGGCTATGGGCAGTGTTCCTGCCCAGCTCCCAGCCGCCTAGCTAGCTTGTACCCCAAAATAACAACACACAAACTGTATCATATAAACACTGCCTGGTCCATTATATCTAGCCTCTTCTTGGCTAACTCTCATATCTTGCTTAACCCATTTCTAATAATCTGTGTAGCACCACGAGGTGGTGTCTTACCTGGAAAGATTCAGCATGTCTGACCTGCGTCCATCTTGGGCTGGAGCTTCATGGCGTCTGCCTCACTTCCCTTCTTCCCAGCATTCTGTTCTGTTTACTCTGCCTATCTAAACTGATGTCCTATCAAAGGCCAGGCAGTCTCTTTATTAACCAATGAAATTAACACATAGACAGAAGACCCACCTACATCATAGTTCTATTGCAATCCAGGGATCCCCCACCCTCCAGGATTGAGACAAAACTTAGTTCACATTCCGACTCATACATGCCTTGCTCACCCCTGTGATCTTGGCCTCATCATCATTATGGGAAACACTGCCACAAGAGCAGATTGGATGTATAGCTCTACCCCAAACTGCATCTCCAGCTCATCCTTTTGAAGACTAAGAGCAAGCAGGAAGAGCACAGGCCATGAGTCTGTGTCCTGGCCAAGTTATTTAACTCTAGGTTTCAGTTCTCCAGTCTGCAAAATGGGAACAGTAGTACTGACTTTCTTAGAGTTGAGGTCAGAGTTGACAGGAGGGGATGAGAAATGTCCCGGTGCACCTGAGGAGCCAGCTGGGCTCCCTGGGAAGTGGCTCTCCTCAACATCACTTTCCTTCTCCTTCGGTTGAGAGACTTGTGGGAGGCAGGAGGAAATAAAAATAGCAAGGAAAGATTTGTGTGAAGTCAAGAAGAGGGCTCGTCAAATAGTTGAAAATAGGAGGCGGTTAAGTATAGGTTTGTACCTCCTCCTCCTCGTACCTTGAAAATTCAGTGATATGAAGAGTTAATGCATTACTGAGTGTAATTTGCTTTTTGAGTTTGGTCTTGTTCTTGGACGCGTGCAATCCATAATGGAGTGATTTATTCAGAAAGTATGAGTTGAGGGATATAGCTTTGAACTGTAGACAGTCTGGTGTTGATGGCTGATTCCAGGTGGCCCACCCACCTTCCGCCCCCAAATTACCCTGCCAGAGAGCAAACTCCACAAATTTGCTGCTGCTTGGTAACACCACCCCCTTGCCTGTCTTCACTTTGGCAGAAGGTTCAGCACCCTATTGAGTTTAGGAGAAAACACAGAGTCATTAGTGGGGGAGGAGAACCCCAGGCTCCTGCACACCAGGAGAGACTAAATACCGCGTGGTTCTAAGTGTCGTATAGACCTCGTGCGTGCAGGAAGCTGGATAGTCAATGTTCAGCTGTGCCAGCTCATCTTAAGGTCTTCTCAGTTTGGATTGGTTTAGACTGGGGCTAGCAAACATGGGGTACTATTGCTTCTACTGTCACTTCCAAACCTCTGCAGACATTGCAGAAGATCCCAGAGGTAGTTTGAGAATCTCCCTCTACATGGGGCTCCTAGAGCAGCCTAACAGACGTAAGACAGGATTGTTCTTAAACGTCTTCTCCACATTTTAATAAACCACCAACTGGCCATAGAATACAGTCTATGTCTAAAATGTGTTGGTTCTTTCCTTTATTACTAATTTTTTTTTCTTCTGAAGAATTCTGTGACTTCCATCCCCTGCCCCTTTTCACAGTGTCATTTCCCAAGCCACCATTCCTACCTTATGTTGATAAGGAGAAATCCTTGCATTGCTTCATGTTTTGGTCTGAAGCATGAGGGAGGGATTTGGTGTTCATCCTCACGCTCCTTAGTCAGTACATCCCCAGAGAACGCTGGTTGCACTGTCCGAATACGAGATCTTGTTTCCCTACACAAGGGCTAACAGATTTTCCTTGTAGAACTCCAGATTCTTCCACTTTGTTCCACTGACCAAGGCAAGCTAACCTGTTTCATCATGGTGAAGATGGCCACAGACACATATTGACAAAGAAGCATCTTAGACCAGCCACACCAAAACTAGCAAAGTCTGGAGTGATATGCTTTGAATTAGGTCAATTGCAATTTTTTAAAAGGCTGAATTTTCTATCTTTCAAATTTTCCTTGGCTATGTCAGTCCTCCCTCTGTGGGGTCTGGAATCTGAGTTCTTTTTAGTCGCGAATGGCCATAATCAGAGCACAGTGAACTCCAGAGAAGCAATGTGTAAAGTAACTTCTAGAGGGACACATCACTTGCTAATAGTTCTGGCAACTGTCCCTGCTCTCAGAGGAGGTGGGTTTAAGTCTCCCCCAAGGAGCCACTTCCTCCAGAGCATGATGCATTGACTGACACACATAGTACATGTACTGGGTTTTCTAGAGAAACAGAAATGATAGACAGGATATATATTACAAAGAGCAACGTGTTAGTTTAGCTTACGTTATGGGGAGGGGGTAGTCCAGCAATGGGTCTTTGCATGCTGGAGAGGGCAAAAAACTCAGATGCCTCATCGATCCCAGTCTGGCCCTGAAGGCCTGGAGGGTTCCTTGAGAGTCATCAATGACAGTGGTTGCCGACAACAGCTGTAGCAACAGTTAGGTGGATGCACTCGCCAGCACGCAGCAAGGGCAGCCAAGCCAGCAAAAGCACCATTGTTTTCCCTCAGACTTCTTAACATCTCGGCTGCCCTTTAAAGGGAGAGTAGCCCCACCGCACCCCCAGTTAAGCCTGCTAGAAATTCTCTGCCAGACCCACTCAGAGGCATGTGTCGTTGTTGAGTCCAGATCTAACCAAGTTGACCACACGAACCATCACAGAGCGTGCTCATTGATTGACTGGGTAAGTGGATAGTCCCACTACCAGAAATTATGTAGAACTCGGCATCTAGCCATAATATCATGCGACTTGTTTTGTTTTGAAAAAAAAAATTATGATTTCGAGTCCCGTGTTTCTTTCCCAGTTTGTGCTATCCACGTTTCTGTTTCCACTTGTGAAGTGATGGTAGCGGGCATTCCTGGTGCCCTGACAGGTTCTGCGATTTTTCATCAAAACTTGCCCATGTGTTCCCTTCCTTGAGACTTCTTCCTTTTAGGGCTTTTCTGCTCCAAGCCTGCATGCTGCAGTAGGAAATCTGTTTTCTCTTCTGAAGCCTCGGGTTTTCTGTTTGTGATCCTTAACACTGAGCCTTCGAGCATCTGGATTTTTGTTTTGTTTTTTTGAGTCCAGGTTTCTCTTTGCAGCCCTAGTTGTACTGGAACTCACTTTGTAGACCAGGCTGGCCTCGAACTCACAGAGATCCGCCTGCCTCTGTCTCCCGAGGGCTGAGATTAAGGGTGTGCACCACTACCGCCAGCTTTGGAATTTACTTTCTTAAACCACAACAGTTTGTTTTATTTTTATAAAGTTTCTATAACATGTGCAAATGTATAAGATTCAGATAATAATGAAAAACCAAGTACCTATTATTTATCCTGTGGGGCTATATGCTAGTGCCAAAAAAATCAACTGTGGCAGATGTGTTATTTTTAGATACAGGGTTTTGCTATGTAACCAAGACTGGAGTTGTGTAGCCCGAGACAGCCTCACATCCGCAGCCCTGCCTTTGCTCCTGAATGCTAGGATTTAGACACGTGCCATCACAGCCACCAGGAAGTGTAATTTTCCATTGCTTTAGGAAGCAAAAAAAACAAGCGTAGGGTGTAACTTGCTCAAGTTGTATCAAAAATAGGGCCACATGTGCAGGCCTGAGCTACATGTCCCACTGTGGACAGCACGGACAGAAGGCAAGACGCACTGATCTTGTTTTGTCTATTTAAAGTCCCTTGCCCACTGCTTACCCTACTTGGAACCTGCTTTTGTATTTTCTAACATGGAGAACCAAAACAGGCTGCCCAAGAGCAATACCAAGTGAGAACATGTGTTACACCAGCGGGTTGTGTTTTCTGGTGTTGTTTGCTGTGTTAGTCTCTGTCTCTTGTTAGCCAAGGGCAACAGTTACTAAACACTCAGACCTGAGAGTCCATAAGTGACAGCTAGATGTCCGTCACACTGGAACAGAGTGAAGCCTCTTACCGGACAGCCTTGTGACCCTCAGAGCCAGATCGCCCTCACCCCTACACACACACACTACAGAACTAGTTCCAAGACAGCTAGGGCTGCTAGTCAGAGAAACAATCTCAGGGTAAAAAAAAAAAAAGCACAAAAATTAAAAAACCACAAATTTTATGTTATTATCTTATTTTAAACCAAGAGGTGTCTTAATTTCTTTTTTTAAACACTGAACAGAATTTTTGTAATTTATTTTTTTAACTTACTTAAGAAACTCTTACGTTAAGAGATGCTAAGTGGCGCTGATGAGCGCTAACACCACAAACCAACATGTTGACTGAAGGGGATTTAATCCATCTTATGTCCTGGGATGAGGAGGCATAGGAAGAACAGAGAAACCCATGTCATTTTGTTTCCATGTTTCCTCTCCTCATTTTCATTAAGCAAAACGCATTTGTTTCTATAAACGACTGATAAACATGTCTTACAAAAAGAATTTAATCCCCAGCTGAAAGATTATTAGTAGAAGTTCACACTGTGACCCTTGTTGCCCTGCTAGGGGAGGCAGAATGATTTACATTATCCTTGCTTTGGGTATTTGGCTACACTGTTCTCCATCTCGATGCTAATCAGGGCGTGAACAATAGTTTCCTCTAGTTAGGGGACTTGGGCCCACCTTGGGCCAAGTTTTTTGAAGTTAGATAGTCTGGGCTAGCCAGTATCAGGAAAAGCAATTACCTGTGCCATGTTCCAGGTTCAAGGCCCAGAGTGACTAGCCGAAAGGCATAGAGCAAAGATGGGCTAATTTGAGTCCATGGAAGGCGTGTGCCTCTTCCACCGCCGTGAGCCCTCTGCGGCTTCCTACTTTAACCCCACAGGTGTGTCTGTCTGTAGATGGAGAAGCCACACCCATCCTCTTCATCTGCCTGTATTTCTCATTACCTGTCCGTATCTGAAAATGGCACCAATGATAGACTCCCCCTGGTCCCCAGCTCTCGGCTATTAGGAAGCATTTGTGTTTGCTGTAAGAGAAAGCCCCCCAGGATATGTGGTCCTATATTTAATCCTTCATTAATGTGTGTAAATCCAGACACCTCCAGAGTCTGGAGTTCCTAACAGGTGTTAGCACCCATGGTCACTAATGGCAGAGAAATGAACATTCAAGGAGGAGCTACGTGAAATACTGGAAAAACTGGTAAAGGCACCATCTCAAATAAGGCCACTTATCTTGGCTATTCACGATTCTGCCTTGCTTAGAGAATAATTCTTATTTTATTATCTCAGAAGATACTGTGCCTCAAACATCTGCATAATGTTTGAAAGGATGCAAAAATGGATTTCATAAGCATGAGGGCAAACTAGACACAACAGTGTGTTCAGAGCTAGAGGCTGTAAACATGTAGCCACTGCTGGGAGTTCATTGAGGAGAGATGGGGATGATACAGAACAACACAGGAGCTGCGATGCTTACTCCTGGGATCTTCTTGTGTTGCCTGAGGCTAACAAATTCCAAGCAAATAGAAAGTGGTTGATTGTTGTTATTTTGAAAAAAGGAATGTGCTGTCATCAAACAAGATAAAGTAAGTGTGTGTGTGTGTGTGTGTGTGTGTGTGTGTGTGTGTGTGTGTGTGTGTGTGTGTGTAAGAGAGAGAGAGAGACTGGGAACCTTGGAAAAGGCTACATGGAAAAAAAGTTCTTCTAGCCTTGAAGAAGGGTTTGACTGGCTGAGAGGGAGAAGCCATTGAGCCTGCTGAGCAGAGAGAGAAAGCAGGAAAGCCTTGAGTGTGTGCCACACTCAAAAGGTATCAGACCTCCCAGGAAAACAACGGAGAAGAGGTGGGGGCCTGAACTCATCTGTAGACCAGTCGGGGAGGCATTGTTCCAGAGTGGAGCTCACGTTCTGTTCTCTAAACAGTCACGGGTGGGGCGGCAGGTTCATGGAAGGACTTTTTTCTTGGGAGGTGATTCTGGGGAGAGAATAAAGGAGAGCTGAAGAGACACAGCTGCAAGTCTGGAAGTAAAATCACAAATTAGAAGAACACATCAAAAGTTCAGGGAGTACTGCTGTTTGCGAGAGATGATGGGTCCTTGCTAAGAGTTGCTGGGGAAATGAGCAGAAGAAAATGAAAGATAGAAGCAGAGACGAGCTGGCCAGAACCAGGAGGAACTGGGAAGAGACACCATCAGCTTCCATAGTGAGATTAGTTTCTGGAAGAGTCTCCAGTTGTTGCGTAATGACCATGCGTAGCTGTAATGAATTAATGCCATTTTCCAGTTACTTCTAACATCCTGTTCTTAAGATATGAATCTGTTTGATCATTGTGAGTCACTGAAAAGATAGCTTAAAATGTGTTTGGATGGAACCATGGAGCCATGACTCTGCCCTCAGAATCCTGAACTGAAGACAGTAATCCAGGTGTGACCTTGTCAGACACAAACAGAAAGCGTTTGCGGAAACATTGCTTTGGTGGGCTGCTTTGATTGAGGTCCTTCGGAGTCTCCAATGCCTCTTCTTGAAAATCCCTGTCACCTCTCTCATTTTCTCTCTGTTTTTCTTCCCCATGCCTTCGCTTTTAGAGGAAAAGTCCGGTAAGAGAAAACATATCCTTCTGATGCTTTGGGCAAATTATTATGTATTTCATTCTCGCCATCTCAGTATCTAACGCCTGTTTAACATCAAAACCAAGTTTCCAATACCAAGACCAAACTTTGTGAGCCAGGACAAGGTCACACGATGCCACTGGGAACAAGGAAGTCGGTTGTTAAGAGATTTCTTACCCATTGTTATGGACTACAAGGGGGTTTTGTAGAGGGTCACAGGCATACAGCTCAGTACTTTCCAGCCAAGGTTTCATTTCTTACCGCTTCCTCTTTCACTGGCCAAGCTGCCTCTGCATACCATGGTCATTTAATTTTGTTTTCCTGGACAGCCTGAGAAGGAGGGGGGTGTTCAGCCGTGGATTTCAGATTAGTCTGTTTTTAGTCATTTTTATTGTTTCAGTAATTCAAAATACCCCCTCCTGGGGTTGCTGGGGATTGGAAAGAGGGATCTTTTTATAAAGTAGATACCAAAGGCAGCATAATGGCTCAGTGGGTTGCAAGGGCTTGCTGCCAAGCCCGATGACCTGAGTTTGAATCCTGGGAACCACATGAAGGAAGGAAAAAAACTGACTCCCACAAGTTAATCCTCTGACTTCCACACACACCATGGCATGCATGCACCCGCATGCAGACACACAAAATGAACATAATCAAGTCTATCTCACCTTCTGAGTGCTGCTTGCTAGTGCTGTGGACGAATTTTATCGAAAGCACGATCTGATACGATGTAATTACACCTTTACCTTCGAACAACATAGATGTCAAAACAAAAACTTCCTTTTCAAAAAGAAAAGAAAAGCAGGAAGAGAAGTTTGTTCTCTTGTTTTGGTTGCCTGAAATATTGGGAACATGTTCCTAGCGTGCCTGTCCAAGACTGATGACGGTAATGCTAGCGCAAAATACAAACACATTTTTTTCACATCAGCCCACAGTTAGAAGTTGGTTTATTCCACCGAGCTCAACTAGGGGGCTGCTGGAAGCATGTGCTTACCTTGTGTTGTGCACTGGCTCTGTCTCTACCTCACGAGGAAACTGCCTCGAAATTCATATGTTAGGAAGGAGGAATGGGGGACACAAAAGAATAAAAATGAGTCCAAATAATAAAATTTGCCAAAATGTGGCCAAGGTTTTGTTTCCAAAATTACAATCAGTCGAGAACAATCATAAGTATGCATTCTGTTGCGTTCTGTTGCTGTTCAACTGAGCCTCTGTGAACGTACGTGAGGCGACAGTCATGAGGAGGGCTGTGCACGTCACAGCGCCAGAGTTCTCGGGAGTCTTTCCTTCCATACCATCTCCTGGACCCTAGATTATCCTCTGAGCTAAGCAAAGTTGGCCGATTCTCATTAAAATCTGCCGGTGGCATTTCAAAACTCTCCAGTGCTCATTGGTTCTCCTAGGAGGAGATGTTTCTGGCCTTACAGCAAGGTTACTTGTGTTTTCTCTTTCGCTGTGTTTCTGAGATATTGTGTAACTCAGATTCCAGCTCCGCTATGAATGAAACCGTACTTACTAGCAGGGTCTTTGTTTCATCTCCCAAGTGGGATTGCAGAAGATTGTCTAACTGGATTCAACAGCTAACTGGTAGAGCTGACCTGTGGTTCACAAGAACCAGCTGAAATATTGACACCTAACAAGGGTGAGGAAAACAGAGGCCTGCCAAGCACTTTATCCTGACTCTAACTCATTTAAAAGCCTGTCAGTCTGCTGGCCATGATTGTAGTAACAACTTACTGTTGATACAATCTAATTCCTAGAAAAGCCTGTAACACGTGAGGACTGGAGACATGGCTCACTTGGTTAAATGCTTGTTTACCAACATAAGGACCTCAGTTAGATCCCCAGAACTCACATAAAATTTTTTCTTTAAAAATCCACGCGTGGTTGAATTTCCATGTAGTCACAGTACTGACCTCAAAAAAAAAATCAAAATAAGGATTATCTCAAAGAGAAAATAAAATTGATCTTCAGAGCCTTCTCTAGGACACATCAGATGACCAAGGGGTTTAAATAATTAATGATTAATTAAGGAGAATTCACTCTGTGTGATACAGAGGCCTGCAATCAGGGACTCATTAGCCACCTGCGGGCTCCACGCAACTGAAGGGATGTTTTGTTTTGGCTTTTTTTGTTGTTGTTGTTGTTGTGCAGTTATAATTTTGGCCCATATTTAAGAATGAGACCAATTAATTTACCTTTTGTTAATTGAGTTACCCATTCCTCTCTAAAGAGGGGGCAACCATGAGGCCACCTCCTCCCACTCTAGGTCCAGTGGCCAGTGCAGCAGAGCGTGGTGAAGTTCAAGTGACCTCCTCCTACCCCGAGAGCATCTAGACAGGTGTCTCTGCTTCTAGAAAAGACCAGTTCCAGATCCTAAATTCATTTTCATCTTCGATGAAAATTCTGTAACTCATAAAACACAAACAGAATGCTAAGTGGTCTTTGAAATGGGATGGGAAATGACAGAGAATGGAGTAAAGATAATTTTTCTCTTGCAATGCACGGATTGCACCGAGAGCCTCAGACAAGAAATCAACAGGCGAAGGCCTCACCCCCACCCCAACTGATGATGGCTTTGCTGACCTTTCTGTCCTGCGCACATCTTTAAGGGTGGTGATAGGCATAAATCCGCTCCACTTGACTTCTAGAATTCTCTTGCTTCTAAAGATTTCAGGAGCTCTTCTTCACAGACTCGAAGTCGGCTGCATGTGTACTTGGCACAGCTTCGCGTCTTTTGGGTTCTTGTTAATCAGCCTGCGACAGTGTGAATTTGGATGGCGAGTCCTTGATGAAAAAAAATGGCAAATGAAGTTTCTCAAATGTTACCACAGGAGCTTGCCCTTTGCTAGAAAAATATAAGCATGAGCTAATTACTAAAATATGGATTTTTAAACTCATAGAAAATTAAAATACGACTTAATTTGAGTGGTTTAATACATTTGGTAATATTTTGAAAGTGTTTTAATTTTAAGTAGAGCAAGTCTTAAGTTCAAGGGACTACCTCTGTCTGGCTGCAGTCTGCATTTTAATTTGCGTGATATATCATAATCTCATATTGGGCAAGAATACCACTTACACTGCCTTATTTATAGTATTTCGAATTTTTGTCATGTAACCTCCCTATTTCCCTATTTAAATAATTTTCATCTGGTCACTAAACAATATTGTGGCCCAAATAGTCATATATAAAAGTGATATTTTTTTCTTAAAACAGTATGATAATGTCAGCTCAAAGATACATACTGTTGTTCTAATACTAAAGTTGCATCCACACAAAGACAGGTTTATAAAAAAGGTGGAGTGAGCATGTAGTGGTACCCGCAATTAATAAAGTCTAAACGGGGTCTAGAGGCATCCTTTACAAGCTTAGTCCTGGAATTGGTCATGTCTAGACGATAGCCCCTGCCTCAGCCAGACTCTCTTCAGGGGTCTTCCCCCAGGGTCATTCTTGAAACCACGGAATCAGAGATCTAAAACCTGTTCCCGGTTCTGCTGACTCACTAACTGGGTCTCAGATCTCACTTTGAACTAAATGTTCCCGGTGGCCTCTCAGACAGAAAGGCTACAAGCTTTTGTTCCCACGATCAGTTTATCTTTGCCTGAACCCCTGCCTGTCCCCGTGTTTGAGCTCCTAGAGTTTACTTAGAAAGTCTTCTACTTTCTAAGGAGTCTTAAAAGCAACACTTTGCGTAGCTACATCTGTGTCCTTTCTGGTACAGCTGAAAGATCCCAGAGGAGACTGCTGGGGCACACTGACGGCAGTTGTCGCCCAGGCTGGGGAAGTAAAGAAAGAAGTTGTGTCTGCATGGTGTATCCCCAGTTATCATCCACAAGTGTTTATGGTTGCCGGACAGTTTTCACAGTTTCCATGTGTGTTTATCAGGGGTTATCCACAAGAAGGTTGCCCAAATCACCAAAGTCAGGTTTAAAAAACAACTACCCCCTGAAATATGCATTCTGAGAACAATGAAGAGAAAAATCCAAAGGGTGGGTTCTACTAATAGTAATACATGGCATCGCTGGTGCTGGCACATGCTCTTGTCTAAGGAAACAGACGTGTCCAGACTATCTACATACTATCTAAATAGCCTACAAGTCCCCTCCCAAAATATTCTGGGAGAAAACTGCTTTTGACAAGACGTTATAACAAATCACCAATAAGGATTCTGTGCATTGCTGCCTTGTTCTTACGGGCAAATACATAAAGCTCCGCCCCATTAGCAAAGCCGTATATATGTCTCTCTCTGAGGTTTTCCCAAGTCTTCTGGGGCTTTATGAGCCCTACTCAGGTGCCTACCGCCTTGCTCTGACCTGGTGATTTGGGGTGTATGATTAGTAGCTGTTTGGAAGCCTTCTGTTACCCACGCTTGTTGACTGATCCATCGTTCTCTGACTAGGTGTCTGTTCTCTCTTCCTTTTTGCTGACCACAGAGGCGCAGCCCGGTAAGAACTCTCAATATTTTAAACCTTAAACACGTGTAGAGAAAGGGAGGTAGCAAGGCTGGTTTCTTATTACCGTGATGATCAATCACCCAGTGTCCAAGCAGCAGACGAATTGGGTTCACTGGTTGGAAGCTTCTGGCTGTCTAAACGGGAAGACATAGCTTAGAATTATCAGAGCATTTCTCTGTCACTGAATTAATGTTGCATAGTATATATCTGCCGTGTGACAAAGGGGGTTGTGTATGTGTCCAAGGACCAAAGTGTGGCTAACACAAAGTTAACAGCAAAGTGATGATGGTGTTGATGATGGTGACGACGATGATGAAGAAGAGGAGGAAGAGAAGTGTCTTCAGAAATAATAATAATTAACAACAATAATAATGTGGGGTTAGAGAGATGGCTCAGTGGTTAGAAGCACATAAAGAACTTGAGTTAGGTTCCCAAAACACACACTGGGCAGCTCATAGCTTCCTTTAACTCCAGCCCCAGGGAATCTGCCCTTTTCTTGACTCTGCAGGTACCTGCACTCATACACAAACCCACACAGACACACAAACATGATTTTAAAATAAAGTAATAAATTTAAGGTAATAAAATAATATAAATATAAATATTAATAAAACTGAAGAGAGGTATTTTTAAACGACATCACTTTTAAGCCCAAATTCAAAATACACCCTTGTTCCATAACTTACATTGGTCAGTACACACTGATTCATACTCAAAATTCACCCTGAGAAAGGGAGGTGCACTCCCAGGCTGTTCCATCATTCTAAATCCTGTCGCTTTAGACAGCTTTGACAAGCTATTCGTCCTGCTAGTCCACATTTTCCAAAGGGAATTAGTTTCCTCAGGTCGGAGAATCTGAAGAATTTAAAGTGTTACAGCAGTCTCTTGCTGTTTGGATAATGGCATCTACCTAATCAGTCCCTTCGAGAGGGTATGGCTGCCATGCTGGTGTGCGCATTTAATCCAGGCACTAGGGAGAGTCTAAGGCAGGAGAGGGGGGGGGAGGGAGGAAGGGAGGGGGAGAGGGAGGGAGAGAGAGAGAGAGAGGAGGGAGAGGGAGAGGGAGGGAGAGAGGGAGGGAGGGAGGAGAGGGAGGGAGGGGGAGGGAGAGAGAGAGAGAGAGAGAGAGAGAGAGAGAGAGAGAGAGAGAGGAGGGAGAGGAAGAGGGAGAGAGAGAGGAGGGAGAGGAAGAGGGAGAGAGAGAGGAGGGAGAGGGAGAGAGAGAGAGAGAGCAAAGCTCTTTGAAATGTTTCTAAGCTTGTGCCAATCAATAGTCATTACCACTTGAGGCAAATACCACCCCATCCAAGTGACAAGCTGCTGGTCTTCTATTTAAACTGTGAGATGGCCTCTCCAGAGACAGCTAACCAGAGTATGATGATTCTGACCCAACTGTCAGGTGATTTCTCAGATTGTGACAACTCATGAGGAACGAATTCATTAATCAAAATGACAAGTAATTCGCTACTCTATATATGTGCATGCACATATATATACATATGTATGTATATATATACATATATATATTCAGCAATAACTAACAGAATGAAAAGAAGGTCACTTGAGGCTTCAGTCAATGGGCTTCCTTCCTGGATGTGGCGTCTGTGGTGACAGCACCTCAGCCCCACTTGTCATGCTGTAGCCTCAGGTCCTCAGGGGCGGCTGTGCTACACACTCAGCTGACAAGGAGAGCCTCTTTCCTGTTTGGCTGGCTTGTTGCTGTGGGCCTTTTGAATCTATTCCTTTGTGATTGCTTTATTCTTTCCCATTTCCAAGCAAAGCAAGCTTTCTTGTCTGGCTTGCACTTACCTCAGCCATTCCTGAGGTGTATTTGATGCTGTTGCAGGAGCTTCCTTGCTGCCTTCCAGTGATAACTGTGTGCGGAAGGAAGGGACACACGTGGCACTTGGCGGACACTGAAGAGGTGTTATCGCTTCCTCGGATATTATGATTTTAGTAAAGTGAGCAGTGTAGATAGATCTAGAGGGCTTCGGTTTAGGCTCTGGTATCTTCTGTCTGCTTTATTGCAGTTCTCACAGTTCAAAGTGGGGCCCTACTCCCTCAATCAGCTCATGAATCTTGGAATCCAGTAGTTGCTTGAGTCCTGCATGCCCTAAAATAGTTCTCATGACTGAGGGCCCACAGCCCAGGGAAACATTTCATCTCTGCTTTAACAAGCCGTTCTCTGTCATCTGTCTATATATCTCCTATACCCAAACTCCCACAATGAGCAAAGCAGACTGAAGTCAGCGTATTTATTTTATTACTAATAATGTGATCATTCTCTATCCGGCACATAGGGTAAGAACAAACAAATTGCCTTTTCCAGGCAAAACAAGCTAGAAGATGTAATCTGTGCAACTGAGCCACCCACCAAGAAACATCTGACGGGGCTGCTCTGGCTCAAACTGTTCCTCTCTCATAAATGGATTCAAACTGGGGCTGAAAAATTCCGACTTGCCAGTTCTAGGAAAGATGAAGTACAACCCATCAGTCTTCTGCGGGTTGCTAGACCACGCCCTGCACTGGTAGCGTTACTATGGCGAGAACACAGAACAGCAGCTATCCTGCCCCACAGTGAGAAAGGGTGGCACTGAGCGCCTCTTGGACCCCTTCCTTGTACCACTGCCCCCCACACACACACTTTCAACTAAAGCAAGACATGCCCTGCCTCATGATACCACCCTCCTGGCTTCTTGCTTTTCTAGAAGAATCCATGCTCAGAACCTTCCACAGCTTCTGACTTTCAGTTACGACTTTTAATTGAGTTGCTTTTCCTGTTATCTGAGTAAGTTTGTAACAAGAAAGGTGCCAGCCCTAGTAGTGACCTGCATGGATCATTCCTGCCAGGGCTGTTTGGGTTCTTCCAGAGGCTTTGCAGAGATGACTCCTGATTGGCAACCTGGTGTCAGCAGGGGGCAGAAACCAAAGGGGAAGAGGGGAAGGGAGGCTGGAGCCTCTGGAATCCCTGTGTAAACATTCCTGTAGGTAGGATATGAGGAGACATCAACACTCCCCACGTACACCCTTTAAGTCCTATCTGTTCTGCTAACTGTTTCTGCCAAGCATTTCAGGATCCCATCTGACTAGGGGCAGATCGTACTCATATATTCGAAAATTTTCAAATACCAAACATTTGAAAATTTGGATTTTCAGAAAGGTTTGGAGTCTTACGTGCTAGAGTTCAAGAAGTTGTAAGAGACCAATCTGTGTCCTTACTAAAGCCACCCAGGTAAGGGGCTTGCTCATTCCGGTGACTCTCCTTCTTCTCTGTCACCTTAGAGGAACATGAGAAGCTAATGTGTGTGTGTCAACCTACAGGCTCCAACTTCAAGGTGATTCTGAGTCAAATTTCTTTTTCCCAAACTGGGGTATCATTGAGTTCAGTTTAATTGAAATGACAGAAATAATACATATTGTGCATAACATATCTGTGGTCTTAAGCCTTATAGTGTTTATTTCTAATTCTAGGGTGCAATTAAAAGGAACTTATCCAGTAAGTATATCTTAGCTCCCAGCAATAGAGTATGGTTTGGCAGAAGGAAGAGTTCCTTGGATCTTGGAGCATAGTAGCATTCAAATTGCACAGTCTGGGGATTTATTCATAAGGCTTTCGAAACAAAACATTTACAGCAAAGATTTCTTGTTATGATGGAGGGTATCGGTTCTGAATAATTAATGCTTAAATTCTCCAAACAAGTCTATTTTTAGAAAAAACACCAGGGTTTTCTTTCTGTGTTTGTCAGCTCTTGCTGTATCTTTAAGCTTAGAAGTGAATGTAATCAAATGCGTTTGATTAGACACACTGTAGCTAGCGGTGGGGAGAGAGGAGGCATGTCCAGGAGGAACTAAAGGCAGACACAAATTACCCATTCTTACATTATTGGGTATATAATGTTCAGTCCACCGAAGTAATAAGACATAAGCGATCATATAGAAGGCCTGATACCCCTCCTGCCACATAAAATGTACTCTAGGAAAATCTAAATTCCTAAAGTTGCACCATTTTCTTGCCATTTCAAAAAAAAAAAAGGCATGCTGACAGCTGGGTCGGCATACTATGGACATATGGCTTGGATTATTATCCCCCATGGTAACTGAGAACCAGAACTCATTCAGGCAATGGGCATTTGAAGAACGGTAGGCTGTTCCTCTGAGCTCTACAGTATACAAATCTTCCATTGTTGGCTTGTTTATGGTTTTTCTTTGGGTAATGAGGTTTTACAAATGCCAGAGAAATCCTGCCACAGAGGACAGCTATATGCCTGTCACACTGCCAGAGGAGAGGGTTTGTTTTGAAGTTTTCATGTTAAGTTGCTTATTGATGAGGCTTAAATCTCTAAGTGTTTCCACACATAGCTCATATGTCACCCCAGAAGGGACTGGTAAAGATATGCCTACAAAGGTCTTTTGTCCTGTGTGTCAGGTGAAGAAGTCGCAAGGCCCAGGCGTTCCACCCCAACTCCAGAACTTACAAGGTGAGCATGGAAGATACCGGTTGCGTTTTACCCATCATGAACTCTTAACTGTTTCACAAATATCCTCCAGGCCTCAGTGGATGAAGGGCCTAACATGTGTGTGAGTTCATATATCTACAGCATGGGCCCAATCTGCTGTCACTTCTCCCACATGCAGCTCAAAGGGGAACATTGGGTAAATTCCTGCATTTGTCTATGGCAGAATGTGCGCTCTACTTACTCACAGATCTAGAGTTATGTATAAAGAGGCTTTCTGATTTCTGAAATGGTCAGCTAAGATATATCTTATTGCCCTATAAAAGAGAAGTCGGATAGATGGATATACTTTCACGATACATTCCAACTTCCCAACCAAGGGACCTTCTATTTTGCTCTTCCTCGCCCCCACTGTCACAAATTGTTGTGTTTCACAGTGGCTTCTTTGAGTGTAGTATTGCACAAATAGTTACTGCTTCCCAAAGTGATAGTTACATCTCTTTAAAATTTGAATTATTTCTGTCTTCTCATCCTCCACCTGCTCCTCCCCTTTCCTCTCCAGCCCTCACCTGCATGACAATGCACACAGAAAGCATCAGGCTCCCAGGTGGGAGTCAGGTCTGGAAGGAATAGAGACAAAAAACAATAATAAAATAATAATCATCCATCTAGATATACGGTCAGGAGGAGAGATGAGCTACCTCAATACCCTTTAAGATATACTGGGTTGAGACATCACTAGCTTATTAAGTAGGAAGGAGCAAGATAAAATTAGCAACTGAGTGGCCCAGTTGTTTTTTATCCCAATACAACTTCCTGGGCACCAGTTTAATAGCTCTGTGCTTGACTTTTGATAAACTGCATTAATTACAACAAGAAATATGGTGATGTCTTGTTTGGGTTTCTATGTCTATGATAAAATACCATGACCAAACACAACTCAAGGAGGAAAAGGTTTTTAAGTCTCAGGTCCCAGTCTACCATCTTAGGAAGTCAAGGCAGGAACCTGGAGGCAGGAACTGAAGCAGAAGCCATGGGGAGTGCTGCTTACTCCTTGTGACTCACTCAGCCTGCTGGACACAAGACCACCAGTCCAGGGATGGAACCACCCCCAATGGGCTGGGCCCTCACGTCAATCATCAAGAAAATGCTCCCAACACACTTGCCTTCAGGCCAATCTTATACAGACATTTTCTCAATTAAGATTCTTTCTTCCCAGATGACCCCAGCTTCTGTCAAGTTGACATAGAAACTAGCCAGGACAGGTAATGACAAGTATAGATTTTTTAGGCCAGACATGTTGGCACATACCTGTAGTCCCAGTACACAGGGGGCAAAAGGCATAAGGATCATGAATTTTAAGATAGCCCAGGCTTTATAAGAAGCTGTCTCTAAACCATAAAAAGTAAATATGTATAGTTTTTTTTGAGTTTGTGTGACAGAAAGGTACCTTGTAATAAACTGTCATCTCTAATATGTCACTTCTGAGAGTAGAGATTTACCATTGTGTTTCTGTTGAAACTGCACCTAGGCCGCTGTTAGACATCAAGGTCTTATCTCCCGCCATGAGCCTTTTCAACATGGCATCTCCATGTGATCCCTTCTAAGCCCAACAGAAGCCTTGTACACACGTGTGCATGCCTAAGTACACAAGTGCATATGCTCATTTAACCAAGGAAAGTATTTGAAATTTTGTGTATGGTTTCGAGCGTTCATTTTTGATCCTTCTCTCTCTCTCTCTATCTGCCTAAATGCATGTTTTAGCAAGAAGCCTCCAGATGACACGCTGGCCCTCGCTCCTCTCTTTGGTCCACCGTTAGAATCAGCTTTCGATGAGCAGAAGACAGAAGGTAGGAAACTCTATGTCTATAGCACGGCTTTGGAGTTACTTCTGTCAAGTGAATGGATGTAATTGTGTCTTGGGAACATGAAGACAAAGCACCCATACATATTAAATAAAATAATTACTTTTTAAAAATTTTTCTGGTTCTCTTAAAATGTTCAGCAAGCATCTTTAGAATAATCATTCCTCTCTGTGATGGAGTGAAAGGTTAAGAGATTGCACAACCTTTAAGAATAGGAACCGCAGCACAGAATCCAGATGTTTTCAGAACTGAAGCATATGCATAGAAGTCTTTAAATATACTGGCGAGCAACAAAACATGTTCACAAAGTAATTCCTAAAATGTCTGAATGGTACAGAAATGGTGACAGTATGTATAGTGGCATCCAGAGTGCCCTTAGGTAACCAACTAGGAAGAAAGTGTGGGCTCGCCTTTAATTTAGATCCAGGTACCTACACAGACACCCTCTTGCTCCCCCACACACCATGCTTCTGGTTCTGTTCTCAGCACACTCCCAAATTAAAGTTCCAGGGTGACACAAGGCATGGCGGTCATGTAGTGAAGCTCAACTTTAACCAAAGTTCTAAATTCCTGTTTGAACTTACCCTGAAATTTTCCGTTTTTATGTTTCCAGTTCTTTTAGATCAACCTGAGATATGGGGTTCAGGTCAACCAGTTAACCCAAGCATGGAGTCTCCGAAGCTAGCAAGACCGTTTCCCACTGGAAGTAAGTGATGTGTCTGACTCATTTTACTCTCTGTCTGCATAGTAAAATTTTAGGTAACTGTTAGAATGCCTAGATAGATAATGTTTGAATTTAAAAAGAGACATTCTTATCCTACAGGCTAGATCAGGTTACCTAAGCTGGGGTGAAATAAAATGAAATCGTGTTGTGAGCTTTGAGGCAGCCCCTCTTCTGACATCTTACATGATCTTTTGTTCATCCATCCTTCACATATGACTATGTATAAGTCAGCAGAAGCTGAGCTGAAAGCACTGGGCAGCCACGCAACACAAGTACTGAGCAAGTCCGGCTGGGTCTCTGCTAGTCCCAATGAACGCCTGAGATTACATGGGACGGAAATGACCCATAGACAGTAAAGACGACCTGGAAAGCAAGACAGGCTCTCTAGCAGAGAGATGGACACTGCAAGGAAACCAAGATAAATGTGTACAATGATGCCGGTTTCAGCCAAGGCGACTGGAGAGGGTCCTAAAAGGCCTCGGAAATCCTTCACCTCTGGTGCATTGAACTAGCTGGGCTGATAAATTAGTCAAGCCAGTCACCCGTGGATTTATGAAGTCTCCATCCATAGATGCCTATAGCCAGATGTGCATAGAAGGTACGCCTCAGAATACTCATGGAAGGAATGGATTTGAAGAGAAGATATTTGGGGAGTGAACAAGCATGGAGGGTCTTTTATTAAACACTGAGACTCACCAGCAAATACTCTCTCCAGCCCAGCATCCCCGGGGCTTTGCTGTTGGTGTCTAAAACTGACCATAGTAATTAGCCCAATGGATTCAGAACTAAAGGCTCAAAGGCTATGTGTCGGGAATGTCACGATAAGAGTGTATGATCCAGCCTTTGTAAAAATATTTTCCTCAAACACAGGGAGGGCAAGCAAGAGTCAGCAGCTTTTCTTCAAGCTCTGAACTTGGAAAAGTGTTACAGAAACAGTGTGAACCACAGAAGTTCTGAGTGCTTCTCCATGTGACTGAAATATAAAGTCAATTTTTTAAAAAGCCTCTTTTTTTGGACACCTTTCTATACAGATCTAAGCTATACAAATTATTCCTAGAAAATTCTTCTTATTAAGTGGCAAGAAAATAAATGAAAGTCATATTTGTGGAGATAGAGTTGGAACTTTAGGGCAAACTGTAGATGCTATGTGTCCACTTATCATAGCCGAGGCTGCTGTTTAACCCCTGGACATCCTATAGTTATGCTTGCTTTCTGGTTGCAGTGGAAATTCACCTCTTTTGTTAGTCCTTATGGTATTATTTTATGATATCTAGTGGTTATTATCTCAACTTTTTTTACAGAGGTGATGAGTTAAAATCGAAACCTCTGATTGGTTCTGAACTTGTAAGGAAAAGGATCCACTTGGGGAATAGCTTTCAACAGCTCGTAGCTAAGATTAAGAACCACTTATGAGGCTGGAGAGATGACTCAGTAGTTTAGAGCACTGGCTGCTCTTGTAGAGGACCTGAGATTGGTTTCCAGCCCCCACATGGCAGCTCACCACTGTCTATAACTCCAACTCCATAGGATTAGAAGACACCCTCCTGTCAATGTCATGGGCATTCACGTGTTGCACATACATGAAGGCAAACACTTATACACATAAAATATAAAATAAAATGATTTTAAAGAATTACTTATCCATGAGTTTTAAGATAGGAAGGCATATTATATGTGTGAGTGTGTGTGTACATGCATGTATGCATGTGCCTCTGTGTGTGTGTGTGTGTGTGTGTGTGTGTGTGGTAGGAGTGGAGAGCTGAGGAATGCCAGGAAGACACTCTTCCTGGGGTGTCAGGGGCTCTCTAGCCTTGGGCCCACCTGGCTCATTCTGATCTTAGGCTATGAAATATGGGCTCACACTCAGGCTCACAGTGAGGGAGGACTTATGGCAGCTGTGTGAACTCTTGAATCTACGAGACATGGCAGGTGAGAAAATACCATACATTTAAAGAAAAATAGAATTTATCTATTGGAATAATAATTCCAAATTTCATCAATAAAATGAGAAACCCTATCCATACGAACAAATTTTTTGGTAGGGGATAAAATACTTTTTATATTAGGATTTTATTTCCTAAGAATGTTTGTTGGGAATGTTTATTCTTTAACCCATCACTTCACTTCTGACGTCCTAAGACATTCTGTCTTAGGGTTTCTGTTGCTGTGAAGAGACACCTTGACCACAGCGACTCTTGAAAACAAAGACATTTAATTAATGTGGTGGCTTATAGTGACAGAGGTTTAGTCCATTATCATTGTGGAAGCTGGAAGTATGGTGGCATGCAGGCAGACATGGTGCTAGAAAAAACTCTACATCTTGATCCAAAGGCAACAGGAAGTTGACTGAGATCCTGGGCCCCTGGACATATCTTGAAATAGGAGACAGTGACACACTTCCTCCAACAAGGCCCCACTTACTCTAACAAAGCCACACCTACCAGTAATGCTATTCCCCATGAGATTGGTGGGGTGGCCAATTACACCCAACACATGCTATGAGTTTAAAAGCATAGTATTGCAAAATCTGTCCAGATACAATACAGGCAACATCATCCAGACTAGTTTTAAAACCCCTTCCTGGGGCTGGAGAGATGGCTCAGAGGTTAAGAGCATTGCCTGCTCTTCCAAAGGTCCTGAGTTCAATTCCCAGCAACCACATGGTGGCTCACAACCATCTGTAATGGGGTCTGGTGCCCTCTTCTGGCCTGCAGGCATACATACAGACAGAATATTGTATACATAATAAATAAATATTTAAAAAAAAAAACCCTTCCTGTATCCCTCTCAGGACCATTGCTGTTTCCATGGTTACACCCTGGACTGGACCTATGTTAGCAGGATTCATGATCAACCACTGTGACTCCAGAATACAGCCAATGTTTATTCAACAGGGTACCCCTTGCTCCTAGTAAAGGAATTGAATTTAGCTGCGGCTTGATGATTGTTGGATAAATAAAATGTTGATTTTATTGCTATCTGACCTTTTGCAAAACTCCAATGGTCATAAGATGGAGGACTCTGAATGCATCTGTCTCTTGGAGTCCTAGTTAGAGTTGTCATTGCCGTGATGAAACACTATGACCACAGACAATTTGGGGACCAAAGGGTTTATTTCGCTTACATATCACAATCCATTGAGAGAAGCCAAGGCAAGAACTCAAGCAGGGAAGGAACCTAGAGGCAGGAGCTGTTGCAGACACCATGAAGGAGTACTGCTTGCTGGCTTGCTTCGCATGCCTTGCTCAGCCTGCTTTCTTATAGCACCAACGACTGCCAGCTCAGGGTGGCCCCACCCACAATGGACTGGGCCCTCATACATCAAATTGCTAATTTTGAAAATGCCCTACAGGCTTGCTTGTAATCCTATCTTACAGAAGCATTTTCTCAAATGAGGTTCCCTCCTGTTCAGTGACTCTAGCTTGTATCAAGATGACATAAAATTAGCCAGCACACTTGGCACTGCAATTTTAAACATGTAGACCATGGCTAGCCCACAACCGAGACTAGGTGTGTGAATAAAAGCCCAAATCATGCTTCTTTTGCTTTTGTCGTAGAATTCAGGAAGAATGCAATCACTGACACAATGCTTCTCTCTTTGCAGCGCCCCCACCTCTGCCTCCAAAATCTGTACCAGCCACCCCACCTCGAACAGGCTCCCCCTTAACAGTGGCAACAGGTAAACTAGGTTTTTGCAGTTCTGAGATGATGTGGCAAACAGACCCATGGCCTTGGACGACAGCATGCCCTTGATGCATTGGGAAGCATAGGCTGTGCTCAGGTGCACAGGGCTCGTGTTGGGTTTCAATGTCACGGCCACTGACTGTGCTGACTTGCCGTAAGGTACACTCCCAGGTTTCACAGAGACGTATAGTTTTTTAAAAAATGTAATTTTATATGATGGGGGCTACATTGATTATAAAGTAGAATAAAGTAGCCACAAAAATGAAAAGCCGTCTATTAACTCAATCCCTCACTTTGTGGGCTTTCATTTGAATGACTTGAAACTGAGTAGTCTCGAAGTGCAATTCGTATCTCTCAAGAGCCAGTAGCCTGTCTGGTAGAACTAAGATTGATTGCTTAGGGTATATAAGCTTAAGTAGGTTCCAGAATGAGCAGTAAAGTGTTGGGGAGATTGTTTTCTCCAGCGGTCATTCAAATACTTAATCATTTCACTGCAAAGGCTGTGATAATAATTATAAAATATGGCAAGAAATTGCTCTAAACTATTTTAGACATATCATTTCTGAGACAGAGCTTTACCTTCCTATTACAATCAATACTATGCATTCATGCAATTTATAATCTGCCAGGTCTTAATGGACAAGTAATTCAAAGTGGTCATAGTGATTTTTTTTTTAAACCAGAGTCCTAGAATGTGGCTTTTTGGAACCTTGTAGCAGCTTTAGGCCTGGCTGTTCCTGCAGCCTGGTGAGGCTGACAGAGACAGAACGGGGTATTTTCCAGAAAAACAGAAAGTTAGGCCCAGTGGTTTATGAAATCTATACTGACTCAAGTCCAATAGAGGGTCGTTGAAAGCATCATCAGTAAGGTATCTGCAGGTTTAATTGTTTGGAGACCCTGTGCCTCATTAATTATATTAGCTGCAAGGAAATCTATAAGCAATAAAATCATAAATTGTTGCCAGCCGTGCAAAGGGCTACCCCATTTATCGGTGGCTTTGCCACCTTGGAAATTATCTCCTTTCCAATCAGAACTATGGAAACACCAAGCCATTTTTTATAGCCCAGGAGTCCCTTACAAGTAAAATGAGGTATGGGCGTGCTCTCCAGATATCTAGGTAGCAGTTTCTAATTTGAATAACCTAATTGTTGCCTTAAAACAAAAAAGGGCCATTTTCCAAATTATAATTATCAAATGTTTTATACTTCACTAAAGGATTCAGTTTTTAATTTTCTCTCTTATTATTGATATGTGTAGAAAAGAATCCACTGCTTACGTAAGCAAAACAAAATTCTCTGTATCATGCTTCAGAAAGAAATACATTGTAGTCACTACTAGTGCATTAACAAACAATCTCTGCTTTGTGAGAAAGGGAAACTCTAAAGATGCTTTCATGATTTTCCTCCTGTTAACACAGGTATCCATGCAACATGCCCGATCAGAAGCAAATGCCTTGCTGTGCCCCCTGTGTGTGTTGTGTATGGAGTGTGCTGTGTTTGTACACATTTATGTGGGCTTATCTTAATAATCTTTTTGTGTTTCTGGTGTATTTAAAGTAAATCTATAGCTAAATGTGATGTCCTTTTTTTTTTTTCTTTTCAATTACCAGAGACTATCACTAGTTTTTACCAAACTTTCTGTTTGGCATCCTAGACTGGAGAGGCTCTGTAAAGATGGGGCTGGCTTTCAGGGCTCAAATCTTGGGCTCTGTTACTTGTATTCAGCAGCCCTCCCCTGGAGCAGTTGCACTTCCAGAGCCTGAAGTGACCCTGACACTCCCGTTTCAAGATGATCAGTGCTGCTCCACTTGAGAGCAGAACTGTGCTCAGATTTTTAAACAAGAGTGAGGTGCTCCACCGCAGTCACCTTCCATAGGAGTAACGAGAGCATAGAAATATGAGTCGCTTATTGAAGTGAGTCCCTACCCTCTCCCTCCAGTGTTTAGCTCTGTACAGGTCTTTCCGCATCATGAAGAATGCCCACTGGGGCATCTTACATGGTACAATATGCCTGCTAAGCTTTGCCTCCACCCTCCTTCTAGCCCGATACAAGTAACAGTAAGAGTTAATAAAAATTTAAAATCAACTACTTTAACCACAGGAAATGACCAGGCAGCCACAGAGGCCAAAATTGAGAAACTACCATCCATCAGTGACCTGGACAGCATTTTTGGCCCGGTGCTGTCCCCCAAGTCCGTTGCCGTTAACACTGAAGAGAAGTGGGTCCATTTCTCTGATGCTTCCCCGGAACATGTTACTCCAGAGTTGACTCCAAGGGAAAAGGTGGTGACCCCACCAGCCGCATCAGACATCCCGGCTGACTCCCCAGCTCCAGGCCCACCCGGCCCCCCAGGCTCCACAGGTCCCCCAGGGCCTCCTGGTCCTCGCAATGTACCATCTCCGCTCAATTTAGAAGAAGTCCAGAAGAAAGTCGCTGAGCAGACCTTCATTAAAGATGATTACTTAGAAACGCTCTCCTCTCCTAAAGAGTGTGGGTTGGGACAGAGAGCAACTCCACCTCCCCCACCACCACCCACCTACAGGACTGTGGTTTCGTCCCCCGGACCTGGCTCGGGCAGTGGTACGGGGACCACCAGTGGTATGTCTCACTGTTCGAGTGTGCTTGGTGTGCTGGGGAATGGCCGTGGCTGCTGCGCTGTGAGCAAGACCCTCCTCCTGCCTGGCAAGTGGCTGTAGGGCTTCCGCCATTCCTCCTCTGGTCTGGTGTCCTGTGGCCCTGTGGCATGTTCTAGTCCATTGAATGCTCCAGTCATAGTCCAAGTGTGTGGATGTGTCTTGTCCTGCACTCCCAGCCCTAGGAGTGCCCTGACTTGTACCCTAGAGTTAGGAGGTACAGGGGTGGGGCTCTTTGTTCCTTATAAAGAAGGCTGTGACGGTGTTGTCTAGAATTCCGGAAAGTTCTAGAATGATAGATTTCATAGCAAGTAGATTGCAGGTTAAATGTCTGAATTCTTTCCTCTTCTCCCCTACCCCCTCCAAGATATCTCACCAGGGCCCTATGGTTTATACATCAAAGTGTGGGAGAGGATATCCTGAGGTTTGAAAGGGAGCTACTTGAGAACAACCATTGGATGAGTTATCACTGGTACCTGGGTCACCTGATCAGGTCTCTGATCTCGTGTCACACACTCGTCAGGTCACCATGCCACCTCTAGGTATGGTGATAGGCAGTGGGACTTAGGATGCAAACGCTCCTGTTGAATTTTTTCATCTTTATTTGAAGCTGAATTTTGTGTTTTTTAATTATACAAAGGTAGGAACACTTGCCACACATGCCAAGGAACTACTAAGGTTTTTTCCAAAACCCTTTACTCCACCTTTGCTCAGTCACCTGGTCAGAGGCTCAGTGTCCTTTTCCTCTGCATGCGGGTTCAGTCTCAACATCTTCCAGGAGGTCGTGAGTGCCACATTGATATTTGCTTGGAAAGAGGCCACCAAGTTTGAGGGGCTTAGATCTAGAAAGTCACCTAGAAGAAAGGCATTTGCCTCCGCCCTAACGCTGTTGCTGCTGCCTCTTTGCAGAGTGGCTTCCAAAGCTTGCACTATGTAGGCAAATGCACCTGTGCTATCAAGGGAATGATCCTGATGACATCAGCAAGGGCTGGGTTAACTGTGTGCTTAGCCCAGCGGCCCTACAAAGGAAAACAATCAATACTTAAGTTTGGGGAGCAGAGCAGTAAACAGAACCAGCCAGTGTCTTGCCATAAGAACCTTGAGAGCTTTTATTTTCCAATAATAGAACAACTAAATACATTACTTCAACCTTGCAACAGCCAACCCGTCTTCAGTACTAAAATGTCCCCAGTTTACAGAGGAAAAGAACTGTTTAGACAGTTAGCGGTTGCAGACTTGGCATTTAAACACTCAGATTGCATCCTGCCCTGAGCTGTACCTCTGACCACTACGTCCTTCAGGTACTTCTGAAAAGTTTGGTCACAAAACAGACTGAACTCACCTCACTACTGACGTCCACTTGTATACCACACAGTGGTGGGCACTCTCCAGAGTGTTCTTAAAAGACCCAACTCTGCTTCTCTCTCCCATCCTAGAAGGCTAAAGCGGCTGCTCCCATACAATGTAACCTTGTAAGGGCTTGTCTGGGATACAAGCTGTGTGCTTACCTAGAAAGAAAGTAAGCAACCTCCGACATCAACCCTGAAGATGCTAGCTGTCAGCTTAAATGAGGGGTGTGCCTCCGTCATTCCTTGATGTGCTCTCATTCCCGGGCTAGGTTCTAAGGGTTCCGAAAGGGCATTCCAAGAAGTCGTCACCAGCAGCCCATGGTGGGCCATCATGCACTTCTCAAAGCAGACATCCACAGCCAGGGAAAATAGGGCGCCTTTGATCTTCACCTGTGTTCTCCCCCTCCTGTCACCTGCCATATTTAAGTTAGCTGGCCACTGATCTGGTGAGGGACGGCCAGCTCCTCTTTCTGTTCGGGAATCTTTGAGAGTCTGGTTACTATTTCAGTGTGCAAGTTTCGTGTCCTTATTTGAACTTGATTGTCAAATGTTACCAACAGAGACTGTTAATTCTTATGAAGTAACCTATAGAAAACTGCATTCAGCTGCATTGAGGGGTTAGATTTGTAAGTAGGAGACTGAACTTGACTAATGAAGCCCATGAATAAATAAAATTTTATACTATCATCCCCTGAATTAAGTCCCAGTTAATGTGTGACTTCATCTTGTATGGGTGCCATATAGACAAACTGCCCCAAATGAAAATTTGGGATCTCAACCATAGGGATGTTTGAATGCTGCTCTTCATGAGTCTTGGCCTGGTAGGACCAGCTTTGCCTAGACATCTCAAAGCATGTGTGAACATTCCCACTGTACACGCAGCACGGGTGGCTGCTGCTGTGACCAGCGGCCCCACCCACAACATGACTCAGAAGAGCTGCTTGCTGCTGAAACAGTGGGAACCTAAGAATTAGTGACTCTGACTTCTATAAAGCAAAAAGTTCCTAAGCCTCAGCTAGAGCATGACTTCACTGAAAGGCGGGCATTAGTTCTTGGTATCTGTAGAGTATGTGCCCGGGCACAGGAGAAACGTGTTGCTAGCCTGCAGCAAGTGTAGATTCCAGAGAAGGAAGAGAGTTAGGTTCAGAGTGACATGTTCCAGCTCAGGGAACTGACACATGACACAGTGCTCAACTATATTAAATACACACACACACACACACACACACACACTGACTTTGAACAACCTGGGCTTGTCTCTTGATTAGAGCTACCGTAGCTATGATGAAACACCATAGCTAAAAGCAATTTAGTGAGGAGAGGGTTTATTTGGCTTACATATCCTGAGGGAAGAACTCAAGCTGGCAGGAACCTGATGCAGAAGCCATGGAGGAGAGCTACTCGCTGGCTTACTCCTCATGGCTTGTTCAGCCTGCTTTCTTATAGGACATAAAACCACCAGTTCAGTGTGGTACCACCCACAGTGGGCTGAGCTGTCTCACATCAGTTACAAATAAAGGAGATGCTCTCCAGACCTTCCCACAGCCCAGTCTTATGAAGGCATTTTTCTCAGTTGATGTCCCCTCCTCTCAGATGACTGTATCTTGTGTCAAGGTTACATGAAAATAATCAGAAGAGGTTGAAATGAGTACATTGATTGCTGACCTTAAGGAAAGGATGATTAGCTTCATCTGACAGATGAAAGACCAAAGCTCAAAGAGCTAACTTGACCCTGGTCACAAATCTTATGAGTAGCTGATGTCTGGATTTCTGTTCTGCCCTGTTCCCGCAATTGTTAAGTCCCAAAGAAATCACACAGAGGTCTATATTAATTATAAACTGATTGGCCCATTAGCTCAGGCTTCTTATTAACTCTTAGAGCTTATATTAGCCCATTATTCTTGTCTATGTTAGCCACATGGCTCAGGACCTTTTTCAGCAAGGCAGTCACATCTTGCTTGCTCTGTGGCTGGGCCAGAACTGCAGAGGAATGGGCTTCCTCCTTCCCAGAATTCTCTTGTTCTCATTGGCCCTCCTCTACTTCCTGTCTGGTTGTTCTGCCTATACTTCCTGCCTGGCTACTGGCCAATCAGCATTTATTTAAAATATAATTGATAGAATACAGACCACTGTTCCACATCAAGTAGCAGCAGCTAGATCTGCTGAAGATGTGTCGGATTCCGTGTCCTGAAACTCTGCCATTTCCACTCTGCCGCCTCCACTGCCTGCAACCCTATCCACAAACGGAAGGGCCAAAGCCAGTACACTGAAGGTTGAGAGCAGTAAATGGGCCGAGAGCAAGCCCAGGTTGTAATTGCCTGGAGCTCACAATTTAAGCCTTAAACAGTGTGTTTCCCAGGGTATTTCACACCATCCTTCTTGAGGGTAAAATGAAAGGATGATTGAAAATCAGAGAGAATAGGGATATATAAATATGACCTTGCACCCATTACACCTGAAACCAGTGAGAAATGTCACAAAAGCATGCGGAGCATTGGTTTAGTTGTTAGGTGCTCACCAGGCCCTGCACATCCCCTGCTGCACCTTGTGGTTCTGCCCAACAGGGGTTCATCAATAATCAATGTGTCTTTTAGTTTTTTTGTTTGTTTGGGGTTTTTTTTGTTTTTTTTTTCTTTTTTGGTTTGGGTTTTTGATTTGTTTTTGGTTTTATTGTTTGTTTGTTTTGTTTTGTTTTTCAAGATAGAGTTTCTCTGTGTAACAGCCCTGGCTGTCCTGGAACTCACTGTGTAGACCAGACTGGCATTGAACTCACAGATATCCACCTACCTCTGCCTCCCAAGTGCTGGGATTAAAGGCATTACCACTACCACCAGGCCATGTCTTCTAGTATCTATGCATCTCTTGACTATCTGTCTAAATAATCTATTACTTCCATTACTTTGATAAGAATAGTATGATGTAAGAAAGAAATCTATAAAGGAAAAGGAAAATAACTCACTTTTCAGCTAATAGCATTTTCTATTACTTTAGCTATACCTGCATCACAAGGCAGCTGTTGGCACCCTCTTTGGTATCAATTGCTTTGTATTATACAGCATCTTAGCGTTAAGCAAGTTCAGAAGCACGTTCAGTTTGGGTTGTTATCAGTACCTTTGCATGGTAGAGAGAGTTTCCGAGAGATAAAAGATCCCACTCACAGCTGAGTAAGGGAAATTGGGAGCAAAATTCAGTCTTTCACCCAGTCATATTGCCCTGGAGACTGTCCTCAGTCCAAGCATTCCCGGAAGAGGGGTCTTGAATTTCTCTTCTAAAGCTAGTGTTAGCCTGAGCTCCATTCAGAGGATAATAGGTGCATGAACAAACATTTTGGAACACTCCTACGGCAAAATAGTCCTAAAGCTGAGTGGAACACCCCTGTGACCCCTCCAAAAAAAAATCCCATGAAACCTTCCTGACAAAACTGCACTGTTTAAGAATATATTTCCTATCTCTATACTCACAAGTCTGTCTTCTAAAAGTATGCTGTGTATAACATCTACTTAATACTCAAAAGAATCTTTGTAGTGGCCTGTCAATCATACTTTGTTTTTAAAAAGAACGTTAACCAAATGCTGAGAACATTTAGATTACAAAAGATGTACACATACTGGAATAAAACCCTGTTGTATACAAGTTGTGGCAGTCCATAGTATATCTGAAGCTTCAGGAGATGTATATGCTTTGGGCTTAGCAAACCATTTGTGCTCTGTGATCATGGACAACTAAAAGAATGTCTGTCTTCACTGAGGTTCAAGCAGGGTCTATTCTCAAGACAAGCGTGAGGATGATGCCACACAGGGAAAGTACTAGCTTAGATCCTGGCTCAGTAAAACAACCTAAGAGTAGAACAAAAGAAAGAATGCAGTTGGTACTAGCAGAGGCAAGTGAGGGTATCAGGGAGGGGCAGTAATGGCGTCTTCACACTTAGGAGGTACAAACAGTGTCAGGACCCACTCAAGATTTCATTCTTCAAACAAGAGAAGCCAAGTGCACCCTCGGAGACTCTCTTAAGATGATACACGGTTCTGAGATGGGTTTTACCCTTCAAAGTTCTCCTGAGAATCTCAAAATCTGGACTGAGGTGCCGGTCTCGGACTCTAGTGGTCTTGGTTTTGGGTTTTGGTGCTTAAAGGAAGTAGTTTGAGGGGCGGGGATATGGAGATGGGGATGGACGGGTATAAAGACAGCTGGTAAGATGGGGATGTGGAGGTGGCAGGGTGTGCAGGAACTGGTAGGATGGGGAATGTGGAAGCAGGGACATGTGGAGATAGTGAGTAGGGGAGGGGGTGTTTGGAGGCAGCTTGGGGAGGGTTGTGGAGGCAGGAAAGTGTTTTTCTTGAAGCATGATTTTCCAGCCTGCTGTTTCTAACCAAGTGAACAAGAACTGCCTGGACATGGATTTCGCCTCCTAAGGTTCGGGGCCAGGTAGTTCTCCATGCATCCCGGACTTATGACTGAGGACAGACAGGTCCCTGAGCACTGAGCTCAGTGTGCATGCCAGCCTCTGTGTACCATCTGTGTTCCATATGCTTGTCATGGACAGCCAGAAAAGTAAATCCAAAAAGCTTTTGCAAAACCACCCGAGAGACCATCAGTAACAAACCCTACCTAAGCAGGCTCCCAAGAACACTCCTTTCGAAGGAAGCCCTTGCTGTGTTTCTGTCATAAAGACCCAACACACAAAGGACTCCTGGCCTGTAGTGCCGCGTCCTTTGCTTATACTGCTTATTCAAGATAGGATGAAGTTAGCGCTCATGGGCTGACAGCATAATTCTCTTCCCTGGGTTTAAAAAAAAAAATCTAGCATAGAACAAGCATTCATCTTTCTTCAAGTTTTAACTTTCATCTTCATCTTGGACATAAATTCTGGACATAAATTAAAAATAAAAAAAAATATATTTAAGTCCCATGTGTACATTGTCAAAAAGAACCACCCCTACTGCCCGGCCAAGAGTCCCCCGAATTCACCTCCCATCAAGGATTTACCTTTCATTGGATGTCACATGACAGCAAGGTGATAGCTTCAGCTTCCGCCATCAACCATAATCTAGCTGAGTACCTTTTTTCTTTATTGAAAGAAAAAGAAAATGCTCTGTGCAAACGGAGGCTTAGGTAAAGCCACTGCAAAGAAAAAGAAAAATTCGCATCCGTGTCAGGCATTGCTGGGCACTGACGCATTCTGGACCCCCGTGTTTCCCGCTGCCTCTAAGCCCAACCTGTTTTCCAGGTGCATCGTCTCCTGCGCGGCCAGCCACCCCCTTAGTTCCTTGCAGTACCACTCCACCTCCGCCTCCTCCCCGGCCTCCATCCCGGCCAAAGCTACCGCCAGGAAAACCTGGAGTCGGCGATGTGGTATGTCTCTCCCTGCCTTAGCACGCTCAGAACAAGATCCCCACGTCCCCTAATACGGGCCATCTCTACTTCAGGTCTAAGCATCACAGCACAAGTGACCATCACGGGGGGGGGGGGGGGGGTGCAGCTGAAGGAAAAGTCGCTGTCATGTGAGGATGCCTTTCCACCCTCAGATTTCCCCCAGCTTTCAAGTTAAGGTCTAAAAATGGTGGGAAGAAAAATTCTTGTTTCTGACCCCAGAAGCCTGATAAATCAGCAGCAGAAATTCAGCGATACAAATACAGAGAGTGGTGGCCTCTAAGTGAACTACCAGTACTTCCTTGGATCTTATTGTAAGATTGAGGTGTGGGAATAGTCTTCTCAGTGGGTCGATTCAGAGGCATGTGGCAGAAGTAAATCTCAGTCACCCTTGTTCAACAGCCACTGAATAAATGTCATCATAACACTCAGGTTCTGTCTCGAAACCTCTCTGTGGAGGCATACAACAGTGTCGTTCCTGAGAGGCGTGAAAATGACCGGTCTAAGCCAGAGTGCCTCCTGAGCTCACGAGCTGGGGTTTATGGCTGCTCTTACCCCAGCATACTGGCTGTGTTTTAAGTGCAGGCCAGTTCCAGGAAATTGGTACCATGGCCATCAAGAACCTGAGTTTTTGTATCCGGGGCTAAGGGCCAAGAAAGGTGAGGAAATCAAAGCTGGCAAGATGGCTCAGCCGTGTAGGCCCTTGCTGCCAAAATCTGATTTCAACCTCTGTGGCCCTTCTAGTAGAAAGTTGTCATTTGACCCTCCTGTGCACTTCATGGCATGTATACACACACACACACACACACACACACACACACACACACACACGCACACAGTCGCAAAGTAAATAAAATGTAACAAATGTTTGAAAATGCCGAACCAGCGTATCATGGCTGAGCCTAACCTTCATCTTTCTTCCCCCTGCAGGCCAGACCGTTTAGTCCACCCATCCACTCTTCCAGTCCTCCTCCGATAGCTCCCTTAGCCCGGGCTGAGAGCACTTCTTCAATATCGTCCACCAATTCCTTGAGCGCAGCTACCACTCCCACCGTTGGTAAAATGCTCTCTCTCTTTCCATGTGTCTATGGCTGTTGACTGGCTATCCTTTACAATCTGAGCTTCCCGGCCCTGTTTCTGGTCGTAACTGTGTTTGCTGTGTGTTTGCTACGATCACCTGGTTCTTCTCTTGAAAGCACTTTCTCGGCTAAGGAGGCCACGCTCTAGCCATACAAAATCACCGTCTCCAGAATGGGGAAACACGCGTGTCTTGTAGGGATTTTCTTAACACTGCCCCACACAGAACGACTCACAAAAGAAGTCACCAAGGAAGGTGCTAGTATTTGGATATTTCTTGTAATGAAAAGCATTCTCTTTTGAGAGGAAATGTTTAGATCAGAAATAATTTTTAAAAAAAAATTTGGAATGTTCACTGTTTTGAAACTTTAGATTCTTCGTCATTTTTGGTTGTCTGAGGTTGACAAATATAGGCACCGGCATTGAGATACGTGAGACTTTTTTTAACCTTTATTTTTCTAGTGTTTTTCTGTCCTATGAGGTCCATTTTGCCTGGAGAGGAAAGCAATCCTTTTCAGTAGATGCCCCTGTACCTCTCTGTGCACCCGGTGATGAAAGTGAAGGTTGAGAATGGCCGCTCAGAGGGTGGCTCACCACCATCACCTCCTGTCCTCAACCACTGCCTCTCTCCTTTACTGCATGCTGCCTGACCTGCAACGTTCCCGGCACACTTTCCCCGTATCACCTCAGTCCCCTGTTCTCCCGTGCTGTGAACCAGCTGGCCCATTCTGCACTGCTTGGGAGAATCAGTCACTCGGCTCCATCAGTTCCTGCTACCACTTATGGAAGAGCACACCACAGACTCACCCATCTGAGAAGTAGCTTTAAAAAAATCCAAAAGCTCTCCTAGAAAACAACTGCCCATTTTCTCCAGAACAAGTGAAGCTGTGCCTCTAAGAACCATAAAGGGAACTTTTTAGCTTTATCGTATATTCTATAATTTAAGCCATGCCCTCTTCCTCCTCCTCCTCCTCCTCCTCCTCCTCCTCCTCCTCCTCCTCCTCCTCCTCCTCCTCCTCCTCCTTCTTCTTCTTCTCTCTCTCTCTCTCTCTCTCTCTCTCTCTCTCTCTCTCTCTCTCTCACACACACACACACCTTCAATGTGGGTTAAGTTAATAAACTAAAAATGTAGCCCCTTTCCCAATTTCATGTGATTTTTTTTTCCTTTTGGTTTTTCAAGACAGTCACATGTACCTCCAGCTCATGTAACTTCTTAATAGACAGATTTTTAACATTGTTTATATGGCCATTTTTGTTCTTTTTTCTGTATTGATTAGAATACTTTGAGACTTCCTGGTTTTCGGTGCATATTAATGTTAACTCATTCCTCTCTGGTTCTTTGCTTTTGATGTTTTGCAGTAGCTAGCCCTTTTTGCCCTCTGTCTCTTTAATCTCCTTGATTTGGGCAGTCACTTGCTCAAATCGCGTGCTAGTGTTAAGCTTCCTCAAGATCATTTATTCCACACACTCCGTTTGACTTGCTTTGCTGGATGAAGAAGGAAGCGTGAGATGTGTAACTGGAGGTTTCTCTCCCACTCGCCAGTTCCCAAGTTAACCACACTGAGGCTTAATATTAATTACAAACTGTTTGACCTATTAGCCAGCCTTATTAATGGCTAGCTCTTACAATTTACATTAGCCCATTTTTATTAATCTATATTTTCCCACAAGGCTCGTGGATTGTTACTTCACATCTTGCTTCCCTGGAAGCTGCTGGCATCTCCCAAACTCTACCTTCTTTCCCCCTATATTTGTTTGGATTTCCCACCTGGCTCTATTCTTTCTGGCTATTGGCTAAATCAGCTTCTTTATTAACCAATGACAATAAAACATATTCATAAGATTCAGAAGGACATCCCACATCAGAACTGTCGCTCAAAAAATGACAACACCATGCCTCGGATGGGTCATCCAGCATTTTCTTTCAGTTCGCTGTGACTCAAGGAGAAAACTGAACACACACGGAACCTCCAATTACAACCAGAAACATTGATCCTCAACATTCCTAGTGTGTGTTCATTCAAGATGAACCACGGAGGACTTGAAAAAAAGATGATAGACCCCTATAGGAAGCTGGTCATAATGCCTCCTGCAGAGGAGCACCCCCATCTGCTCCGTTAGGTTCTGTTGTTTTGGTTTGGGTTCATCTGCCCACTGAAGTCCTCACCACCTGGTCACATGACCGCCATTTCTCTCTGAAGTCACTCTGCTTCTGCATGACCAGCCAGCCTTGTGTATTGTTGTCCCTGCTTTTCTCCAAAGGCTCTGCCTTGCCTAAAATGACAACTCACTGGAAACAGGTGGATTGGGGAAGGCTGAAAATTCACAGCAAGCTCCCTCCCACCTCCACAACACTTTCCTGCCATTCCCTGTGCCCTCTGTGTTGTTCTTGGAGCAATTCCATGGGAACTGATGAGCCAATCTCAAAGTCAGACATGAACTAAAAATTTTTAAAGCGAATCTCTGCCACATTTAGTAGTGTACCTCGAGAGGCCGAGGCAGGGCGGATCACAAGCTCCTGGGTTACACAGACCCTTTCTCCAAAAATAAAATAACAGCAAGTCAAAACTCTCTACATAATAATTCATATAAGAAAACACCCACAAAGAACTTTAAGTATGAATAACTTCACAAGAGTTGTGAGTCTAGAGTAGAGAGCCCAATACAGTATGAGAAGATAGAAATTTCTATGTATCCTTACCCTCAAATAATGAAGAGTTCTCATATAGCTATATTTTTTTTAACTTAAGAATTCCTCAATTTTTAAGAACACCATGATTTTCTATATGAGAAAGACAGACAAAAGGCTTCCACATGCGTCAGGGTACACTTTTTTTTCTTTTTCCCATACTGCCCGTGCTACCCTCTAATTCTAGACCGCTGAGAACGTGAGAAGATGCACATCTCGAACAAAGGGAGGGAACCCAGTGATGGCTTCTGTGCTAGAGAATGCCCACCAACACCCGCGCTGTGCAGTTCAGGGGAGGGGGAAATCTATCGCTACTAATGGAGCACAGAAAGTGTTTGAAGTCCTAAGAATCAGATGGGAAGTAGCAGAAGAGATAATGGGGTCTTATCTCTCCTTGCAAGTTCTCACTTTAGTACTTGCTTCGTATCTCAGTGACCATGAGAAGTCTCCTGTTTGTTTGTTTCTTTGTTTGCTTGTTTGGATGATGGCAAGGCAGACAGTTCAGCTCCCCTGTTAGCTCTAATCCTTCCCTGGTAATTGTGCTTTCTGATTTGCATCTTTCATGTGGCAGGAATCTGTAGCAAGTGAAAAGCAACCATCTCTGGGTAACAAAGTTAGTGTCAGATGGACACTGATGTTTTCTTCGGTCCGTAACTTGAGTCCAAGTGACTCGTTCTAAAGCAGCGCAACATGCAATATTTCCTCCAATGTGGGTAGCAATTCTAAATTCTATTAACTTTCTGGGAGGGGCGGATTATATGCATGCTCAGTTAGCCTGCATAGAAACGAAAGATGCTATAATTTGTGAAATGTCTGTATCTACTATGCCCATTCAACGGAACACTAAATTATTATTACTAAATTATCCCACCCTCAAGGAAGCTGTAAGTACAGTTAAGTACTGACAAATAACATTCAAAACCTGGGGCTGGAGAGATGATTAAATGGTTAAGAGCACTGGCTGCATTTGATTCCCAGTATCTGCATGGCAGCTCGTAACCATCTGAAAACCTAGTTCCACGGAATCCAGCACCCTCTACTGGCCTTTGAGGACACCAGCATGTGTGCACAAACATACATGGCAAGCAAAACACCCAATCATATGAAAATATATTGATTAAAGAGTTGATTAATTTGTTTAGAAGTGCTAGTACTAAGCAAATTTAGTTCATCAGGTAGTGCATGTCTATAATACGAACTCCAGGGAATCCAGTGCCTTCTTCCAGCAGAGACATGCTCCCCCACAGTGTACAGACTCACACACATACACACTCATATGTGTGCTCATACATACACAGACAGACAGACACACATACACACTCATATGCGTGCTCATACATACACAGACAGACAGACACACATACACACTCATATGCGTGCTCATACATACACAGACAGACAGACACACATACACACTCATATGCGTACTCATACATACACAGACAGACAGACACACATACACACTCATATGCGTGCTCATACATACACAGACAGACAGACACACATACACACTCATATGCGTGCTCATACATACACAGACAGACAGACACACATACACACTCATATGCATACTCATACATACACAGACAGACAGACACACATACACACTCATATGCGTGCTCATACATACACAGACAGACAGACACACATACACACTCATATGCGTGCTCATACATACACAGACAGACAGACACACATACACACTCATATGCGTGCTCATACATACACAGACAGACAGACACACATACACACTCATATGCGTACTCATACATACACAGACAGACACACACGCTCATATGCGTACTCATACATACACAGACAGACAGACACACATACACACTCATATGCGTACTCATACATACACAGACAGACAGACACACACACACTCATATGCGTACTCATACATACACAGACAGACAGACACACACACACACACGCTCCATATGCGTACTCATACATACACAGACAGACAGACACACATACACACTCATATGCGTACTCATACATACACAGACAGACAGACACACACACTCATATGCGTACTCATACATACACAGACAGACAGACACACACACTCATATGCGTACTCATACATACACAGACAGACAGACACACACACTCATATGCGTACTCATACATACACAGACAGACAGACACACACACACACTCATATGCGTACTCATACATACACAGACAGACAGACACACATACACACTCATATGCGTACTCATACATACACAGACAGACAGACACACATACACACTCATATGCGTACTCATACATACACAGACAGACAGACACACATACACACTCATATGCGTACTCATACATACACAGACAGACAGACACACATACACACTCATATGCGTGCTCATACATACACAGACAGACAGACACACACACTCATATGCGTACTCATACATACACAGACAGACAGACACACACACTCATATGCGTACTCATACATACACAGACAGACAGACACACACACTCATGCGTCCTCATATATACACAGACAGACACACACATACACACTCATATGCGTACTCATACATACACAGACAGACACACACACACTTTTTCCTTAAATCTTAGAATGCCAATAACTGAAAAAGGAAAGTTTCCCTGTCATATACCCTAAGCCTAGCCATCAGGTTATTAGAATGACTTCCAAAGCATCTGTTTATGAAACATCTATTGGATCCTAGTTTCAGTACTTACCTTCTTTACTACGAGGCTAGGTTTTTCCAGCAGGAATTTTATTTGATTATCTATGAAGGTTGTGCTAGCACCTTTAAAAACGGGAGCACTATTTTCTAATCACACAGAGTAAAAAAAACAGTTCCTTGTATTTGTTGTTTGGTGAGGAGACAGAGTAAAGATCAGAAATAGTTAAGGATCGGTGTCTCAGATCATAAAGCTGTGGCCAATTTCCAAAGACCAACATCTAGCCACAGTTGGAGCCATGGTCAAAGATATTAGTATGATCACACTGTTCAAAATCAGTGATCTTTTTCAAAGGCAGGTACACATTAGTTAAAATGGCACCCTGCGTGCAGGAACCCTGGATTTATACTGCTGTTTTGTGGACAGGTTAAAAGCTAACGTTTTTCTTCCCGGGGGATTATATATGCCGGGTGATCTCATTGAACTGTCATGGCTATACTGAGGTTCGTGTTGATGGACATTTGTCTGACCCCTTGGGAACTGCAGTGGAGTGAAATATTCTCACACAAGAAAAGCTGAGCCTTTCATGGCTCCCTGAGAAGGTGGGAGGGTCTAACTCCTTCTCTGTAACTGACTCCCACCACATTGACAGATGCTAAACCCTGACATTTTTTTTTCCTTTTTGGTTCAGTTTCTCCTCATAGAATCATCTCAAGTAAGCTCATCACTTCCCATATCTTCACCTGAATCCCAGTGTCTTAAATTCTTTCCTTTTTCTGTGAAAATCATTTTCGCCTCGGTCAGTAAACTGTGCTTCTCTCGGCTTCATTTGGAATTTGTATTTGTGCTTTTGTTTTCCATTCGTTTACGTTTCTTTGGTTTGTAGTGTCGGAAGATGATGTTTTTTATGACAAACTGCCCTCGTTTGAAAGGCGCTGTGACATGCCTGCAGGTACGGTGCTAGCCGAGCGCTATCTAGATATGTAGAGTTGTTCCAAATCCAAGCCATTTTCCATCTGAATGCTCGAAGCTTCACGGACATGCTCCTCACCTCATGAGTCCCCGTGCCTCTCAGATGCACCCTGGACATGTCCCGTCCATCGCGGGACTCATGTCACTGAACCGATTTTAAGTGGACATACTTATAGAGCAGCAGGTTGCATGACAGTTTCTTAGAGAAAAGGCTCCTCCGAGCAGGTGAGATGTCATGGCTGTGCCAAGTTCAGAGGGAGAAATCATTTAAGTGCCCAGAATCTGTTGACTGCTTTCTAATGTAAAACTTGCTGAAGCACCATTGGAAATCTTTCTTCTCTTTGGTACAGATGTAAAGGGCGTGTTGTGGCTGGACACCTAAGGTGATGCCAGCAGAGGGATGGGAGATCACTGACATCGTCTGTGAACTTTAAATCGATATGCAATGCCATGCTGTTGTCATTGAAAAGCTAAGCAAATGTTGCCTATAAACCTCAACCCCAGGTTGTGCCAATAAGCAAGGGGGTGACCTTGAAGACAAAAAAGGATCCAGCAATTGCTGAATGGCAGTTTTTTGCCCAAATTAATGCAGTTAAACTATGCTAACACCCCTGCATGCCCAGGAAGACATCTGCTCCGTGCATACAAGTGCCTAGCCTCAAGCTACCTCCACGCGTGTCCATCCCTCCAGTCTCCATAGCTTTGATTCTGCCTTGTTTGCTCAATTAAAACAGAGACAAAACGAAAGACTCCAGACTCCCAGGCTTCCCTGTTTCCTGCACGCTAACGGCATGCAGTGCCTCCTCCGCCCTTCCCCGTAGTGAGATTAATGACCTGCTCTGTAACTCACATCGTGTCCTTCTCTCTCCCTCTCCTTAACCTTCCCCATCCCGCTTCAACTCCTGGCCAAACAGAGAATGAACAGCCTTCCCTCGTTTGGTTTGACAGAGGAAAGTTTTATTTGACTTTTGAAGGTAAGTAGTGCATAGCATACCAGATTCTAATTTCTAGTCTCCTCTTCCTTCGCTGTTTTTTATTCTCATTGAAAAAATTCCCAGTCTTCCTCAAACTTCTGGTTTTGCTTTCTCCATTAAAAAATGCTATGGCTACTTGGAAAGCATCAAGTACTAAAGAAAAGCGTTTCATGAATTTGGTTGGTATCTCTTCTCCAATTTTTCATGTTGAACAAACTAAAGCTGATTTGCAGAAAACATTGGTTACTTAATTAATGATGGCCAATTAAAAGCAGAACAAAACAGAACCTTCTTTGGCTAAGGAACTTGACTCTGTCAACCAGGCTCTTGCCTAATCCTTTTGCAAGTGTGTTGTGGCAAATTTGAGCATAGGTGGGATTGGGATTACATTTAGCCTAACTTAGAAAGCCTGATGTCCCAGAGGGCGAATCCAGTCCTGGGAACTGTAAATGTGTGTGCTTGCGTGTGTAAATGCTCCTTGGGGTTGGGGAGGGGGCGTCAAAGAAACAGGAGAAGAGACAAGAAGCATGAGGGGAAAGTTTGCTCTGCTTTCCCGAGAACTACAACCGTAATGACTGCAGTAAAATGGGCAACTACTGTTGAACTTGCCATTCCAGAAGGTTAAGAGAAATGCATAAAAATAATGGCCAGTTTTGAGGCTCGATATTTGACATTTATTATACTCTCCATTAAGGGTTAACACTCTTCTGTTCTGTGTGTAACTTCTAACTCATCTTCACAGGCCACACATCTGAGTAAATGGCACACTTAAACTACCAGTGGGAGAGGAGAATTAAGGACTTCACCTAATCAGTCATTTTATGCATAGATATTTATCATATAAGGTCCTACACTGTACAGTTTTAAATAGTGAAATTTATTCCGGAGTCAAAAGCTATATATAAAAGTGACACACACACACATATGCACACACACACTCGTGTTTGTGTGCGTGTGTGTGTGCATGTGATTTTTCTCTCCCTAGAATTAAATACCAATATTGAACTTGTCTTTGTGTTTCAAGACAACAGGAACTTGAGTGTGCGTTGTAAAAATCAGAATGGCTGAAATATAAAACAGTATGAAATATAACGGCAAAATTCACCCAACAATGAATTTTCCTTATAAGACAGAAGCCCTTAATGCTTGCACAGGTGCAGCAAACATGGTCTAACCTCAAGCCTTTCTGAAGTCCTGAAGTTTTTTCCTGGTGTGACATAAAACAGATGCTAGGTGATTCTCCTGAGAGGATGCCTTTTCCCACGTGACTTTATCACCTGAGGACCTTAGTTTAGTAATAAGAAATATGCTAAGCCCACAAACTTTTGACTGCCTAAATTTTCTCTTCCAATCAGCAGAAGTGAAAGGGTCCAGGTGAGACTTCTGGACCGTTTCTCTCCTGTAATCCCAGCATGCCAAGTCTGCTGATGCTCTTGAAGCCAGTCAGGGCTAGTAGCAAGCTCCATGCTGGAGAGAACCTCTTCCACACCATCCAGACAAAATATATCCAGGCTGCTTCTTACTGATGGGTGCATCCATAGAGCATCAGAAGCTGCTGCCCCGGGATGGGTTGGAAGTCCTAAAGCACGGCCCCAACCTGTACCTGCCGAGGCTCTAACTCTGGTTCATCTCAGTCAGTAGCAAAGTCTGCACTCAGCTAAGCAAGCCAGGAAACGAATGTACATTCTAGTGCATCATATGTATAGAGCAGTCTGGAGGGTCTTTACCTAGGGAAACCTGCAAAGGCTGCGAAAACTGTCCTCTGTTGTCCCGATAAAATGACGTAATGTCTGCATCGTAGAACTCCTGGAGACTATGGCCTCCCCTCACCATTTGTGTTCCAAATGGACAGCCATTCAACGCCTTCTGTTGAATAGCATCTGAACAGAGCGTCTAGGATGCTCATGTTTGTTCACGCTTCTTCTTACTAATTATTCTTTTCTTCAATGCTTCATCCAGAGAGTGAAGAGCATGAAGGTTCTCGTGTCCAGATCTTCACTTGCTCTAAGCAGATTTTCATTTATTTACTGACTTCTGAATAATGTTTTCTGTAGTGTTTATAACTTCATTGTTCATTTTCTGTTCTTCATAATAATTAGGATCTGATAGTCACTCAGCCAACATTTAAGTCATTGACCAGTAACCATGAAGTAACCAGTGAACATTGATAAGTAAGTTGAGTTTGACATGACATGAAGTACCTCACACTTACTAACAAATGGGGTACTAAGCCTTAGATCAGGGTCCTAAATTACAAGACTCCCAATGCTTCTAAAAATGTCTTTTGTAAGTATTTTATTTAAAAAAATTAATGTGTTTTACATTGGGCTTATTAGGAACATGATTCAAATGTTAGTGACTTTTTTGTGGTTTGGGTTTTTTGAGACAGAGTTTCTCTTCTCTGAGACAGGGTTTCTTGCCAGTGACTTTTTAAGTCAACCATAAGAAAATCCTGGGGCTGAGACTAGGATTCGGCCGGTAAAGACTTACCACACAAGTATGAGGACCTAACAGTCACCTCAAAACCTAGGCATTACAGTTCACACTGTAATCCCAGCACTGTAGGGGTGGAAACAGGAGGGTCTAAGGACTCAGTGGCCAGCCAGTCTTGCCAAATGGTGAGCTCCAGGTTCAGAAAAGACCCTACCTCTAAAATAAGATGCAGAGCAATTGAGGAATATGCCCAGCATTGACCACTAGCCCATGTGAATGCATACCCATACACGTGGGCACACTCCTGCATGGACATTCACGTACACACACACACACACACACACACACACACACACACACACACACGTCTGCCTTCAGCATCAAGCATCCTCAGGTGGAAGGGAATGGTATTTCCGTGACAAATCGGGGTGCCTAATAGATATTTCAATTCCGTAGTGCCTTTTAATGTCAAGATGTTCCCAAAAACGTACTGCCTCTCTTCTTGGATTACTTCTTAGACTACAAAACCATCTTGCATCTGGGGTGGAAATCAAACAGCAGCAAAACCCTTGCTGCCATGAGTTTCCTTGTGTCTCGGACCGTCTCAGTCACCAGTGTCACATATCCTGTGACCCTGCATGCTCCTCTTCCTCCTGTTGGCGGGCATCTTCAGCACCCCTTCCCTACATTTCAGCCTCTCTGTTAGACTCATTTCCCTAACTGCACCCCAGCTCTCTTCAAGGACCAACATTTCTCAGAGGCTGTCTCCACAGAACGTTCGTCGCTTTCCTGTGGCCATGTGTCACGTGAGAGCCAGCTTTAAATTCTCACGGCTCTGCTCTGCCGGTCAAAACCTCCTGACTCTAGACAGCACTCATCGATCATCTATCTAATCGTTCCACCGGCTTTTCTCCTTGTGGCCATTGATCACTGACCTCCAGGCCTCCCTCTGCACTGATCTATAGACTCCAAGTACCAGCAACTTCCTTTCAATCACGCTCACTTTCAAGCGCCATCCCTCACAGGTTCTTCATCCAACTCTCTAGGGCATCTCAGGCTGCCTCAGCCTCCACTTGTTTCCTCTGCTCTACTCAGAATCACTGCTTTGGAATCAGTGCCTGCAGACAGGGTTCATTCAGCTTAGCTATTTCATAACTAAAATTTACTGTGCGTCTTACATACTAGAAACGGTTAAGCGATGATTCTCTCATTCAACAACATCCATTGAGGGCTGTGCTGGCCTCTCCACACTAGCAAAGAAAAGAAAAACAAAAATATCCCTGTGGCCACAGAGCTTACGTTCTAGCACGCAGGGCTAAAAATGGGGAAATATATAGTGTGGAGATGGTAGTGAGTTCTGTAAGAAAAATAAGACTTGGTGGAGACTGGATCATACTGGGAGAAGTGAGGCAATAAATCGTGAGTACAGGAAACTTGAGCGCTCTACACAAGTCACTGCTGAAGAAAACGAGATTTGGGGGACGGCTCTCCAGAGCCTTACAGCCTGGCAGAGTACGGTTGTAAAACCGTGTGGAAGACACCCTGCCTCACTCCCTCAGCCCACTGTGGACACAGTCTCATCTTCAGGGCAGGGTTTTCTCTCCCCCTCAGCCCTTGACTCGGTCATTCCCAGACACAGCTTCTCTGCACCTTACTGAAACCTCCTCTCCCACTCTCCCCACTCTGACTCCACCCACCAGCCCAGTCATCCAGTCGGGTTCTTTTCTCTACCCTGATTAGACCCCAGAGAGTAAATATATATTTCTGGAAGGACGTTGGTCATCTCTGGAATAAAAGACTTTCTTTTCTCTCTGGACTTAGGTTGACTCTGTGAAAAGGTACGCTGAATGTCTCACCAATGCAAGCAGGCTTTCTAATGTCCCTAATTGCATGTAGATAACACTCAGCTCCCCCCCCCTCGCTTCTCTCTCCTGTCTGTCTGTCTGTCTGTCTGTCTCTGTCTCTCTCGTGGTTCTAGGGACTGAACTTATAGCTTCTCACCCACTAGGCAAGCGATCTGTCGCTGAGCTACACCCCGACCTCACTCACTCCCTTTTCTTTGCCCTGATTTGTAATAAAATCCTCTAAGAGTTTGGAAAGGCTGATTAACTCACTTGGAAGTCGTTAAAGAAAGGAAAATTGAAAGGTGTGGACAGTGTTCTGGGAAATAATTGCCTTGCTTAATTCCCAGTGTTCTTTAGGTGGGAGGGGCCCTCTGATTGTACCACTTAACTCAGGCCCTTTTCCATCAATAACACATTAAGATTAATGAGTACTTGCTCTGAAAACCTCACAGCATCGAGCTATCGGGAAGGTGAAACAATGCAGGAACATAAGAAGTAGCAATTCAAGTCCATCTTCATTCAAAATAAAAGCTTAATCTTCGCCCTTCTGTGCATACGAATTGTACAACCTTTTCAAATAGTAACAGAAGCCCACGAAGCATTTGTTTCTTTGCTTCAACACACTAAATCTATCTAAAAGATTAAAGTGCAATTGAAATCTGCAAAACATGCTACCAGGGAAATCTACCAAGGATTTAGTTCCCGTTTTCTCTTCATAGTCAACGAGTTGCCTGGGTCTGGGAATCCCTCGGCATGAGCATGTGGATGTTTGGATGTTGGCTTGGTTTCCTGGTCTTTGAAGGCATCGCCCTACCTCACTCATGTTTACTGTAACACAGACATCCTGCAGACAGAATGGCTGGTCAGCAGGGTGTGTCCCATTCATCTTGTTTGAATAAGATGTCCAGGCCAAATGTGTATGAGGGCTCCTCGGCAGACATGAAGGTCCAGAACTCATGTCGGACTCTCTCTGACTAAATGCTTGTGGAAAAGCTTAATGAGTGGTAGCTTCTACACCAGTCAGGCCATACCTGGATAGTGAAATAGTGAGTTATTTATCATATTATTATTATTACCATCATCACCATCATCATCCGGTAATGGGGCTGCAGGACTTCGTGGGTAACCCGTATCACAGTTCACTTCTGAGCTAACACTCCAGTACCACAGCTCAGGTTGTTCACGCCACCTGTAGTGGTGCTCTTACTATTCACATCTCAAACCGTGATTAGAGGTGCAGGAATTTGGATGCCTTCCTCAAGATAACACAACGTCAGCAATTATATCCTTTTACAAGGGAATTATTGTGAAGTCAGTGGAGTGATGCTTCCAGCAGCCCTGCAAAACCTCCCCATCTTGAGCACCTACTGTCACTTAGTCTTCAAAATGCAAAGGATAAACAGTTTGGTTTAAGAAAAAACAAACAAAATCAACCTTTTTGGCATATTAAAGTACTATATCACCTGAAAAAGATTTCAGTGATTCAAACGTTGAGATTACCTTCAAACTGGGAGAGAAGACTTAAGAGAAGTGACCAAATCTGGTGTTTTTCTTCTCTCTAATTGATCTGTTAGTTCTTTGGTGGTAGCTAAGCCAGGATCTTCTTGTCTCCATCAGATTCAGTCCCGTGGTGTGCTTTCCTCCTTTGAGGACCATGGTGGTCCCAAGTGCAGGTCCCTGGACTGTTTCGTGCTCCAAAGAAACGGAGCCCAAGTCTGCAACTGGAAATATGCCGAAGGCAAAGGAGACCTCAGCTTTAGGGCAGATTGAAACTTTCATTCCTCAGAGAGGAGACGAACCTGAGTGGGCGCCACTCATCCCTCTTGCCTGGATGCAGAAGTCAGTTGTAGGGTAGGATGAACACAAAGCGATAAGCCCTAGACGAAGGGTTCCTTCATGGAGACAGCCTTGAAACCTGAAGCTTGAGTTAAACACTTCCCTAGGGCAGGAAGAAACAGCCCATGATTAACAGATCAAAAAAGCTAAAGATTTGCTAACGTGTTTCTTGCCTCCATGGCTCATCTTGGATGTAAATCCCTCTGGTGGAATTATGACGATCAAACAAAATGGTGTCTGCTTTCTAGAAACGCCAACAGGAATTGCAGCACTTCCGCTAAGGCACACTGTGGCAAATGCGTGGGTAACTGCGAAACTCTAGAAAAGCACAGGGATTAACTGGAAAGAATCTGGAACATCTTCTTGGAGGAAAAGGGGCTCGCCCCAGCTGACACTGAAGAAGCAGGATTCGGAAAGCCGAGTGTTCTAGTTTGTAAGGAGTGGGATGAGGATCACCTTGCTTGTACTCCGCGATGATAAACCCTGGGCGAGTGACGAATGTCTGAGGAGATGGGCCAAGTAAATCAAGACCATATTCTGAAGCGCTTTACATGCTTGGAGGAGGAATTTGAAAATGCAAGGGCCTGCACAAGGTGAATTTTAAAGACTTATTGAGGGGCAGGGTGGTCTCAGCATCTTTGACATTGAGACTTAGAATCAGGGAGACGTTAGGTAGACAGTCCAGGAAACAAGAATGAATTGACTTGATGCTCCTTTGAAGATCTCAAAGACAGCGTTTAAGCAGTAACATTCTGTACCTAAACGGATAGCAAGGAGGGAAAGTTGACTCCACCTTCAAACATAAGGAGCCTTTGACAGTCATACCACTGACTCTGCACAGGCTCATTTGTTCTCAGAAGCTAAGCAGGGTCCAACCTGTTTAGTACTTGGATGGGAGATCCAGGGAGAAGTCTGTTGTTAATCAGGAGGCAGAAATCTCCAACAGTGATATGTTCAGGAAGAAGGATCGAGGTTCCTGTGCACCATCCATAAAGAATAAGTCCGAGAGGAAATGTAAAACTGGAGGCAAGCCAGGCAGTGATGGCACACACCTTTAACCCCAGGAGTTGGGAGGCAGAGGCAAGTGGATCTCTGTGAGTTCGAGGCTAGCCTGGTCTACAGAGTGAGTTCCAGGCTCCAACGCTACACACTTGAACCCTGTTTCAACTCCCTGCCCCCCAAAAAGTCTAGGGCAGTCTGTTGAGAATGAAAGGCTCTGCATCCATGTACAGGAAGTTTTAGCTTTGGGGTACGCCTGCACTCAGCAGTCAAAATGGAAGTTGCTCCATTGCGTTTTTATTTTTTTTTAACCATGATTAATTTTGAATGGGTCATTCAACAGCTATGTTTTCATAGAAACTATTTAAGGGCCTAGATGCCTTGCCGTCTTCTCTGCTATTTTTCATACCCGTGGCAATGTTTGTTGGATGGACGCAGTGACATTCCAAGTGCAACAGTCTGACCACTAGAAAGGAAAACTGCAGAAGACAAACACCAGCTTCTCAATGGCTATCATGGGAAATACAAGTTCACATAGTGATTATGGGCTGTTCCTTCCTCTTCCAACCTGCTGAGCCTCGATGTCTTCAGCACTCTCTCGAATGTGTATCCTTTCTATTAAATCATCTTACTTTGTTTCTGCTTTTCCTTTCTGACTCACACGTGAAAACTCCAAGTTGTGCATGAGACTAAAGCCCACAGCAAATAAAAATGAAATGATTCACAGAAGCCTTAAAAATAATTGAGTATCAAATTGTGTACTTCTTTCTTTATTGTAAGGAAGTTATTTTTACATGCTACTTCATTTTTCTTTTCCTTGTAGCGGGAACTCTTGAGAAAAAAAATTAAGTCCACTACCTACCCCATAATAGTCTTAGGAATATAAAAGTCGTGTTTAAGGAATTGACTGTTGAAAAAGGTTGTCAATAATATAAAATTTGGCTAACATACTCTCTAAGAGAGATTCAGCATGTAAATGCCTCTAGCTTGTTCACAATTTTGTCTGTGAACGGAGTCAGGATTCTCTTACATGTTTGATGTAGGTTCTCAAAATTAAACATAATGGCTATGTTTGTGCGGAGATTTGTCGTGTTTAATAACTGTAATAGGGAGGCGCCAGGTAGGGAAAGCAGTGATCGAATTTGTAGCACTTGGCTTTTGTACCTTACATCTGTTACCAACATGATGATACCTGTGCTCAGTCAGCCAGTGGTTATCTACTGAGTGCCTGCTGGGTGCACAGGTACTGAGACAGCTATGGGGCTACAGTAGTCAGTAGCAAAAGCGTGTCCCTGCCTTCACAGTGCACAGAAGTCAGGCATCAAATGGACAGTGGCACTAACGTGGAAAGAATATTGTTATGCAGGAGATAGTGTGCCTTGGAGGTGCCCTTCAGTGTCCTGGCCTGTTTCCTCCACTAACCTAAGAGGGCAATGGAGGAAATAGGAGTGATTAAAATCTAGATAGTCGTCATTGAATACTATTAATTGTTGCTGTGTTAGCATTCTGATATGTAGTCATATACCATATGTAGATGTTGCTGTAACTAAGTTGGCTTTATCCTAGATATTAGAAAGGAAAACTCCATTAATTTATATCAGTGTATTCTGTAATACATATTTACATATGCATATGTATAGTTACAAATATAAGGGAGAAGTGAAATGGGAGTATTTCATATCTGAAAGAGGGCTCTGTGTGTGTGTGTGTGTGTGTGTGTGCGCGCGCGTGCCTGTGCATACACTGTTTAAGCTCTGTAATAACTCTTCCGGATTGGAGCTACCATCTCAGCACAATGTGTTATAGCCTAAGTCTTGCATTTCTTCTCTGGAAACTGAATAATAACAGCACCTTTCTCAGGGCGCTGTAGTCAGGATCAAAACCCAGTCATGGGTTCACTGTTAATGCAAAGCATTCAGTAAATACTGGTTTTTACTACCATTGTCCAACCTCGCGTGTCCCTGGCTTGTAACATAGCTGTCTCTGTGTCAACCTTGCTGGCTCTCAAGAAGTTTCTAGCACTTCAGTCTTCTACACAAATCATGCCACAACATGATTTGTCATGAGTTGCTACCTGGCTTCCCTTCCCATGTACAACAATACATGGGAATCATCCCTTGTACATAACATCACCTTCCTCTGCAGCCACCTCCACCAAAACCAGTCCTTAAAACTGCCTTGAGACTAATACTCTAGCTGGTGCACATTCCTGGGTTAAAGCTCCTGAAAGACATGCAAGAAAACAGCTTGCATCTTGTTAGTTTGTAAATCATGGCTTTTAGCAGATTTGACAAGTAATTACCAACCTCCCCAGAAGAAAATGGAAGAATTGTAGGAAATGGTAGGAAACCACTTCCCTCTTAATGAACCTGAGCCTGCTTCAGATAATGGCAGGCCAATAATAGCTTTTATTGTTGCTATGAGTCTTTTAGGAAGGGCTGACCACAGTTTAAGGGCTGGGGTGTGCCTCAGCGGTTGACTGCATGCCTTGCCTGTTTGAGGCACAGCACTACAAAAGAAAAGGGGAGAAAAACCTTCTTTATGACCCTCTAGCTGCCCTAGAAGTGATATTAATAATAAGAAGGGACACTAGGGATATGAAGAGATGTAGAGGCTTTGAGAATCTTCTTTTTCAAATCCTTCCATGTATCTGGGCTTTAGATATATTTAACTAGCATTACCTCAAAACTAACTTCAGACTGATGGTTATGAATGGTCCATTCAATAAGTAAAGTGAAACACAAACATAATTATTCTTTATAATAATTATTAACATAAACATTTTAAAATATGGGGAAGATCATCATAACCAGCAGGCATGTATTAACAGTTATGCACTAGTTCATTAAGTCCAAGATTTCTTTGGCATCCTCAACTTAAGGCATTTTAAGTCATCGCTGTTAGGATTTCATCACTGTGCATGTGGCAGTCATCTCTGCATAGACTCTCAGTGGGGACATGGGATAGAATTGTTTTCCAGTTCTGCTGTCTGCTTAGGAGAGTCACCAGGACACAGGAAACACAGAAGGAGTGGGGCTACTTCTCTTGTTGGCAGGCAGTAGTTATACAGGTACTGTGTGTCTTCACAGTTATGTCTCTTTGTCTGATTTCAGCATGAAGATCCCAAGCCTTTGTTTACCTAAACGCTAAGGGAGAAGCTTGAAACACACCTCTGGGAATGCACAAAGGTTACTCTGGGGAAGTCTGGCAGGGAGAAGAGCAGGGGGTCATCTCTGAAGGATGTCTCCGTGAACTTGCGTTGTTGAGAGGCCAGGAAGAAAGGCCATTAGTAATGGCTCCTCCTATCCATAGACTTCGCTTTTCTTGAACACAGCTTATTGCCAATGAAACTGGCCGTTCCAACAGTGGCCTTTCAGGGATTCCACCAGGTCCAGGCAGCTCTCTTCCTCTTTCTCCCTTCCTCCGAGTCAGTCCCATTGGGAAAATAACCTTCAATAGGGCTCAAAATTGCCTGCATCCATTTCTGAACTGTCAGGAACCATGCAAGAGATACAAATTAGAAATACAGAGGCGTCAGTGTAAAATTCCCAAATAGTTCCCACTGTGTTTAGGCATCGCTCCTGGGCACTATAGAAAACTTGGAGAAACAAACACGTAAGAAAAGTGAAAGTCGTCTGTGATCTAATGACCACGATCACCATTATCATGTTGCTGCGCTTTTGTTCTGATGCCTTGCATGTGAGCGCCTGGGCATCCATGGCTTGCGTCTATGATCCAAGCCCTCCCTCCTCTTGGAACATATCCTCTGGGCCATTACAAAGCACTTGAAAATAGCTCAAAGTTTGCTTTCTTGTGATCATTATATTGACTTAAACACTTTACTTGTAAAGACTGAAAGATATCGAAAAGCATGAACTAAAAATTTCACCCCAAAATCACACTTTTCAGAGATTGATACCTGTAACATTTTAAAAATTTTGTTGGAAACTTTTAAAGAAACAGTGATTTGGTTTTGTTAAACATATTTATAATCTTGACTTTGTGTGCTGTTTTGCATAGATAGTTTAATTTTACAATACATAAAAACTCCAGGATTTTATCTATATTTTTCCGAGTTTATTTCTAAGTTTCTGCAAAACAAACAGCTTCCCTGAAAACCAGTCAGAAGTTTTTGAACGTTAGCATTTTCATACATGGGCATTATTCCATAATGTGTATCAGTCAGCCTATCTGTCCCACCTTTCAAGATTATAGGATTGAAATTCCAAAGAAGTGCACAGCCACATACATGAGCTAGTCTTCCACAGCAATTAATTTTTCACATTCTTACTACAGCAAAGCACAACATTTATTTTTCTTTTCCAAGCATATTCAAGGGAAATAAAATCCCAATGTAGTAAAATTCAATCAGGCACATTAAGGGAAATTAATTTTAGTAACTCAACTGAAGAGACTATGAGAGAAGCCCATAACTTCCCTCTGCGGTCACATGCCCACTTACAGGCAATAATAGTGGGGACAAGTGTTCTGTGGGAAGGTTCTGCTTGTTTGCTTTTTTTATCAATTACAAGATGCATACTGTTAAAATGTTTAAACAGGTATGTTTTTGATACTAAGGAAAATATTACAGAGATTTTTAGGCAAGTTTAATAAACTGTAGCTCTGTAAACCTCCCAGTAGCCTTTAAACTGGTTGCGTTTAGTGACTACATCCACGTACGCATACATAGAAACCTAACCCTTCTTCCACAAATGACAGCAGTTTATTACAAAGACTATACCCAGAATCATATTGACATTAAAAAAGTAGGGAAGCAACAACTTTAAAAGTAAACACAAAGTGACTAAGCCAAACCTACCACCATTGTTTAGGAGGAAAATATAACTCCCATCAGAACACAGATGCGGTCCCCCTTTGACAGACTTGGTGTCTCTCCCTGTCCACTGTAGTGGTCATAAACCACTTCCAAATGGAGGCCAAAAACGTCATTAAATAACAATAAAAATTCTTGCCGGGCGATGGTGGCACACGCTTTTAATCCCAGCACTCGGGAGGCAGAGGCAGGAAGATCTCTGTGAGTTCGAGACCAGCCTGGTCTACAGAGCTAGTTCCAGGACAGGCTCCAAAGCCACAGAGAAACCCTGTCTCGAAAAAGCAAAAAAAAAAAAAAAAATTCTTGATTTTTTTTTACTTTCCTTTGATACTTGATTTTTAAAAAATCTATCACATTTTATGACAGAGTTTAAATTGGCATTCTATTTAAAAGGGGCACTGCAGTATGGTTTGTGAAATGTATCCCCTTCTCAAGCTTGGCTTATTCCATGGCGTCTTCAGAATCTGTGTCTACTACTTACCCCTCACTCTAGGAACTCAGCCCAGAGCGATCCTGACCATTGCGTGTTAATTAGTCTTCAAGTTCAAGTTCACCCCTACCCACCATCATCCTTTCAATGTTTTGCTTCTGCTCTGGAGAAACCCTGAATGAAACCATCTAACTGGACAAGTTCTGATGTCATCCCCTTGCTGTCTCTCCAGCCATATACACAATCTCTTTAATGGTTTTATGGTATATAGCGTACATGCACCTGTCCTTTATTAACGTCTGTTTAGATTGCTGCCTTTTTGCAACATCGTGCAGTCAGTAGCTCGAAATCTTAGGGACTTGTCTTCTCCTGTTAGGCACTGAGTCTTTCTGTGTCTTCCACATGCTGGGTCATTCCCCGCTGCCTCTTAGCTAGGTCGAAGGGTCATTTGCCTCCAACCTGAAGCAGGCCTGGTGGAATGACCATTGTCCTTTCCCATGATGCCATTGAAGGACGCAGACTCTGTTTTATCTCCTATGACATCATGGTACTTCCCCTGCACATGTGTTGTCAGGATAAGACTAGGTCATCAGCCAGCAATATAGTGCAAAAGTCGAGGGCAATCCTCACATCTAGAGGCTCTGGTTTTGATTCCCTGGACTGCCTACAATAGAGTGGAGGCGGAGGCACACAGACTTGTAATCCCAGATACCCCAGAGGTGGAATCTTGAAGGATAATTCATCCAAATCCATCCTCCACATCAGCCACCTTGAGGCCCACCTGGGCTAAATTTATCCCATCTCAAAGAGTCAGTCACTATGCTGAGCCTGTTTACCCATTCGAAGCATATAAAAAGCATAAATCTATGTTGGCATTTAGAATTAGAAGTTAATGGCAGATATAAGAGCTACAACAAACATCGCACTACCTTGTGCGCTAATCGCAATATAATGATTGTAGTATTAAATGCTTCTCTCCTTTCATGCATTGCTTCATTGGAATTTTAGTTACTATTGCATCCCCTCTATGGTAAATTCCACAAAGGAAGACCCATGCCTTGCGCATTCCTGTGCATCTCTCGGTTCCCAGAACAATAATAATTTCAGACACTCACATCTGAATGAAAGGTCTTGATTATTCAAATTATCTGTCTGTTCATTTTAATAAAGCAAGCATGCACTCAAACAACTTTTATAGCCCCTATGTCATACAAATACTACACCAAGCAACTTGAACCAATACACTGGGCACCTACTAAGCTATGCCAAGGTAAACATGTATGCATAGAAATAGTCAAAATAAAACCAGCTGAGCTGAAGGATGAAAGGAATCTGCAAATTCCCCTTGTACCAAAACCTCCAAACCTCCCTCATCTTCTATCTAAAGGTCTATTCTAATTCAAAGACTGAACCTGTTCAATAGTCTTAACCAATGATCACAATGATAGCAATCAAGGCAGCAAAAGCACAGTGCTCTTCGAAGTGCACACCACATTGAAAGTTTCGAAAATCAGGATAACTTGTTAGTATATTATTGTTGTTGATGCTGTCTTGAAGATGAGGAAACTGAGTCCCAGAGAAATTGAATACCTTGTCTCTAGTGGAAACCGAGACTTCACACCCAGGTGCTTTGACTGTGGAGCCTAGGCCTCCTGTTAATCTCCTGATCACTCGGCAGTTCATCTTGCGGTCAGCTAAGCTTTTCAATGTGCCGTGGCTGTACACTCTTATTGTACGCATGAGTGCTTAGGTTTTCATTTGGTGGTGTCTTATATTTACATATTTGGATCTCTACCTCTACCTTGTGCACAGCAGAGTCTCTGTATGACACTACTTACAAGGCATCTGTACTCTGTTAAAAAGTTATTCTCAGGGGCTGGAGAGATGGCTCTTCCAGAGGACCCTGGTTCAATTCTTATTACCCACATGGCAACTAACAACTGTTTGTAACTCCAAGACCTGACATTCTCACACAGACATACACACAGGCAAAACACCAATGCACACACACACACACACACACACACACACACACACACACACATATATATATATATATATATTAAAAAATAAAGTTATTCTCATGGTAACAACCTTAAATATCTACAAGCTACCTAATACTATAGAACAAAAAGCCAAGAGTGCATTGTCTGCCCGGCTTCCAAAGGAAGTACAGTTAGCTGAGTTCTCTACAGTCACAACGTGTAACATGGTGGTCTACTTGTTGGAGTTTTTGTCCTGCCCAGTTCCCACAGCCACTTAGCCCCAAAAGAATCACACAGAGATTCTGCATTAGTTATAACTGATTGGCCCCTTAACTCAGGCTTCTTATTAACTCTTGTAACTTATATTAACCCATTATTCTTATCTATGTTAGCCACATGGTTCAGCACCTTTTCCAGTAGGGCAGGTCATATCCTGCTTCTTAGGTAGTCTGGGCAGGACTGGGGAGGGAGCTTCCTTCTTCCCAGAATACTCCTGTTCTCATCACCCTGCCTCTACTTCCTGTCTGGTTGACCCGCCTATACTTCCTGCCTGGCCAATCAGCATTTATTTAAAACATGATTGACAGAATACAGACAATTCTCCTGTACCAACAACACTATTCTCTTGTAGATTTTTTTATCTTAAAAAAATTTGCTCCCAGTCAGGTGGTGGTGGTGCACACCTTTAATCCCAGGATTTGGGAGGCAGAGGCAGGCAGATCTCTGTGAGTTCGAAGTCAGCCTGATCTACAAGTTCCAGGACAGGCTCCAAAAGCTACAGAGAAACCTGTCTCAAAAAAAAAAAAATCTGAAACCTTGAGCATTTCAGATATTTTTTCAAGTTTTAAATCTCTTCTTCATTCTCTCAGGCTGTGTTTGGATGCTCTCCCTGTCACTGAAATTACCCTAGTTTTAGTCAGTAGTCTTCCTAAACAAAAACCTGAGGTGTTATTGGAGACACAGAAACATTCACTTATGATCAACCACATTGAGCAAACCTCCAAGTGATATACCCTGGCCCTCTTCACAATTAAAAATGATCTTTATTTAGTTTGGTTGTACTACTCTATAAGAACATGTTTTTCTTATCTTCAGGAAATTGTGAAAAGGGAAAAGATCAAATAATATACAGATAAGTTTAGATTATGAACTAGAAATGGCCTAATGCTTGACAAAGGTTCGTAATGTAGTAAATAGATAGAAGAAATGATATATGGACCAGACTGTAATGACAAAAAATATGCAAAATATAAAGTAAAATATAAAATATAAATGATATATGGACCAGACTGTAATGACAAAAAATATGTAAAATATAAAGCAAAATGCAAAATGCTCTATTCGTTGCAAAGTACAACCCTATGAGGGAATTAGAATTGTAAATTGTAGATCTGTAAAGGTAAACGGGTTCTCTGTAAATATTGATTAAATCCACAGGGATAATTACTGCCTCTAGTGGTCAGTACACGACACAGCAAGGGCAGAAATAACGGGGACAGTAGGAGTCAGGTGACAGAGAGAGAGAGAGAGAGAGAGAGAGAGAGAGAGAGAGAGAGAGAGAGAGAGAGAGGAGAGAGAGAGAGAGAGAGAGAGAGAGAGAGAGAGAGAGAGAGAGAGAGAGAGAGAGAGAGAGAGAGAGAGAGAGAGAGAGAGAGAGAGAGAGAGAGAGCGCGCTAAATTAGAGGTTAATACTGAAGTGTCCGGTGCTCCCTCATGAGCTATAGCACAAAGCACACTCAAGACAAACGGCAGTAAAACCATCATTTCTAACGATATGCATTGATATAGCCCAAACTACCTGAGATCTTAAGAACCCAACCTCAGAAAATCAAATCAAATAACTAAGTCCCCCAGTTGATTTTATTTTATACATATATATTCATCTACTTAGCTAGGTTTTTTCCCAAAATCACAATTATTTCAAGGTTTTGTTTTGTTTTGAATTTTGAGACAGGTCAGAGGGTAGCCAGGCTGCCCACAACTTGCCGTCCTCTTGGTTTAACCTCCCGGTTGCTACTATTATAGATATGCACCAGATTGTTTGGCAATTTTCAATGTTAATACGGAGGAATTTCTTAATTACTTTTGCTGTTTTTTCTCAGTTGTTCCAGGTCAGTATTCCAAACTTTAAAAAAAAAATTCTTGAGCACATCGAAAAGCCTGTCTTATTCAGTTTACCTCCATCTTGTCTTCATTCCACTAATCATCATCAAAATAGCTAATTTGATGCTGTTACGGACCAAGCACTACTCTAAATGTTATACTTCTTTTTAACCCTCAGAATAGGCCCACAGAATGCTTATGATTGTATCATTACTGCCAAAAATAGTTTAGGCAAGCATCAGAGAAAGAAGAAATCCCAGGCTGATTGCCAACTCCCATTGACCCAGTGCCAACCCCCATTCTCGCAGCCACTACCCAGTGTCATGTTCTAATCCCTGCACTGATGCCACCTTCGTCAGCACCACCACCTCTCATAATTCTGATAATAAATGTCTCATCTGTGGACAGAGCCCTGGACCATTTACTAGAGAGTTCTTTCTCAGTAAACATTACCATTGATTCAGGCTCATGCACTGTCTGACTCATGTAGGAGCCAGTTCACTTTAAAAGACCACTAGCTACATAAACCACACCACTTTATTCACAAAATATCATGTCTATCAAAATGTTTTGCAGTTCTGAAAAATAATATTCATGATATTCCATGATATTCTCTTTATCTACTAGTGTCTGCATTCCTCGCCAATTTTATTTTCTTTTTAAGGCATGTCCTTGGGCTGGAGAGAGAGCTCAGTTGGTAAAGTGCTTGGCTACATATGCTTACAAACCTGAGTTTGGTCCTCAGTGCCCAGGTAAAAGCCAGGCATGGCTCCCTATGCCTCTGTAATTCTGATACAGATGGTGAAGGCTGGTGGATCCCAGGGCTCGGTGCCTGGATAATTTAGTCGAAACAGTGAGCTCCAGGTTCAGTGAAGAAACTCTGTCTCAGAAAATAAAGCAGAAAATTGGACTAAAGAAGCTGACATGCCAGTGTCAACCTCTGGTCTCCTCATGCACAGACAAGTACACACACGCGCACACGCATACACACACACACACACACACACACACACACACACACATGCACACACACACATTTCAGACAAGTTTCCTTCTACACCTTATCATCTTTCTCATTAAAGTATGCACTACACTATAGCTAGTGTGTTCTAAATGTGGAACCTTCCCTATATCAGATAGCTCATGGGTCTCTCATTTTCTAGGGAACTGTTCTAATCTCAGTTCCAGAAATCCCCAAAACCTCAAGAAATCAATACTTCTACTTTAGATTATATAAACATTGTATATATGTGCATTTCTCAAGATTTTCATATATATTCTCAAAAGAGAGTATCTGTTTTCACATATAATATTTCCCAAAATAGTTGTATAAAATGCTTCCTCACTTAATTCCTAACCATCCATTCCCTTTTGATTTTTTCTCTCATACCATTCTTTTAAAGCATTTGTTGACTTACTCTATTTGGCTATAAATTTTCTGTTTTAGTACCTCACCAAACTCCCAAGTTCCGGTCACGTGGGAATTATGACCTTGCCGTCATGGTAACAGCCTAACCCCTCTCCACTCACCCACTTGTTGCCATCAGCTGGGGAAGCCATTGTCCTCCAGGATCACTCTATAAATGTCTGAGCTAATGAGGAAACAGAGGAATTGAGCAACACTATTATCAAATTGTTTCTTCTGTTCACTGTTTCATTTTTCACAGATGTGTGTAAACATTGCCTTTCTTGGGCTAACAGTGGGTGATGGCCCAGGTTTCTAAGGAAAGGTTGGTATAACCTTGGTTCTGTTTGAGAAAGAGTGGAGCTGCACAAAAGTAACTCATTCCTAATTCCTTTCTTTAAAAGTCGGCAACCCCATGATTTAAGATATGCACACTCCGATTGACTTCAATTGTTTTCTTGCCCAATATGATCCCTAATTACCCAAGGGAACAAGATAATATAGTCCTCAGAACCTAAATTTTGAATCCACACATTCTTCAGTATCAATCTTAAAATTCTTCATTATCAACTAGGCAAGACTGAGCAAGTTGTAGAATATTTTTTGATAATTGATATTTTTAATATTCTTTGACAATGAGTCCTGTGTCGATTGGTTACTGTTACTGTGACCAAATGTTTAAGGTATTCACCTTAGGGGCTGGAGAGATGGCTCAGTGGTTAAGAGCACAAGCTGCTTCTTCCAGAGGACCCAGGTTCAATTCCCAACTCCCACAGGGCAGCTCACAAATGTCTGAAACTCCAGCTTCATGGGATCTGACACCCTCACACAGACATACATGCAGGCAAAACACCACTACACATAAAATAAAAATAAATAAATTTTTTAACAAAGATATTCAACTTAAAGAAAAGTTTATTTGGAGTCGTCACAGGTTCTTGGGCCTGTGTCCTAGGCTATGGTGGTATAGTATATAATGTCAGAAATGTATATGTAATAGAGGAGACATGTCTCCCTCATGGGGACCAGAAAGCAAAGAGTTAGACAGGAAAGGGTTAAAGTCTCCATATCTCCTTCAAGAGCGTACTGCCTAAGTCTTAAATTCTTTCCATGTGACCCCCCATAACCTAGATGTTCCACCACCTTCTCCTAGCAGCACTGCAGACTGGAAGTCATGCGTGTAACACATAGAGGGTCTGCTAAGTGAATATCATGCTTATTACTTATGTAGGGCACATACTAATGGTGAGTAAACAATGACGGCAGAGGTCAGTGCTGGTGTGAATGGTAATGGTGGTGGTGGTGGGGATGCTGTTGAGTATGAGAACAGCAATAACTGCACACTGAACTCCAGGGGAACAGAGACCATGTCTAACTCATCTTGAGCATCCTCAACATCTACACTAGGGCATGATACATGATACTAACAAAGTGATGTTAAATTGGTGACCTACATGGGTTGGTGAGATGACTCAGTGGTTAAACGCACTGGCTTCTCTTCCAGAGGTCCTGAATTCAATCCCAGCCATCACATGGGTGGCTCACAACCATCCATAATAGAATCTGATGCCCTCTTCCGACATACATGTCAGGTGTACATGCAGAGCACTCTTAAAAAATGATGACCTATTACCAAGTACAAGATAGTAAGAACTGAATTAAGATAGAAAAAGCTGGGGGTGGGGTAGTGTGATGAACTAGAATGAACAGGAAAGGTTATGTTGAGGAGGAAGACATATAAAGGATGGGTTACCCCAATGCGTGTAGCGTATGCCAGAAGAGAAGAGGAATAAACGTCTTTGTTTGATAGAAAGGTGACGCAGCAAGCATGGGACATAGACACCATGTTCAGTACCAAGCCTAGAAACTAATAACCAAAGCAGCAAACTAAACTCTATGCTTTTGAAGTTCCATGTTGCAGCAACTCTTTGTAGTTAAGTCTTTCTTGCAGACAAACCACGCAGCGTGATAATGAAAATACAGGCTTTACAGGAAAGCAAATCTAAATTTGGATTCTTGTTTTCACTGCTTCCATAAATGTATCATCTTGGATACGGCCCTTCAAACTTTGGCTTCCTCTTCTGTAAAATGTGACTCTCCCTGCCTATCCTGCAGGCTGAGGGGAAGGTAGGGTGAAGCACTTCGCGGGAGGCATGCCTTGCCTCTGCTGGCACACAGTAGGTGTGCAATGAACACAGAGATACTGATCGAGGTGATCAAGTGAGCAGCGCCTTCTTTTGTCAGTGCCAAGTCAACAGCGTAGCTTTGGTAGTATTTGTTTTAGACAAGGAGCTTGACCTTGCTTAACCGAGAGCAACTGGGCTTTTTTAAATGGAAATGACAAAAAAAGGGCAGAAAAGGGCCTTGAGCTGTGTGACACCGCATGACTCATCTCTTCCTAATGAAGGAATGCAGGTTTTCAGGCTGACTACTTGATTGGGTTGGAAGGCTCTAGCAGGGAAATAGGAAAGTCTCTCCATTAACCACCTGTTGCACAAGTACAAACTGTCATGCAAATACTGCCCTATGCTTTATGCAGGACGTGTAGAAACCCCTATGGCTTCGTTCTTTGCTTGGATTTTTCTCCCATAGCCAAGTAGCTGAATCGATGTCAAGTGTGTTTGTCTATAAACCGGCCAAATATTTCCTTTTAAATACTTGTGCTTGTGTTGAACACACAGCTACTGTGTGATCGTGGGGTTTTTTTTTTGGTAAAAGACCCTGCCCCCAGTTCTTTAGCGAGCTCTAGTTCAATGTGCTCGTGCCTTTTACGTAAGTCACAAATAAATGGAAGCATTCCATCTCCTACAGGTTCTTCCAGGGGACCCAGTCCTCTGACTATGGGGGCTCAGGACACCCTCCCAGTTGCTGCAGCATTCACAGAAACCGTCAACGCCTACTTCAAAGGAGCAGACCCGAGCAAGTAAGCCTGGGTGGGATAAGGACCCCTATCCTCTTGAAAACCTGTCCTGTCTAGTGGGCGGGGGTGGGGGGGGACACTCTAAACATAACCATCCTACCTGCTGAGAAGGAGTTCTGTGGATCAGATCCATAAATTCTCTGAAATCACTTTATAGAAACCACCACATCTTATCTGTGCATTTTTCCCCCACAGAGAAATATTCAGTTTTCCACACTCAGTAACAAAGGGAATCCTGACTCCGAACCACTGACAAGAACTATTAATCCACCCGGCACACCAAACACCCGCACCACACTACTGCCAAGTGTATCCACTGATGTCATTATGGGCCTGAGTTCCAGCAATAAACAGAAGAAAACCTAAGTGAGGGATGAACTGCTCTTGGTCCTTTTTTCACTGGCAAGAATGGGGCTTAGAAACTCTTACAACGTAGAATGAGAGGAATGAGAAGTAACTGATATGCTTACAGACTCTATTACAGATCTTATTCAGCAGTAAGAGTTAAATATCACTGGAGCAACACACTTTAGGTGGCAATTCGCATGACAAAGTTTGAGTCCTCTATCCCCTTCAGAAACCCTGTTTCCAAAAGTCTAGCTCTACTAATGCTATTCTGGAAAACCAATAGAGTTAGTAGCTCCAGCCCAAAGCATCCTACCCAGTCACCGGGTCTTTCATTCTTCCTCACCGTCATGGCTCCCTCAACAACAGCCAGGCTTCATTCCAGGTCTATAATAGTATAGAGAAACAAATACTGAGCCTGGGGTTGATCCAGAGAGGCACGACATGAGAGAAAGGGAAGGAGTGGGGAAAGAGGCTCGTATGGAACACATAAACACTGTCAGCTGAATCTGATGAACCCTTATTACATACATGTTAGTCCTGTAGGCTTGCTAGAACAAAGAATGTGTACATCTGCCTGTTATGTGAGTTACAAGAACTGCCCACCACTGGCTGATCAATGCCTTGAACACTGAAGCTGATAAGAACTGAGAAAAACAGAAGCATATGTACTTAAAAAATTAGTAGGAATGTGGAGAGAACACACACTATGGTAGAAATCAGGGGAGAATCGGGCGCTGGGTCCTATTCTGCTTGCTCCCTGGCTGCCTTTCATTCCTTCACTTACTGATGTATTTAGAGATGTAACTGACCTTCCTAGCTTCCACCTTGGCACCTCTGCAGTCCTTCCCCCATCATAGCGCATCACTCCTAGGTGCTCTGTGCTCTGTTGGTGGAGAGCTTCCAGCCCCACCCAGCTGCCCTCTCTCTGGTCTAGCCTGGCTTACTCCCTCCTGCCTTGTCTACATCCCTCCTCCTTCAATTCTCTCCACTTACGCCACGTTAGCCTATAGCTTTCTCTCTTTTATGACCCATTCTACCACTCAGTCTCTCTCTCTGTCTCTCTGTCTCTCTCTCTGTCTCTCTGTCTCTCTCTCTGTCTCTGTCTCTGTCTCTCTCTCTCTGTTTTCTCCCATGCACCTGAGCAGTTTGTCCCCTCACTTTGGCTCCTCAGCAAATTTATCAAACAGAACTTCTCACCCAGTCTGTAGAAAGCAGCACTCCTCCCCTTCCACCCTTGCCAACCTCCATACATGGCTTCCTCCTCCTCCATAGCCCTAACGCCTCATACATGCGTTTTTCCCTGTTGTCCATTGTCTGTCTTTCCCTGTCCACTGACACGGAAGCTCCAACAGCTGGATTTTAATCCTTTCTCCATTGTGGTGTCTTCGGCACCAGAGCAAGGCTCAAAGTGCTCAAGAGGTAGTAGCTAAAGGACTCCGGCTGACTCCCTCATCTGAGTTCTACAGAACGTTACTCCGCACTGACCATTGTAGCAGACATGAGGCACACAGGCAAAGACATCTGGGATGGGAAATAATACTTGTGTGTGGAAATAACCCAAAGTCTGGTGGAAGAGATGTAAATAGGATGCAGTGGAAGACAAGAAGTCCTTAATATTTTGACCACACAATTTCCTTTAAAAGGGGGAGGGGGGCAAAGTAAGGAGGCTGAATGATGAGGATAGGAAAGAAAGGGTCATTTGAACTGAGTGATGTAATGGGGGGGGAAGATTTTTCATAGTACATAATCCCAAGTAGGTTGATTAATTAAGCATCCCAAGCTCCTGCACTCAGAGCAGGCTCACAAAAAGGCCATGTGCTCAGTGCCCACAGCGCAGTACGGTCACTTCTGCGCTTCTCTTGCCCTCCACCAGCTCAGACGTACACAGCTCTTGCCGAGAGCTGGCTGCCGCTGATTCTGTAGCCTAGCTAGAGAAGCCATGGCTGCCTGTGGCAAAGGGAGAACCCAATTTGTAAGTCACAGGCCTCTTGATGTGGAAATGTCTTCTTTCTTTATAAATGCTTCATTTGTGAGGATTTACGTGGCTCCGGGCTTAATTCAGAAATTGATTTTTAATTCCATTTCACATTATTATAAGTTTCCAAAGGCCAGGTTCACATGACACACTGACATTCACATCAAATGCTGAGAGGAACAGTCACTAAGGTAAAAAACATTTTCCTTGAGAAAGAAAACCACATCCGACAAACATGGAATTTAGTAATCTATAAGTACAATAGTTTTAAATTTTCATTTTGTGAGTATGGGGACTATTAGATAAGCTCCTTCCACTGTCTCTTCAGCGCCCTCTACTGACAAACTTTACCTGATGCTGTAAGCAAAGGAAAATATATACTAAGTCTCCAAGAGTAGGAAGTAGAGAGTGGGTTGAAATTGAAAGCTTGGAAATAGAGTTTATGCTGAAATTGATGCTGTGGTTCTGTATTCTGTTTGGACCCGGTCCTGAAACAACTTTGCAAAAGAACAAAGTTGGGAGCTATGGTAAAGCTACTTATGCCAATCCTGGTCATCTGAGCCCCATCTCCCAGGAAACTGTGTGGTGAAAGAACAGAAGCAACTCCTGAAAGTTGTCCTCTGACCACCACATCTTAGGGGCTCCATGCTCCATAGTTCACGCACGTGTGCTCGCGCGCACACACAATTTATAATTGATTAATTAAACCTTTTAAAAGATCTTAAGATTCATAGACATTCTTTAAAATCAAGGGAAAACAAGACCTCATTGCCCATCAAATAGTTAAAGCTAAGATGGATTCTGCTCAGTGATGGTGAGGATGTGGAAATGCTGAGAGATTCACACAGCTGTATTTTCCATATTAGAAAACACTTGGGGAGAAAAAAGAAGAAAGGAAAAAGAGAGGAGAGGAAGAAGGAAAAGAAATAATAAGGAAAGAGAGAGAGAGAGTCATGGCAGAGAAAGAAACAAAGACAGGTGGGCTGTTTCATTAGAGAAAGGTGCCAGGAAGAGATGGTGCATGCCTTTAAGCCTAGCACTCGGGTTGCAGAGGCAAGTGTATCTCTGTGAGCTCAAGGCCAGCCTGGTTTACAGAGCTGGTGCCTGGACAGGCTCCAAAGCTACACAGAGAAACCCTGTCTCGAAAAACAAACAAACAAACAAAAAGTGAAAGATATCCCCAACACATGACCCAGTGATCCCTCATACCTAGCAAGAAAGAATTAGAGCCACACCCACTCAAAGGCCTATTTGCATACATTGATCACATCTTTGTAACAGATGAAGGTGGGAAAGGACTCTCATATGCCTTAGTGGCTGAATTGGTTTATTCTTTCAGAAAATGATATATCCATTCCTCAAACTAGAGATAAATGGACTACTGATGCATGAACTACAGAGACAAATCTGAAGATAGTTCTTCCAGGGAACACAGTCTGACCCCGCCCCAAGCACACACCTCTTAGATTATATTATAGGAAGTGCAATACAATGCAAAGTGATAGAAGCACATAGCAGGTACCCTGGATCGAGGACTGTAAAATTAGGCCAAAGGGATTACAGAAAGTCAGAAAGACATGTTTGGGGACAATGGAAACATGGGGCTTGGTTATGTATTGATTTTATATCATACAAATGTGTAGAATTTAAAAGTAGCTACACTTTATCATATTCACACCTCCATGAAGCCTTGAAAAAAATGATGATTCTTCTAAACTATCATCTTACCATGTTTTAATTTCTATGACTAATTTAGTTGTGACAAAATAGTCAAAATAATGGACTACAGAACTAATAAATTAAGATGTAAGAACTTTACTTTGGAGAACAGAAAAGACATTGATTACACTATTCAAAGAACTGAAGTAAGTCCCAGTGAGGTATAATGATAAAATGCAGGTGGTTATCTCCAAATAAGCAAAAACACAAGACTAAATGGTTCGATTTGTGAAGCCCACCAATATTCTTTGTGCTGGTCTTCCACACTCCAAAAAACGTTCAACAAAATAGCCAACCACTCTGGGGCCAGCAAGGTGGCTTAACTGGTAAATGCTCTTGCCTCCAAGATGGATGACCGGACTGAGCTCCAGCCCTAGGCCCCACTTGGTGGAAGGAGAGAACCCACTCCCCCAGGTTGTTCTCTTACTACCCCAGATGCATGCACATCTGTTCAGTACATTTTAGGCCAGTTTTTTCTTTATGATTTTTCTTTAGTAGAGGGATACTTGTTACTCCTCAAAACAGATAATCAAAATGATAAATTCAAACTTCTAGTTCTTGAAATTGCCACCCATTGTAGAAACATATATTTCCTTACAACTAAAGCTTTTTAAAAAACGAAAACTGTTCTCAAATTCTCAGGTGACTTGGTGGTTGGGAGCATAATTGTAGCTGCTTTGTCTTTAACTCCAGGTGTTTTACGTTGTCACTCCGGCCTCTTCTATTCCTCCACCGCCAGCATCCCGCACACTGACCCTGTTTCTTCTCTCTCCTCTCATGTGCTTGGTGTTCCAGGTGCATTGTCAAGATTACGGGAGAGATGGTCTTGTCCTTCCCCGCCGGCATCACCAGACACTTTGCCAACAACCCATCCCCAGCCGCTCTGACTTTTCGAGTGATAAATTCCAGCAGGTTAGAGCACGTCCTGCCGAACCCCCAACTTCTCTGCTGGTAAATATGATTCTGCATACAATTTTAAAGAGATGATTAGCTTAGTACCCTGTGTCTGCATAAAGAGAGTTCCATTGCAAGAATAGCGCCGTGACTGATTCCCCCACAGTGCAGATGTGCACGTAGATTTGACACACAGACAGTTGCTTTGTGTGCTAGCTGTCAAGTTTTCTGTATGTGGCGCTGTGTGCGAATATGTAATTCCGTGTGCATTTGTGTGTTTTAGTGGCCAACTTCTAAAGGGGTTAAAGAGGCATTTAAGGAAAGTCCATATTGGGGACAACGTAGACATGCCTGTTTCACTTGTTATAATAAACAGTAAAGAAGAACAGTAGGTGATGAGCCCAATAATAGAAAATTTTCTTATGATATGAAGTGAAATAATATGGGACCTGTGGGCTAGCTATTCTTCCACATAAATTTGCAAACCTTTTCAGTGAGGCCCACAATTTTACTATAATGGCCATTGTTGGCACAGCTCACACCAGGGAAGGGCATGTGGATTTGTTCCCGTAAATGCACACTTTCTCATTTCAAATCTGAAATGATGTCTGTATTAGGCATGGATGTGCATGTGTTGCTGGCTTACGGTGGGGGTGACAAAAGGAGTTGTTCTTGGCCGCTTCTTCTCCATCACAAAAGTGTGGGTATTCTGTCTAGAAGTCTCTCTCTAAAGTGCCCACAGTCTTCCTTTTCAGCATGTTTCCTTGAGTTAGTCCCAACACCATGTCCCCAGACTGTCGCAGTAACAATTGTTTCCCTCCCTGGCTCCAATCTGGCCCTGCTCCAATCTGGCCCGGCGTCAGTATGCATTTACAGCCACTGACCTTGAGGAGACTGCTCTTTGCTCACAACATGACACACGCCCCAGAATCTCAACTTGTCGCCGTTGGTTTTGAGCATCTACCCAAATCTATGTGTCTGTTCTCCTCATTAATCCCTACCTATCAAAAACGAGTGAAGTTCTGCCCCACATCAGGGCTTGGCATGAACGTCGCCATCTTGAAATACTACCCTCCCCTTCTTCCTATGGCTCTCAGCTCCTCTGTCTCCCCTGTTCCTCCCCTCCAGCCGCACTGACCATCTCCATAGTCAGTTAGGTCTCATTGTCATTCTCCTGGAAACTCGCCATCCTTTCCATTAAAATTTTTCGATCTATTTGTTTGTTCATTTGCCACCCTGTCCCCATGAGATAGCACCATCCAGAGGGCATGTCACCCGGCTCGTGCTTCATCATGAATGAAGAAGCAGCTGCAATGTAGATCAGGCGAGTGGTCCCTAAACAGACTGCTGACACTAGCTATCAGGGATGCTAAGCTTTTCAGAGAGCCAAGACTCTGCTGTCCCACTATAAGAAACTGTGACTACCACCATAAACTCCAAGGCCATCTTGTTTGTGAATTGAAGTTTTTATATTAGATGCTCTTGGATGCTGACAATGAAGCATGGTGGTGGTGGCTACATCCTTTTCAGTTAGTTAAGCCAAATCTTGACATTTTTGTTTTGTTTTGTTTTCATTTCCGGATAAGCTCCTTCACTGTGTACCTGAGGCTGGCTTTGAACTCGTGATCCTCTTGCCTTGGCCTTCTCAAAGCTAGGATTACATGTGTGCACCTCTGAGTCTTTTAACTGGTTAATTTCTGAAAGTTATTGCAAGTCAGTTCAAAGGAAAATCTATTTACTCCCCCTTAATTGCATTGGCTGATTAGGTAGACGTGAAAGAATGCAGGGGGAGCTGCTGAGTATGGATGAGGAACTAGTTATCACTTCAAAGCACCCAGATGTTATTCGGCTGGGTTAGTAGACAGGAGCTCATGGGACTGTTTGGCAGCAGAGCAGAGCCTTGTGGGAACTGGAAGGCTTATGGGACACCACACCATGCACCGTGTTAAACCCCTCCCTGGAGATGCTCTCAAGAGTTCGGATTGTCAAAGGAGATGGAGAAATCAGAGACCATCTTCTAAAATGCTTCTTGTACAGAAGATGGTGCCAATGAGATGCTACTTAATCATTGATTTTCCTTCAATCTTCATAGTGATAATACACAAAATGATGCCAACACCAAGGAATTCTGGGTAAACATGCCAAATTTGATGACTCACCTAAAGAAAGTCTCTGAACAAAAACCCCAGGCTACATATTATAATGTGGACATGCTCAAATATCAGGTAAGCATATGGTACGGTCAGGGTTATCCTACTTCACATTCTAAAGGGCCTACTATTTTATAAAAGCAACATTTTTTAATATTATTGAAGTGCTGTAGTTATAAAAACCTTAAGCCTTAAAAAACCATGTGGAGACTAATGAGAATATTAATCAAATACCCATAAATACAAAGTGAGGTGTTTTAGTTTTAAACTATAGAAACATGCCCCCTAAAAAGGAACTTGAAAACACACATGCACACTTAATCAAGATTGTAAGTGTTAGAGCTGGAAAAATATGTCAGAGGTTAAAAGCTGTCGAAAGCACTTATTGCTCTTGCAGAAGACATGGCTTCATTTCCCAGTCCCCAAGTTGCTGCTCACAACTCCATGGTGGCCCGTAAGTCCAGCTCCAGGAGACCTGAGGCCATGTTTTGGCCTCTGCTAGCTCCTGCATGCATGTGGTGTACGTAAATTCACACATGCACACACATATATACATACAAATAATAAATAAATCTATTTTAAATATGATAGATTATTAATAAGTTAGATCAGCATAATCATGGTCAGATCACAAGTGTTCTAAGACTTTTAATTTGAAGGGATTAGGTATAAATAACCTGGATTTTTTTCTACTGCGACAGCTTCATGAACTAGCTCTAATGAAGCCTTGGCTAATAAATAATTCAGTGTTGAACCCACAGAGTCCAAGCCCTAGCCAGAGAGCTATTAGCAATTGACAGGTGCTGAGGGAGTAAGGAGGTGAATTCTGCACTACAGACCAGGAACTCAAACAGGTATCACCGTCTTAAGAGAATATCTTGCTTCTTAATCACAGTCAAACCGGACCTTTTCTTGTCCTAGCTCGTTCACTACTGACTCTAACCAGACTGCAGACACTGTCGTTCTTCCAAGCAGAGGATTCAGGTCCTGATGTTGACAAACCTCAAAGGAATAAGGACAATGTCCAGCATTGTCTGCCTGATTGGTTTGTCGTAAAGAGCAAACATGACATGCATATTAACAGTTAACCTGTTCAGGAATCACTTTCTAGCTATAAGCTAGACACAGTGCTGTTTCTCCTCGAACCTTCCTGACAACCGAGGAGTCACGCTGTTTGTTAGAATCCCCATTTAGCAGGTGAGAAAGTAGCCGAGGTTGAGTGAGGTTACACCTAACTTGTCTAAGACCAATCACCAATCAGTTTGTTAAGTGGCAGGACTAGAACTCACACCCAAGAGTGTCCAGTCTCCTGGCCTCAGCCCTTAACCAATAAGCTGCCTCACCTCCCTAAGGACAGAAAATGCACTGTGAAACTCTGAGGTGCTGTAGGGATTTCCACAGCTGACCTTGTATATGTGATTACAACCTTAATAGTTTCCTATTAAGCACTTAATAGTTTCCTATTTAAACTATTAAACCTTAATAGTTTTCTATTAAGCACTCCCACCCGGAGCCTGAACTTCATCAGTTTCCCCTAGAACCCTGTAAACAGCACAAATAATAGTACAGCCTGTTTATAAGCCCAGTCCAGTGGAGCCAATCACGGTCTCTGGTTTGGTTTGATTGACAGTTGAAACTCACGCCTTCTCTCTCCTATCCTTTGGGAAAGGTGTCCGCCCAGGGCATTCAGTCCACACCTCTGAACTTGGCAGTAAACTGGCGATGTGAGCCTGCGAGTACTGACCTGCGCATAGATTATAAATACAACACGGACGCCATGACCACCGCAGTGGCCCTTAACAACGTGCAGTTCCTGGTCCCCATAGACGGAGGAGTGACCAAGCTCCAGGCTGTGCTTCCTCCAGCGGTCTGGTAAAAACAAAAACAAAAAAACTTCCTCCCTCTCTGCTCCTTAAAAGGGCTTCTTCTGGTTAAGAGACTGAAGAGTTTTAACACCAGGGTTTTTACTGTGGGAAGGGACCTCAGCAAATCTGGGGGGGGAGGGGGGACAGGGGCAGGAGTTGGGGGACCAGTCTTTCCACTAGCAACAGCAAAATAAAGAATACTTATTTAAAATTAATGTGAGCTAACCAATGACTACAATGGAAAATACCTAAGCTAGGTGATTAACAAACACTTCATATCTATTTTCTGGGTAGGTGTGTTCTAAACACTGTATCTCTCTCTATTTTTCTCATGTTTCTGTGGCTGGTTAGATAAGGGGAAAGAAGAACATTTATATATGTAGGAGTATATATGAGGTTAGGAAGAACTACACATCTCGAGGCCCATTTTATTTTAATTAACACTATCTGGAAATGTCGCATCTCCTTGGTATGTAAAAAAAAAGCTATTTGTTTTATTTTCAGGAATGCTGAGCAACAAAGAATATTATGGAAAATTCCTGATATCTCCCAGAAGTCAGAAAATGGAGGTAATGTAATCACAGGCTTAAATCTGAGATAACCTACAGGTGTCGGCCAACTATGAACCCAAATCCTTGTAGTCCTAGAAAGAAGCAGAATGTTTGTTTAGTTGTCAACATCCATGAAATCAAGGGGCTTTTAGTGAACCTTTCTCTTTGGTGTCCCACCAAGACCTCACCTGACATAGACTGTCCTTGTGGCAGAGGAGAGCCCTTCAGGAGACATGTCTATCCTGTGTCAGAGTCTATGTAGATGTCTTTTTTCCTCTTATGTTAATCGCGAGTTAAAAAGGATGGAGCCATCCTTGAGGCATGTCGCAAATTTTAAAGTACCATTCTACTGACCCATTTCAACCAGTCACTCATTGTAGGCAGGGACTGCTCATTTGTTTACCTACTGCTCAGACACCAATAATCACACGAAAACTGTATTATAGTTTGTATATATATTAATACATATTAATTACAACAATATATATTAATTACAACACTGTTTGGCCAAAAGTTCAGGCTTATTACTAACTAACTCTTACATCCTAAATCAGCCCATTTCTATTAATCTATGTATCTCCATGATGTTGTAGCCTACCAGTAAGGTTTTCTAGCATCTCCTTTAGCAGCTACATGGTGTCTCCTTGACTCCTCCTACTCTCTCTATATATCTCTGGATTTTCTGCCTGTCTTTACTCTGCTAAGCCATTAGTCAAAATAACTTCTTTATTAACCAATGGTAATAAAACAGCATGCAGAGGGGAATCCCTCATCATCTGTCCTTTTCTGTCTAATTCAAAAAGGAAGGTTTTAACTTTAACATAGTAAAATTACATATAACAAAATAGGTATCAAGCAAGAATTACAGTTACAATATTTAGTCATCTATCCTATCTTTGTGAATCTAAAGATTCACAAATTATTATTATCTAATCTAATAATTATTATTATCTAATCTTCAACTCCATCAAAGACCCCAAAAGGACATAAAATTACCTAAGTAAACAGGTAAGCAACTTCCAAAACTATAGAACTGACAGAGACATAATGCTGCCTGCACAGTCACCCAAAGTTCTTCTGTAACATCGGGGCATCCATCTTCAGCCTACAGGCCCCCTAGTGTCTGGCAGACTTTTCCATGAAGCAGGAAATTTGAAGATCTGTTCTGCCTTGTAATGGCAAAGTTCATCAGTTACTTTCTTCTGTGTCCTGCAGAATGTCTGGCAGTTTCTTCTGTGAATCAGGAACCCTGAAGGACCATCCCATCTTTTGGAATGTTCAGCAGTCACTTTTCTGTGGTTCCTGCATGTCCAGTTCATACTGAATACCATCAAGCAGTCCAGGCAAGAGCAGTTTCTTGCCCAAATGACTAGCCTTGTCATGTTGAAGGCAAATTCCATAAGGAGTTTCTTTAATGCCCATCACCCTCTCTGAAGTAATTGGTGCTTGCCAGAAGCAGACATGTCTCACTGTTGAGAAAAATCTAAGTTCTTAAAACATTTTAAATTCCATATTATGTATATCTTTGAAAGATTTGAAGAATACCTGTTCATCTGAAATATATCTCTGTACATCTAGAAAACCTAACTAACATGAATAAAATTTAATTATTATAGATGACTATCTATTAACCTGTATTTCTTAATTATATATTACATTTTAAATGAGCTGGATGAGCATAATACCTTAAAGAAGAGTAGAAATATACATATACACAGTATAACAAAATCAACCTTAAATTTGTATCAATAGACCAGAATCCATACCAATGTAATCATCTCTATATCATATCTCCTCCTCTTTTTTTAGAAAGACATTGACTGTGACCATTTAACCATTTATAACCAACCCCCTTTAAATGAAAATAAACATTCATAAACAGTTATTTTAGGAATTTGGGAGTTGATCTCTCCAAACTGCTTCCTGCTATTTGTTGGGTAAAGTGTTTTTAGGGGTTCATGGAGACATTTCAGGGGATCTTCTTCCATCAAACCACATTAGCCTGGAAGAAATCCAAAGATTCTCATCTTCTGTGAAATCAAAAGCAGAACCTCTTTTCCAAAGTAACATATCCTTAGACTCAAATTTTGAAGTCAAGATACCTTTATGTTGGTGTAGCTTAGCATCCCTCTGAATCAAATGTCTCTCTGCAGTCAAAAAATTCAAAGAAAACACAATAATATGTATAACCCAGGCTCTCGGTGTACTTTTTATCTTTTCGTGGCTTATTTTTCTTTACTCCTTTAATCTGACTGACTGTACTCTTTCATATTACTTTTACTGTCTTTATGACTTTGCTTTATTTTATAACTGTCTATACTCTTTCTCCTCACTCTCCCAAGCCTACACACATTTTTAAAACACAATAAGACCCATTTAAAAGTCTATTTCTGTCTGAATCTGTCTTTATTGCATATTTGTAATCATTTTCTGACTAGGAGTGTTTTTTAAAAAAATGCTAAGTGAGTGTGGCTAGGACCAACTCCACAGCCCTGCCCGTTTGTTCTGCCCAGTCTAACATAGCATTTTCACTGCCAGCTTCGTGAGCCATGCACACCCACCCTATCTCCAAGGACACAGCAGGTATATGCTGCCATTAAGTAATTTGTAACACGCTTCTCACAAACCCCATTTAAGTGCAGAACCTCCTGAAAGAGCCAGAATTCCTTCTGCCAGCATGTACCAAGAAGCCATCTCTTAAAATAAAGCCATGCAATTATTTTGCCACTAACAGAGTCAGGAAGACTTTTTTTTTTTTTAAAGGAACTGTGCTTCTGCTTGCCGCCAGCAAACAGAATCTATCTGAAAAAAAAATGCAGCTACCAAGATGCTATGCTTAACTCTGTTCTTTTGTGTCTAGAATTCCTTCCCAAGCTCTCTTCAGTTTAATGTGGATGTAGTCGCCCCATGCTGGTGCCATTTGGAATCGGAGACTGCTCTTTTTCATTTCCCAGCCACTCAGCCCCAAAGTAATCACTCAGAAACTATATTAATTATAATATTGCCTGGTCAATAGCTTAGGCTTCTTATTGGCTGGCTCTTATATCTTGAATTAGCCCATTTCTATTAATCTGTGTGTCACCATAAGGCTGTTAGATTTTTCCAGTATCTTTCTCCTTTAGTAGCTACATGGCTCCTCCGTGACTCCACCTACTCTTTATATATATATATATATATATATATATATATATATATATATATATATATATATAGAGAGAGAGAGAGAGAGAGAGAGAGAGAGAGAGAGAGATGTTCAGATTTCCCACCAAAATAACTTCTAATATTATTAACTAGTGGTTATAAAAATAATTTACAGCATACAGAGAGGAACCCCACATCAACTCATAATACCTAAGGATGCTTTTACTCACCATCATTTTGTAACTGAAGAATATATACTGCTTTCTAGGCTGTCCAGTTTTGCACAGTTGATTTCAAATGCAATTTCAAAGTTCTGTGCAAAGTGGCGCTGCCCATCTCTATCTTGCAATAATGTTCTTCTTTTAAAGGCGTAGGTTCTCTACTGGCAAGATTTCAGTTATCCGAAGGCCCAAGCAAACCTTCCCCGTTGGTTGTGCAGTTCACGAGTGAAGGAAGCACACTGTCGGGCTGTGACATCGAGCTTGTTGGAGCAGGGTACCGGTTTTCACTCATCAAGAAGAGGTTTGCCGCAGGTAAATGGGTAGCTTTGGTTTCGCTGGCAGAAATTGTGCTGCCACGCCTCCTCAAGCAGGAAGCAAGTGTTGTTTCTCGTCTCCTGCTTCCTCCTTTCTATCCCTCCCTCCCATTCGAAAGCAGGCTGATATTTGAATGAAGTACAGATGAACTGGCAATCCAAGTGGGAAGGCTCTGACTGGGTATGCTAGGTCCGTGTCTTTTGTTGGACTGAGCTATCATCCCTCCTGATTGATCTGTATATTAAAGTCAGGGGGATAAGTCCTGCTGCTGTGTTGTCAACAAGGTGGACACTCCTGGGTTTGACTCCCTCTCCTACCTGAAAATGTATCTTGTTTAAACAGGAGAAAGAGCATGAAAATGTGGCATGCTGTTGTAATAGGAGCGGCGGGGCTGCGTCCCCGGCACCTGGCCACCAGCATGGCTAGCTTATGCCCTGAAATAATTACACAGAAACTGTATTCTTTTAAACACTGCCTGGCCCATTAGTTCCAGCCTCTTATTGGCTAGCTCTTACATATTGATCTAACCCATTTCTAATAATCTGTGTAGCCCACGAGATGGCTTACCAGGGAAGATCTTAACCTGCGTCTATCTGGAGTGGGAGAATCATGGCGACTCCTGACTCGGCTTCTTTTTCCCAGCATTCTGTTCTGTCTACTCTGCCTACCTAATTTTCTGTCCTATCAGAGGCCAAGCAGTTTCTTTATTACTTAACCAATGAAACAACAGATAGAAAGATGACCCTCCTCCATCAGCATACCTAAAGCATGGCAGCATTAGATTCCTTGGAAGGTTTTTGTTCAACATCTGGACTTTCTGAATTTTAGAATTGTCTGGCTAAGCTGAGGTCTTGGAATATCTGCTTTTTGACTTTAAAAGCAACCTTTAATGTATCTGTGGCCAGATGGCTCAGTGCTTAAAGGCACTTGCCACACTAGCTTGGGGACCTGGATTAGGTCTCAAAAATCCCCTTACAGGTGAAAGGACAAAACCAACTTGGAACAGCTGTCCTCTGAGCTCCACACACATGCCACCCCACGTGCTCATACATACACACACATCATATATACACACACAGTGATTTTTTAAAAATAAGAATATGTGTTAGTTTTGAGCTGGTGAGGTGGTTCAGTGGATAAAGGTACTTGCTATAAAGCCTGATAACCTGAATTTGACTCCTTGGAATCAGACGACAAAAGAAAAAAACAACTCCTACAAGTTGTCTCTAAACTCGCACATATCTGCCAAAGTACAAATGTTCACATATAGGCCGGGCAGTGGTGGCGCATGCCTTTAATCCCGGCACTCGGGAGGCAGAGGCAGGCAGATCTCTGTGAGTTTGAGGCCAGCCTGGTCTACAAGAGCTAGTTCCAGGACAGGAACCAAAAGCTATATAGAAACTCTGTCCCGAAAAATACACACACACACACACACACACACACACACACACACACAAATGTTCACATATATACTCTCACTCTCTCAAAGAGAAGAGAGAGAGGGAGAGGATAGAAGGAGGAGGAGAAAGAAAGAAGAAAGAAGGAAGAAGAAGGAGAAAAGAAAAGGTCTAGCCTACAGACATAATCTGTTTGCCTAGGAATTGAGTGTGGCACAAACAATGATGCTCTTATGGAGATGATTGCCCTTGTCAGTGGCCTGCTGGGGTAAAGCCAGAGCCGTACACATATGAACCAAGCATGTTACCATTGTCCGCTTTTTTTCCCTCTGAGTCCTGGTTTTTACACCTGCAGTTCCGATACAATTATTAATTATAACCCTTTCACTCTCAAATGAACTAAGTCAGAAATCAATATGAAGAACTTCCCATATTCGGGGACAAATCCCTGACCCACCTGGGCAGGATGCAGAATGCTCAGCAAACTGTCTGTCCACAGCAGTAGAAGGGGTGAGTATGGATGTGGGAAACTAGGAAACCTGAAAACCTCGCCACTTTGTAGGAGTATAGAACCCCAAACATGCAGTGTTTGGCTCCAAGGGGTTGGGCAGGAGGAAAAAGGTCATCGTGCCCTTGAGTTTGTGGATAATGTTTTGATCTGTGGTTTTGTTTTGCAGGAAAATACTTGGCAGATAACTAATAAAATCTCATGCAAGGACTTGGAAGACCCATGTCCTGGAGAACTGTTGTATGAGAGACGGGTTTTAATCTGGTTTGATGAAAACCAACCGATATCTATACTTGGGGTCCAGCAACTGGAAGGTCCTGGCTTTCAGCAGTGATTTCCCACACACAGTCCTATGATGATCAGTTCTACAGTATTTACTTCTAGGTGTAATATTGTTAACGGTTTTAAAATGTAATTATTGTATTTGTAAACTGTACCTTCATTCCAGTCAGGCACTTAGACACTTGAGTTTTAGTATTTTCCATTCCTGAAGAGGGTGTAATTTAAATTGTGGTATGTAAATTTAATAGTAGTCCTGTGGAACGGCACAGTGCTTACAGAGATAAAGTGCATTTTGTCAATATATAAAATTTAAGTATAATGTTGATAGTTATCATAAAGGGGGTGCCACACATCAAGAACCTTAAATGGAACCAGAAAAAAAAACTTACTTTTCTTCTCTCCTTACTATGTTTTCCTCTAGTGCTAAAGAAAACTTCTAGCTTCAGTTTAGTGGGTTAAACTCAGAAACTATTTCAGAAAAATAAAATTCTAAAGTTACAGCATATTCAAAGATAAGCATTAATTACCACTTTTTAAAAAAGCTTTTTTTTCAAACTGCAAATTTCATAAAAATGCAAACTGTGTAAACAGGGCCTCTTATTTTTATAACTTGTGTAAAAAAGGGAAAAGCAATTCATATTTAAAGTTTAAGTATATTAAATTCTATCCAAGAGTGCAGAGGATGTTGGAATTTTACCTGACCCCGTGCCCCCGTCTCTGCAGTTTAGCAGATGTGGAGATTGCTAAACCATCAGATTAAAGCCAACATAATTTTTAAAGTTTCAAGACTTTCTGTAGCTGAACTGGTTAATACTTTTGCACAATTGCTCAGAGCAGAGGGGCTTGTCTCTTCCAGCATCCAGGAGTACCCCATTCCTTCTTTACTCACAAGAACAAAACACTGAGAATATGGACCTTAGAGGGGGGGGAAAAAGTTGCCTGTTTCGATCCAAAAAGAGAATTTTAAACTTATCATTTACATCTTTGGGGAAGGAAGAAATAAGCTTTATATGTGAAATTCTATTAATCTTGTTGTCCTATGAATATTTTTGAATGATTTTAAGATTCACTGTATAAAACTATGAATCTTTGCTGTTCTTGGGGGATGGGAAGCACCGGGCAGTTGCCTTGAAGCTCCGTAAATACCACAGTTCTGGGACTGGGGTGGGGGGATGCCCCACAGGACGGGATTGGAGCATTGTCCTGTGAGGTCTAAAGATTAAGTCTTCCAGGAAGCCTCCAGTTATTTCAACAGAACAGTTCCTGTTCCAGGCTATCCTGCAATTGAGTTGGGGTGTTCACTGCTGAATTTCATTTTGTATTCACTCAAATTTGACAAAGATCTTCAGCTCCCTTCAATTCTAAAATCAGATTAAATTTTTTAAGTCTTACTTCAACCATGAGATTTCAATTGGCAGCTGTTTCTGGCGAGCTCCGTAGATTAATCTATGTTCTCTTCAGTCAATGTTTGCTACCAGAAGAATGTCCAGTCCAAGATGATCCATTTTACCTGGGAATAATTCAACTATTTAAAAAAAAAAAAGGCTCTTCCCCAAAGCAGCCTGGCTTTGAAGGTTTGGTTTTTTTTTTTTGGTCTTTTTTTTTTTTTTGAACAAACTAATTTGTTCACAATAAGTTTGGTTTTGAAACAAAAATAGAGAAATAAAATGTAAAACTTAAATCTTATGGAACATGGGGAAATGAAAATTTAAGCCAATTGAGGGTAAGGAGCAGGAAAATGAAACCTATCTACAATGTGATTATAAAATGTTTTTAAGTAGTCAATTCATGGAAAAACATTGAATATTAACAAGAAAGCATATTAAAAATGTGTAAATATTACTGTTTCTCATGTCTTTCTCTTTATATCCTATTTTGTATCATTTTAGAATGAATTGCTCCTTAAATACATGGTGTTTCTTCCCAAAGAATAATTTTATGGACATCGTAAAAATATATTTAAAAGATAGAGATTTGAATAGTCTCTAACATTATTCAAATGTTTCCAGGAATCAAATACAAAACTGTGAAGAAATCCTGTAATCCCTTAATTGACTTTGGCAAAATGGAATGACAGTTGGTGATCTCAAAATTAAGGCTTGAATATTCCGAGCTTCAGTGGGGAACGGGTGGTTCCTTCCAGTTCAGAAACTGGGTCAAGTAGCCTATGCCCACACCACGAATGGACTGGTGTTCCGACTGGTTTTAATCATGGCAGGCTCCCATCTCCTGTCAGAGCTGTATCTGCAGCACTGTGGGCTAAGAATTCATGTTCTGAGATGGGGTCCTCATCAGGGCAAGGTTTCAGTTAACAGTATCCATGGAGTCAGGTTCCCTTCTGTCCAAAGAAAGTGGGTTAGCGGGTAACAGATGGTTTGCAGGACAGTGAGCTGAATTAAGAGCAAGTTCTGGTTAGCCACAGAGCTGTTTCCTAAAAGCGCTTGTTCTTAAGCTAATAGGAAGTGTAAATGTTTTATTTTGGCCACGTAGAAAGTCTGTTTTTCCTCTTCAAAGAAATCCCCTATTTTTATGAAATTTTAAAAAATAAATTCTTGTTTACATTGGTCTGAATTTTATCATAATTGGCCTTGCAATTACTAATCTAAAACTCCATGTGATACACCCACGGCTCAAATGACCATTCCCTGTGTAATATTTGGGACACAGTTTACCTCTAAAGAAAGACTGTCCATGTGCAGAGGGTTCCGAGTGACGGGAAGGTCAAAGGGAGACAGTAGTGCTTTTTGCTGTTCTGTAAACGTCTTCTCACTCCCAGTCTGCAAAGCCTGAGAGCCATAGCTACGCACATTTCCACTTTGAAGTCTCCTTCTGGAGGGATCAAACCTACCTTAGCTCTGCCACTGCTGTCCGCTGTGCGGGCTCAGAGGAGTCCCTGCCCCCTTCTCACCTGTAGTGTGCGACGGGATCCGTAGGTCGCTTTCAAGCTTTTCGTAATGGAACTTCTATTTTTCTAATAAAACTGTGCCTGAAATCCTAGAAAGCAGAATGTTGCCGAGCATTGAGGGGCTCCCCTCCAGACACTGAAACATAGACACGATACCTAAAGGACTCCAAAGTACCTTCCAACTCTAGGGACTAGCCGTTCCACTTTACCCACCTTTCAAGAAATAAGAACGTGCGCATTCACAGTGGTTCATGGCCACGCAATAAAAATAGTTGTGCAGCCAGTGCGCCGCAGCTGCCAGTCCCTGCAGATAATGCTTTGTTCAACCTCTAAAAAAAAGGTAAAGATGCTTTTCAATCCTTGTTTTCCCAGTGACGGTATTGAGGTTTAGCCACAGGACCCAAAGAACCCCAACTGTCCTAAGCGACAGAATGAGTACCTTGCTGTTTCATTTGGTTAATTTTGGGGGAATAATCAAGTTGGATGTCAAAATAAAGGCACTGTGAAAAGTTTGCATTGAAAGGATTACAGGTGGGCCTGATAAGATGTTATTTCAAAAGAACTGATGCCTCTCAGAGGATGCTATGTAGGACCGCTTACTTCCAAACAGTAGTAGAGTAACGATTTCAATGGGGCCCTGTCTCAGAACCTAGACAGACTGCAAATGGATACCAGCAAATCTTTATAAATCTCTAGGAATATTACTTTGGGATATGTTTATTGATAAACATTCAAAATCTGAGCATCATGACCCTGATAGATCTCAAGGGCTCACATAATAGCAGACTTAAATATTAATTTCAAAGGTAAATGGCATTTTCCTAGTGTTTTCCCTCAATTCAGTCTAATAATAGCTACTAGGGACTCTGGAGCGCTGGCCTGGAAACTGACTTATTTCCTAGACTCTTGGCTTCCTAAGCATAGATGAGCCTCTTCCAAAAATAATTGTATCAATTTTTCCTATGTTTTGCCTTTTCTCAAAGCAATCACAGGTTGTCAATGAATGTTAAATGATAGTAAAATATGCAAATATCCACTTGAGAGGTAGGTGTGTGTGTGTGTGTGTGTGTGTGTGTGTGTGTGTTACAGCTTTCTTTTCCCCCACAGAGGATGCATTTTACAAAATCATGGTCAGTGAAAATGTATACAGTTTGTCATGGGATATTTTCTGTTTGGCAGCTTCTAAACGCCGGAAGCAAAATTTATAGTAATATCAAAGTAGGCTCAGAATACAGCTCAGAAACTTAATATACGGGAGTGTGGTGTTCTCGTGAGCCCCCAGATGTTCTCACTAACCAAGGAGTCAAATTGTTGGCATAAATAGACAGCTGAGGCCAAGTGACACCTGATGCTCCTCTCTACCATGCTCATGTATCTCTTGAGCTTCGCTGGACCTTCCTTACTCCTTTGGCTTTCTGTTTGTGTTGTGTTGGCTTTGTTTGTTCCTTTGGCAAACGATGGAGAAAGCCATTCTCTCTCGCTTATGAATTAAATATGGCTTCTCTCATGTTTTGTGTTAACCCATACAATCATGAGAAGCGAGACAGGCATGCACTCTCTACAACTCCTTATGTTAAAAAAGAAACATACAGAAAGCACTGACCTTTCTCGCCTATCGCTGCTCGTGTTATCTTCCGCAAGGCTGAATTACATCGTTAGGATCCAATTGAAGTAAAGTCCTTTGTGAAGGACTCTCAGGTTTTGTTTAGTTGAGATGATGAGTCAGGCTGGCCTTTCTGATTGATCCCAGGTTTAGTTTCTGCTTTCTATCCTAAGCAGACAGTGCTGCACAAAAAGAAGAGGCTTGTTGACATGTGTCATGGGTATAATAATCTAGTCTCCAGATTTAACTTCTGATTTCCTTCCTTTATTCCTGGAGCACATTGCCTGTGCTAAATACATCTTTAGCCTCGTTAGAGAATAGAGATTTCAGTGCAAAGCCAATACAGACGAAAGTAACCCCTATTGCTGTTGTAAAGAAAAAGAAGTACAGTATGTTAGGAGTGTACTCATTGGCGTTTTCCAAACCATGTGGCTTATAAGCCCAAGCAAGCTTTCATTGTGTTGTGAAACACACGGTCCTTTGCCACTATTCAGATGTGGGCAATAACTGTCACAGTTCATGGAACTCAGAATGTCACTGAACTAGGAAGAGGGTGTTTTTATTTATAAGGATACCTTGAGGAACTTCAGGAAACTTTCCTTTTAATTCTAGTTCACAGCTCCCCTGGATGACGTGTAAGTCAAATATTATAAGAAGGAAGGGTAGGCTAAGCTTGTAGCTTTAAGGGAATTTTGGCCGCTGGACATGAATTGTTATCTGTGCTCGCTAGAATCATTCAGTGAATTTTAACTTTATTGTCTAAAGAACTCTTAACCCGACATGGAAATATTTTAATTTTTTTAAGACCTGAGTCTGTGATCAACACTTCAAGCCCCTATTTGTTGAAAAGATTTCAGATTCTTGAAGTCATTAACACTAGTGAAGAATCTTCAGTTATATTTGACTAAACAGCTTCAAGAAGCCAAATCATGTCTGAGCGATGTTGATAGTATTTTTACATGAATTTTGGAATTCTGTGAAACCACTTTGGTTAAGGCCAAGAGCAATGTACTGCTTTCTCAGCATAGTCAGAGGGCTAACCCTGAGTGTCGGGTTTTGTTTTGCCTTTTGCTTTTTTTTTGAAACTAATTTTCTAACATAAAGTCAAATTATAATATGTTCCTTTATTTGAACTTGTTTGTACTAAACAGAAAAGACATTTACACCTTTTGAATGCAATCCAGCCTTTTGTCCATTCAGATCTCCGTAAGTTTCCTGCTTCATAGACTGAGTATATCATCCATATATTAGCACCATCTGACTCATTGAACTTCCATGAACTTATTGACATCGTTTCTGGCAAAATGAATGTTGGATGTCATTTATTCATCATCACCTTAAGCTATTTTAAATAATATGCCAAATGACTATCTCAGAAGATCCAAAACCTGGTATTTTTCTTAGGAGTCCCTCGGATGACAGTTCTTAAAGCTGCATTGATTCCAAGGACTGGTGTTTGATTACTGCTTTTTAAAATGAATATACATGAAAGAGATTGGTGCCTCTCTCTCTCTCTCTCTCTCTCTCTCTCTCTCTCTCTCTCTCTCTCTCTCTCTCTCTTCCCCTGCCCACCCATTCCCCTGCATCCTTCTCCCACCCACCCCACCCCACCCTGCCCCTTATCTCCGCCAAAGGGAACTGGGAAATGTTGAGTGCTTATTTTGGAAACCAGCAGGCGATGTGGTGGTGACCCTCTAGTCTTACCTACCACAGGCTACCCTGCATGCCAGGCAGGGATTCCTAGGGTAATTTCCGGCTGCTTGAACACCGGTGCATTTCAAGTGAAAAGATTCCTCATTGGTTTACCACGTGTACAGGGCAAAGCCTGTTGGTCAGCTTGAATCATCATCCCCACTAAGAGGCGGTGTAAGCCGTCGGTGTTTTCCTCTTCTTTAACAATAAGAAACCAGGAAAGGCATCGCAGAGAATTCTTGCTGTGTTTCTATCTATAATGCAATCCATTCAGTCAGTGAAGAAGATGTTTATCAATGTGTACTTTGACCTGGTCGTGGCCTTTATTTCAAATTATCTGTGATCCATGTAGCAAAAGTACACTGACTCTCTTTATACTTCTGTACTGAATATATCATCACGCAAAACATCTTGGACATAAAATAGTTACAGAAGAAACTGTGTGTTCAAATACTCAAGGTGTATTTTAAATTGAGTCGACAAGCCAGTGTCTCATCTTTTTCCCTCCCTGTTCAGTCCACCCGTGTTCCCTGACCCTTACTGCCTAATCTGCAGTCCAGCTCTAATGCTTCCTGTGTGTCCATGCCGACAAAGCAGCAGAGGCTTGCTCCCTCCGAGGACAGCTGGGAGCTCTCTCTCTACTGGGCAAGGGTGGCAGGAATGTGGCTGGACAGATTGAAAATAATCATGATACCATCTTTACATCACTCACCTTATGAGTTAGTAAAAGTGTGGATATCACTTTTTGTAACCAGTGATTTTTATAACTGTTCTTTCCTCCATAATTCTTCTAGTCACCCAGCTCACAAAATCTTGAATATGCAATTACTCATCATGATGTATTACTGCAAATAGGGTTTCCATTTCAAACTGCAGTTTAATGTAAGTTGTTATCGAAATGTGACTTTTTTTTCCTGGAAAATAAATGAAAAATATGAAAATAAACTGACCTGTGAACCTTTTATTTCCTGTATCTTAAAATTTTGGCTACATCCTTGGAAAACATAATTAGATAATTAAGGGAGGGGTTGGTGGACCCACTGTCTGGCAAAGTCAAGGGCTTTCTAGTGGGAGGAACGCAGTTTCATGATTTGACTAGAGACCTAAGCAGGTTACATCATAGTTCTCAATATATCCTCACAAAAATATAACAGAATAACGGGGTCTCTACATCATGGGATCTTTAAGCAGCTTAAATGGGGTACCGGCTATTGATCGCGGAACAGATCTACCTCGTTGGTAGTAGTCAAGAAGTAATTTCCTGCTCTTTGTGAAAACATGGGTCGGGATGGCCTTGAGGGCTCTTTGAACACTAGGCTGGAATCCGGCTGCTCAGCTTCCATCCTGGCTTCTGAGGACCAGGAGAACGTTTGTCAAGGACCCCACTGTAGCCTGTGCTGTGGGTGGCCTCTGCTTTCTTCAATGAGTATCCACTATGGCAGCGAGAATAGCAGGTGGGCCCCTGACCCCAAACAGCCTGCACTCCAAACTTCCTCAGCTTCAGGAGTCTAGTCTTATTAAGCTTTAGTAGTTCCTTGTCCACGGAGGAAGTCAGGGAGGGCAGCCTGCTCCTGTAACAGCAGGGTTTAAAGACCCTATGCTCCCTTACACCCCAGGTGTGCCGATTAACATCAGTTTTTGGGTCACTAATTCTGTAAAGAGAGAGCAATCATTTCATGGCATAGTTGTTGGGGCAACGAAATAAAAGTGAGCCGCTGCGCAGCATCTGGCAGCATCTGGGAGAGAGGGGGTCAGAAGTATCGTCATGTCTCGATGTTATGTCCGGGAAAACTTCGGTATTTCCCACTGGCGCCCCTGACATCCGGGGACACAGCTTCACAGTCAGATCGTGGCAATCCCACAAGGCGGGGCTGGGCAGGCTCCAGGAGACAGTGATAATGGGATGCCTAAGTCAAGAGCGGCTCAAAGGCCCACCGAGCCGGGGAGGGGCGGCCTGGGCAGTGTTTGAGGAGGTCACCCTGGAGACGGCCTGGGCTCCCACGGGACCTGCAAGACTAAGCAGCAGCCCGGCTTCTGCAGCTCCACTGAGGACGTTCCCAGGTCCAGGCGGTGGGGCCTGCTACCCAGCGCACAGCAGGTCAGTGCAGGTGCTTGGGGGGTAGAAGGTTCAGGAAAGGAGGCTCGGAAGGGAGCGGCTTACATAACAGCGATCTCTGCTCCCAGCTCCACAAAATCAGAAAAAGTGACCTCAAGTCTGGCTTCAAAGGGTGATGATGCTCAACTTATCTACCAAGCGCTGGTTGTCAGCAGTCTCCCCTACTCGCTGCATCGCTGATAGTTCTTAATTCCATCTGGGGTCTCTCTAGAGAGGGTGTGCCTGCCAGCAGAGTTGAGACTAGCTAATTCTCCGGAATTAGCAAGCGTGGGCGGCACCTAACTCCTGTTAGGAGTGCAGTTCTTAGTTCTTCTGGAAGGGAAGAATTAGTAGAGACACGTTTTAAGCAAAGCAAATACTCCAAAGAGAGACGAGCTCAGGCTGTTCAAGGGGTGGGAGCCGCGGAGTGGGCTCTTCATAGTGGAATTTAAGGTTTATGAATATTTATGAGCTAGATGGCATATTCATGACATAAGGCAAACATTTTTTCTCTCTCCAAAATTACAGTAAACCAGATCTTTTTTTAGAGAATTTTTTCCTATGATTTCTTTTTTGTTTGTTTGTTTTTGTTTGTTTGTTTTTCAAGACAGGGTTTCTCTGTAGCTTTGTTGCCTATCCTGGAACTCCCTCTGCAGACCAGTTGGCCTCGAACTCACAGATATCCACCTGCCTCTACCTCTGGAGTGCTAGGATTAAGGGTGTGTGCCACCACCGCTCAGCACTTCTTATGATTTCTAGATAAAGCTCCCACAAAACAACAAGACCAAGTCTTGTGTGTCCGCCTTCATTAGTGCACACGTGTATGATTTACCCTGATGAGGAAATAAGGAGAATTCTGACCATCAGAGACTCAGCTACCAAAACGCAGTGCTAACTCGCCTCTGGTTCCTTTCTGAGACTGCTTTAGGCCCATGGTTGATCTCATAGCTCTGTCTGTTAAGACTTTTTTTTTTAAGTTGAGGTTTTCCACGGAAGGGTCCTGCCAGGTTTTATAGCAAACTGGTAGCCTACAATCAACTCTCTATAGAACTGGGTTCTCCCAGTGATGCCTCTCCAGTTTGTCTACTTCATCCAAGCACACAACCTGCCCACATCTCCCTCCACAGTCAAAATGGCAAAGCTTAACTCAGAAACGTGTATCAAGATCAGATACAGAGCAGTAATAAAAATATTGACGTGGGGTACAAGACAGCATCTTTCTACAGACACCCATCTTTCTGCGGTAACTTTCTCCCTATCCATCAGTTAAGCATCCTGACTATAGAGTAATGTCTGTTTGTGTGAATTAGGTACTCTGTGGCTTAAAAAAAATATCCTATTCCCAGCTGTATAGGCACAACAAAGTTGCCTACACTGCAGATTCCTGCTCTCAGAAAACCTCCGTCCCCATGCGAAAGGGTCACACTAGCAGCTGGGTCCTCCACCTGGGATGATGTTAAGCTACAGAAACTAAATGATTTTCATATCTTTCTTTTGTTTTTTTTCACAGTATTTTTTCCTAGAGTGTGTTATGATGTCAGCCTTGGCTAAAGAGAAAATGTTTCTTGCACTGAAGAAAAGAGGGAGTGTATGCTCCCCAAGTAATCATGAATCCCAACAGAAGGAAGGTCGTTGGCGCTCTAAACAGTGAGTACCTGGGGGTCCGGTGCCTTTGACTCCGAGGAATGTTTACCAACAGACAAAACATGTTCCTAAGAATGGAAGTGGGTGTGGGGAGGGTACAGGGAAGCACAGTGCTCCCTTGGTCTTCGGTGCAGTTATTTAAGGTGGGGAAGGAGGCTTACGTGGATCCTAGCAGCATGTTTACTGCTTTGAAAACTTCCTCTTGCCCTGCAAAAACCAAACCAAAACAAAAAAGAAAAAACCACCTGTACTGCAGACCAGCTCCAGCTGCCCTCACAAGTCCCTTAATTTCCCCTCAATATTTTAAAACTTCACAGTTTGCCCATTTTGTAATTGTATGTACATATACAACGCAACTATTTAATACAAATGTTGTACGTTTTCAGTCTTTGTCCACATCCTCTTAAATGGCCATGTAATATTTATGAATTTGTGATCAGGATCAGGTTACCATTTGAAAACTATTGGACCTTTTCAAATTGTCTTCTCTTTTTTCTTTGTTCACTGTATAATAATTCTCTACTTGGTTCTCAAAAGTATAGTTAGCGATTCAAAGGTCATAAATACTTTTTGGCTCTTTTGTAGTATTTGCACTCCTAAAAAAAATGAATCCATCTTTAATATTCCCAAGGCATTCCATTTTGGCCATCACAGCAAGGAGACAAAACAGATTACCTGAGGCAGTGGTCAATCAACTTTCAGGACGCCCCATCTTAACGCCATGGCTGGGAAGCGCTAACGCTTTGCAGAACAGACCAGAATGAATGCGGGATGTGGTGGCCAGAGTGATTCCATTTACACCTATAGTTACTTACCATTCCCCTTTCAGGCCTACACATCGGTAGGCTGCAAACACAATCTCCCTCTTTCGCATCAGCCTGAGTCAGAAGGAAGGGCAATGCAGGGATCAGTTCCTGCTTTTCTGATCCCCAGCTGTGCTGTTACCAGCCTTCTCCCGTGAACCCTCTCTGTTTACTGAGGGCCGGGCACTGGTGACTAACCCCAGAGCCTCTTGCATACTAGGTAAGCATCTGCCACTGAGCTACACCCCAGCCCTCCTTTTTATGCTTTAGTTTGAGACAGGGTTGCTCAGTCGTCCAGAATGGCCATGGGCCCTCTCTGTTCCAACAGTGAGCTTTAAACATTCCACACCCTGCTCCATCACCCAAGCTGCTGGTGCTACAGACCCAAGTCACCAAGGCAGCCGCATGCTCTTTTTACAATATGTTTAAAAATAATTGCCACCTATATGCAGTTTACTTGTTTATTGAGACCACTTAAGAATTTGATAGGATGTCCCTATGGCTTTAAAAGTGTATGCCCTCATTCAAAAACCAAATTTGCTTGCCCACATACACTGTCCTTTTCCAAGACAAAGGGGAAAGTTATCTAAAAAAAGACTCATTGATATTTATTTACTTGAGGACAGGGAGTTGGCATACCATGACATGTATGTGGCAGTCAAGGGACAACATTCAAGATATGGTTCTCTCCTTCTACCCCGAGTGTTTTGGGATCCCGCTCAGGTCATCAGGCACATCACTAAGGGCGTTTAGCCACTGAGCCAACTCATAGCCCTGGTTTGCTCTTTACAAACCACAATTCTTATGATATTGGTGATTCTCTCTCATACGAGTCTTCAGTAGAAAGGTTATGAAATCTTAGTGGCCCTCACATGGAGACATGATTTGGCACTCACAGTGTGTCTGAAAAGGAAGCACCTTTTTCTTGAAAATTGTTTCGAAACCATTTTTTTTTTCAAAATCTAAATGCTGGTATTATAATTATCTCCTGAAGGGCACTCAGGACCTGAACATCATCTCATTTAGTCTCCTGAGTTGATCCTGCTTGGCCTCCTCATTCTGGCTATATTTCTGTGAACTAGCTGAGACCCTCAGGTCAGGGATACAGTCCCAAAGCCAGAGTAGGTCTCAAGGGGCCACAGATGCCTGCCAGCTCTCACGGCACCGTCTTCCCCACTCTGGTCTGCATGCTGCCCTCTGGCCATACCCCCTCTCTCCTTCAGCGCTCTATCTGGCTCCAGCCACCGCTGACTGGAACCCCACTCCTTGTATGAAATGCTCCTCTTTTTTCTGCCTTCTTTTCTTTTCCTTCCTCCTCTTCAGGAAGCTGACTAAATACCTAAGTTTGACCACACCCTCCTTCAGACTAAAATGGAGGCTCTTTCTGTCTCTCATGCTGGTTCCCCCTTCCTTTGTGGTGAGTTTTTAATCTAGCTCCTTCAATGCACTATGAATTCACTTGTCTTTGTAGCACTAAACGCATTAAGAAGGAAGGCAAAGAAAAAATAGAGTAGGGGTTAGAGACGTTGGCTAAGAGAACTGATTGTTTTTCCAGAGGTCCTGAGTTCAATTCCCAGCAACCCCATGGTGGGTCACAACCCTCAGTAATAAGATCTGGCGCCCTCTTCTGGTCTGCAGGCATACATGGAGACAGAACACTGTATACATAATAAATAAACAAATCTTTAAAAAAAAATAGGAGTGAAGGTAGACCTATTTGAGAATGTGGTGTACGACTAGCATGGATTTGCCTTTTCATCTTGAATGTTATGTCTTCAGTCCTCTCCATTGGGACTGATGCTTAACTATCATTCTGGGAATAATAAAAAATTGAAGGGCCTCCTGTGTTGTGAAAAAAAATATTAATGTATATTCAATGTAATCATAATCATCTGTTTTTAGAACTGGATCTTTTGTGTTCGAGTTATGTTCTATAATATTTTCTTAAGTTTGATTAAAGAAAAAAGAAGCATCATTTTATAAGGTGGTGTCTTTGCTGCCCAGATTGTTCATAAAGTCATTAATTATCTGAGCAGCTTGGATCAAGAAGGATCCCACTACATACAGCTGTAATATGAAGCCTCTTAAGCTGAGCCTCCTCTTTCTACCCCCCTAAAACACATGTTGGCATGTGGCTTTCCATGAACAGCTGTCATCCACCCCATTGGAAAATCTGAACTTGGCTTTTCGTGTAGACAATTTGTAAGAAGAGAATACCAGCAAACACTTATGGAACCTTTATGATCAGCCCCCGGTCTGCTTCCTGGAAGCTTTGTCAGAGGCTGGGAAGCAATGGCCAAGGACCAAGTACAGTCTGAAACACGGCTGGGTATGGCTTCCTAGCTAGGAGTGCTTCCTCCATAGCTAAAATCAAAATCTAAAGGAGCACGGTTTTGTGGCAGAAACCCCAATTCCATGCTCCATAAATCCAGTTTTTAGATCATGGCTTGCCTCCTCCATGCAGTGTCTCCAGAGGCTTAGGGACCACAGCAACAGAGACAAGCTACAGCAACAAAACGCTTAAGGCCCCCAAACCCCAAAGTTCCCGCTGTTTGACCTCTTCCAGAAAGGTTTGTCAATGTATCCTCTCCTAAACAGGTGTGGGCACCATCCTCCTTTTCAGATAAAGAAATGGCAACTCAAGTAAGTTGAGACTCTAAAACCTCAGAATTCGCAAATAGAAAAAAAAGACGTTGATTAGCCAAATATTTTCATTGCACAGAAACTGGCAATCTATGTGTAATTTACATGAATGCTCTGGTCCCCTTTGTTCATCAGAACCTTGCATTTCCTACTCATAAGTCCAGGCAGACATTCACAATGGTGGTTTACTCGCTGGAGACTCACCCTCTGGCAGACATCGGGTGGCATTTGAACAAATGTTCTCATCTCCTATCCTTACGGTGAAAACGGAAACCCTGCGGTCGAGTTACCTTCTCTAGCTAATGTGATATGCTATTCAGGCATATTCGTTCAGAAGCCGGTACAGTTCTACTGTAGGTTTGGATGAATGTTGGAAACTACAGAGTTTTTCTCTTACCTCAAACCTAAGTTCCCATGATTCATGGAACAAAAACGGTGTGGCCCCACCTTCTCCACCAAAATGCATTGAGGTTATCTAGCCTAGCAGGTCAGCCACACTGTACTGACTTCCTTCAGTTATTCATCCAGGATACAGTGAGCCTCTTGCACGTCTGCTGTTGTATCACACACATCAGGCATAGAGAAGTAGCAAAGGGATCGAACATAGAGAACTCTGTCGTTCCAATCAGCAGAGAGTTACTTGGGAATGGCTCCATAGCAGCTAGGTAGATCAGTGAAAGATCCAATTGGAAAGCATTGCCCCCATGGGCTTTGTAAAAGCCTGCTTGGGCAGACAGTGGACAATAATTTTACATGGAATGAATTTATTCTAAGATTACAACCCATGAACCTTCACATCAGAAGTGAGGTCAGTCTATCTTTTCTTTTGACCCCTGAGGGGAAACGCTGGAAGATAGAAAACCAAAGGGGGAGTATGTGGCATAAAGCCTTGTGCATCAAGCTGAGAAACAGCTTCGTCCCAGAGAGAGAGAGAAAAGAGAGAGGGGGGGGAAGCTGGAATGTCATGTTTCTTAGTGAAACACAATGGTCTCCCTGTGCCTTTTGTGGGAAACCATGGATTAAATAGAGAAGACTCTATTTTACCCTAATTTATAAATGGGGAAATGATAAATGATTTCTTTAAGGCAGGCTAGCCTGCAAGTCACTATTTAGACCAGGCTGACCTCAAATTTGCAGTGATCCTCACACCTCTCTGCCTTCTTAGCTCTGAGAGAACATGCATCACCATGGCCTTGGACATTTGAGGGTTTGAGTTCTTGTGTCTGACGTTGTTTTAGGAGAAGACTCTCTCACTGCAAGGAGGGAGATGAAGCTGATCTGGTACCTTCTACACTTACACGGATTTACTCCAGATGGAAGGAAAGCTATAAAGCACACAGAAGAAGCGCAGGAGAACCTCTCTCTTCTAGAAGGATGTCCATCACACACACACACACACACACACACACACACACACACACACACACCTGTGCTTCCTGGAATCCCTAATCCACTTCAGCCTCCTGAGTGTTTGGATTATAGTTATCCACTTCCACACCTAGCAAAAAATTATCTTAAAGGAAATCCCAACATAAATACCTAATCCAGAAGAAAACTAAAACCTTTTTTCATAAATAGAACTTCAATAAAATGTCATATTTTAACAAACTCCATAGTAATAGAGTTAGTAGCCTGTTAGAGTTTGCTTATATAGAGTTGTGTGTTAACAATAAAAAAAAAAAGGAAGCCAGTTTTAAACAGAGTCAAAGGACACAACAGTGTCCAGAGGAAAGCTCAAAGGGCACAAGGGGAGCAGGAAGAGATGCCCAGAGCACAAGGGAAACCAAAGATGTGTAACTGAGAACAAGGTGCCCTTCTGTGCCTGTCCTGACCGCAGAACACTGAGAGAGAGGATGCCAGACAATGCTGAGGCAAGTGAGGATAAAAATGGACCTGGCTACTCAGCACACACATCATATGGGCAGCAATAATAAAGTAAAATAAAAAAATGTAAGTTCTATAGACACAAGAAGCTTAATTGCCTTTTGTATCTCCTGGTAGAACATCTCAAAGACAGACCTGGGCACAAAACTGTCCTTCAGTAGCTATTTTGATCAGTGTGTGAACATTACTCCTGCACTACATGAATTCTTGAACAAGTACATCCTTTTGCTTTCAAACAAACTGGACTCACGAGTCTGTGCCTACATTAAGTCCCGGGTGACTTGTACGATGACTTTACAACTTACAGAAAGTGTTTCTCTGAGTGCTTAGTACAAAGCAAGCTTTATTGTAGCCTCCTTCTTAAAAGTCGGTTTGCATCTCTTCCAAAGATGAAAAGGGAGGGAGAGGAAGGAAAGAAGACCGAGAAGAGAGGAGAGCCATTGTTTCCTCTGCGTGGGACATCTGTGATGGCCACACCCCTCATTGATGACTTCACAGTGAGGTGTGGTAGCCAGGGCTCAGATGCTCCCAGAATCACCCCTGGCTCCTGACTGCGGTGTGACTTTGAAACCATGCCGCATCCAGGGCCTGCAGGAGAATTCCATCATCTGGCCTTGTCCATCACCTCCCTTCCTCTCAGATGAGCACTGGCCCTCAGCTTCAAGATCCGGTCCTAGGCTTTTGCCTACACTCACCGTGGTTCTGTTCTGTCCATCACCACTCCAGATTTCCTTCCATCTGGCCAGGGCTAGGCTTTGCTTGGGAGGTAGGTGTAGTCTTTGTCCTTCAAAACCACTCCTAGTCTTGAAAAATACATCCCATGAGACTATACTCCTGCTGTTCTCTTATTTCCCTAATTTATGAAAAATTCCAACTTCTGTTTCCACTATAACCTTTCTCTTTCTAGAAAGATGAACCAAATGGGATAAAATGTCATAAAACTGCATAATTTCCACAAAATTAATGTTTCCGAACAAGAAACACCATCTATTGCTAGAAAAAGAATTGGCCTGCTTTTGGTCTTAAACATAATCAGAAAAGAAAAAAAAAAGAATCCACAGATGTTCTTAGTCCCCAGTGAAGCAGTTTGTGTGTGTATTTTACATTACTCTGTACATTGTGTTTCTAGAGCACAGGAGTCTTTCTTTTGTATTATCATCACTTTGGAATCTTTCTGGCACATTGTAGCAATAAATTCTTGTTAAAAGGCTTTAAAAAGCACACAGAACCTATAGCCTTCTGTTCTCTGTGCACTGTGAAGTTTTTCCACTGGGGGGCAGCACATGACTTTGATGACAAGCTCCCACCCCTCCTGAAGGCGCTGTTGAGGGGCATGGGTTTCCACCAGTAATAACTCATAAGCTTATACTTATTCTCAACTGCAGCTCTTACATCAAGAGACCTGTCTATAATTCTGTCCTCAAAAGTAGCCCATCCACTTCCAAACACTAACTGGATTTTTACACATTTTCATTAAAAAATATTTTTGATGCAAAGACACACATCTTTTCTCTTTTCCTGCCAGAAATTCCAATTTTTAGACCAGATTTCCAGCACATGCCTGATGCCAGAACTTGAGGACCAAAGATGTAAGGATCACAGAGAATTGGAGGCTAATCTAGTCCACCTAGAAAATCCCAAGCCAATCAGTACTACATAGCAAGATCCTGTCTCAATTAATTTATTGTTAATAAGACAAAATTGACTGTAGCATTCTCTGGGCAATGAGACTGCGTGTCAGGAAGGATTATCACGGGCAATTTGAATCACAGAACTGGACCTCATCCACTTGTAGCGCTGGGACATGTAGTCGATATAGTTATTGTGTCTATACCTCCCATTGAAAGTTTAAATGCACTAATGAGCAAGTCACGTGATTGTCTTTAGCAATTCAAGTAGCCTGAGTAGAGCTGCTGATCAACACAGAATCTGTCCACTCGTGTGTAAGCTGGTGTTCTGGACATTGACAGCTCCTTGCTTTTAAAATATAGGAGCTCTTTGATTTCTAAAACCTTACCACAGGGCTGGAAGACAATTTGGTGGGTAAGAACCAGGGGCTGCTCTTTCAAAGGACCAGGTTTGATTCCCAGTACCCACATGGCAGCTCACAGTTACAGTCTGTAACTCCAGTTCCAAGTGACCCAACACTCCTTGTTGGCCTGTGTGGGCAGTAAGAATGCATATGGCTCACAGACATACATCCAGACAAAACAATTCTCCATAAAACAAAAATAAAAAGAAAGAAAGAAAGAAAGAAAGAAAGAAGGAAAGAAAGAAAAGAAAAATATACCTAGCTCACGTTCTAATTTAATTTTTTTAATGATTTATTTATTTTATTTTATTTGCATTGGTGTTTTGCCTGCATTATGTCTGTGTGAGGGTGTCGGAGTTACAGACAGTGGTGAGCTACCATGTGGGGGCTGCGAATTGAAGCTGGGTCCTCTGGAAGAGTGGTCAATGCTTTTAACCACTAAGCATCACTCCGGCCCCTGTTTAATGGTTCTTGCTCACACTGCAAGCATTGTTGATATCTTATTCTCCTCCTCAAGTCTCCACTCAAGTGCCGAATATATTGTTTTAATATTTTCCTCATTCTCTTTCCTTTCTCCATTTCCAACCCATCGCATGCTGATGTACAAACTATCAGCCCTTGATTCTTTACCATGAATAAAGTACTAACTTAGCTTCAGGGAGGCCCTGCCTCCTATCCTATCTGTTGCTCTGATAAACCCCATCGACAAGGCCTCTTACAGAAGGGAGGGTTTATTTGAGCTTATGGTTCCAGAGGAATAAGCGCCCATCATGGCAGAAAGGCATAGCAGGAAGCAGGAGGCGTGGCAGCTAGAGCAGAGCGCTGAGAGCTCACCTCGTGACCCACAAGGACGAAACAGAGAGGGCAAAGCGTGAGTATGTGTGGCCTTACGTTCGCAGAGTTCATCACCAGTGACATACTTTCTCTACCAAGGCTGTATCTCCTTAACTTCTCTCGAACAGTACTAGCTACCAACTGGGGAGCCAAGAGTTCAAATGCCTGAAGCTACAAGGGACATTCTCATTCAAGCCACTACAATCTTCACACTGGAAAACAAATATAAAAATAGTGTCCAAAAATAAAAATTCAGGCTGGAGAAATGACTCAGTGGTTAAGATCATGTACTGGTCTACCAGAAGAGCCCACAGACACACACACACACACACACACACACACACGTGCGCACAGATGCACAGACCACGCACACAGACACACACACAGAAAGGTGCACAGACCACGCACACAGACAAACACACACACAGATGCACAGACCATGCACACAGACACACACACAGAAAGGTGCACAGACCACGCACACAGACACACACACACACACACACACACAGATGCACAGACCAACACACACACAGACACACACATGCACAGAGACACACAGACATACTTTCAAATAATAATAAAGTTTCTTAAAATGCTTCACGAAAGTGTAGTCCACTGGAGACATGGTCAGTCTGAAGATGTAGAAAGCAATAGGTTTCCCCAAACCTTTTCCTCTGTGTAGCCAAAATATCCAGGCTTCCAGTAAAACACCTACTATCTTTTCAAGGCTTTATGGCCTTAGCAAAAATGACTGCAAGTTCTCTTTCACACAGCTTCCTGCCTTGTGCAATAGACTCTGTTCAACAAGAGACTGTATCTGTTACATCTAATGTCTCTGGTAATTCGTTTAAAAACGAATACAAAGCAGCGCCCTAACAAACTAGACGTACATGTTTTCCTATAGAAAAGAAGCCCAGTGGGGCAGTTTAGAGATCCAGGCTCCCATTGCTCTGATCCACAATCTACAAGGTCAAGAAGCTGCTGCGACCCTAACACCAAACACAATTTAGTAACAAGGGAAACTGAAGATAGACTCCTATTGGTTAACTCAAAATGTGTTGATTTGGAGTTCTGATGTTGTTTTGTTTTGAGAAATCTTTCTCAAATTTCTACCCAGACAGTTGCGGTTCTTCACAGTGGTTCTCAAGCCACAGAACCCCAGCAGCACAGAAAGGGACTGAGGATTTGCTTTTCATTTAGACAGAAATCTTCCCACAGTTTAGGGCTCTGATACCCAGAAAGGAGAGGAACAATGCTGAAAAGAAAATGGCAGTCCCTGCTACATGGTAATTATAGATTCCCTTACAGTAATGGGATATTGGGAGCAACTTAAATGGCCTGGGGAAGTAACAGTTAAGCAAAATGTTTGTATATTAAGCTGATATTTAAAATATGGCTGCATATTTGTTACTGAGGATGGAAATGTTCTAGGATACAGTTTCAAGCAAAAAAAGAAGGAAAGAAAGAAAGAGAAAGAAAGAAAGAAAGAAAGAAAGAAAGAAAGAAAAGAAAGAAAGACATTGCATATGTAATATCATATACACAAGAACTTTTTTAACATAAGTGTTTATCCAAGCACTGGAGTTAGTAACATGAAACTTTACTCTCCCCCTTTTCATGTGCTTTCCCTGTTTTACGATGTGCATACAGCATTTACATGATGACTGTGCAGACAAAGACCCTGGGGGCTGGGGAGAAGCCCAGCAGGTAGAGCCCTCACCACACATGCCTGAGGACTGGAGTTTGGATTCTCAGAACCCATAAAAGCCGGATGGACATGAGGACTACCTTGTAAGACCAGGGGACTGGCAGGGAGGACAAAGACAGGAGACCCCCACAGCAAGCTACCTAGCCAAACTAGACGAATCAGGAAGCTCAGGGTTCAGCAAGAGAGCCTGCCTAAATAAGTAAGGGGGGAGAGGATCAAGGAAGATGCCAGATATCAACCTCAGGCTTCTACATGCTTCTGTGTACACTTGCACATACACACACACTCATACGCACACACACTCATCACACACACACTCATCACACACACACTCATCACACACACACATACACACACACACACGTCCAAAAGAAACATCTTCAATAATTCAAAAACAGACCAGGCTTTAAAACTTGCAAACTATACATCAGACTTCAGCCCTTGGGTTTTGTGAGCTGCCCAATAGACACCATCTTCATGGCAATAACATAAAGTGCACAGATGACTAGTCTTTAGTAACACGGAGACAAACGATGATGAGGATGATGGTTCCCTTTGGACTATAAACCCCACGAATTTGAGCTGTGCATCAGCTCTGTTTCCTGGGAATTTTTAGTGTGACCCTTGTAGAAGACAGAGGAGCCTCCACCAAAGCTTCCTGCATGTTGTGCACACACACATATCTGAACTGCCCCTTTCTCGTTCTGTCTGGGGTAATCACACATTAGACTTTTCTACCGAACGATAAATGGAAGGTTTGAAATCGAAGTCTGCCTTTTCTACACGTGTGACAGTAAGCCCTCGGCCTCCCTTCTTTTCTCTCTAAAATGGACAGAATGGTGACCTCTCTACACTATCAAAGGACACCGAAAGAGGAAATGAAATCGCTGCTAGGGGTTGTGTTGCCAGATTGAAAGCAGCATGCACAATACTGGGCACGCAGACTTACTACCAAATCCCAAGCTTATGCCGCAGGGGTGTGTTTCTCAGGCAGAGGCTGCCTGTCATCTTTGGGCCTGCCCACAGCACCTGTAACCACAATGGCCTAACAGGTTGGTTGCTACTTTAAACGGCTGCAGAAAGAAAAAAAAAAGCAGGTGTTAGAAGGAAGAAAACGGGATTGCCACCACAAAGATGCATTGTGACAAAGGCAGCCAAAATGTCATCATGTTCTTGGACTTTGTGAGTGAGCTTTAATTTGCCCCATAAACCGTACTGTACTGAACGATTTTTCAAAATAGACTAAGTGTGATTTCTTTGAAATGTCAGTTCATAGATTTCACTAGTTCCAAACATCTGCAAACTAAGCACTTTAAACTTCTCACAGGCAGAAAAAGAAAAACCCAATAATTAAAAACAAATAAGCGAGGCGTGGTGTTTGCACGCTTTTAACCCTAACACCCAGAAGGCAGAGGCAGGTGGATCTCTGTGAGCTTAAGAGCAGCCTAATCTACATAGTTCAAGGCCAGCCAGGGCTGTTTGGTGAGACCCTATCTCAAAAAACAAACAAAACCCAAATAACTCTTTCTTATTCAATGAGAGCCAAAAATACAGCCTTTACTTGGAGAAACAGTCACTCTGAACACACATGCACACCCACAGATACAAGCGTACATGCGCGTGCACACACACACACACACACAGAGCGGAGGGGCAGAGAGGCAGACAGGGCATATCATTGCCTTTGAAATGGCATCTGTCTTAACCTCCATCTTCACAGGTGGAGGGAATTTGGGGTAGAGCGCTGTAGGTTCGTTAGTCCCACTTGGTTTTCTCTGAGCTAGGTTGAATTACACAGTGCCCATTGGGGGGCTCTTCCTTGCTTGGGTTTCTCACTCAGCACCTGGATCAGCTCAAATTGCCTTGGAGATCCATTCTTCACACTGAAAAGGCGGCTGACACTGATTGACTCTTACAGTTTGGGTGACTTGTGGTTTCTCTCACTGTATAGATAGATGAGTTTCCCATTTCTTTTTAATTCTGACGGGATTTGGTGGAACGTATCACAATGAGCTTTGTATAATACCCTTTGTCTGTACGGATTTGTTTCCCAACACTGTAAGCTGCTTTTTATACCCCCAAGTGCCATTTGGGAGCTGTGTTTACTGTGGGATAGGCTTTTGAGTCTTTGTTAGGGACTCCACTGGCGATGGCTTTTAGAACACTCACTCCGCTTACTCCAAAGACACAAATCAGCCCAGGAGCACCTGCTCCGGATGCCACCATGACCCTGAGACTCCATCCCAGTAACTTCTCTACATTTTAGTGTTCCCATCTCTAATGTGGTTCCGACTTTAAATATTTCATCGGGCTATTTCTGTAGGCTTGATTGGGAACTTTCAGCGAATTTTGTATATGGAAGCATACACCTTTAAATCAATATTATGTCTTGTTAACATTGAGATGATGCTAATTACTGTTTCCCTTTTTGCTTTCAGTTCCGTCAGCACCGTGTCTCACGTGGATGAGCCCAGCCCGCGTGATGAAGCCTCTCGCCTCACAGTTCGCATGGAAAACACCTACCAGCTAGGTGTGCTGCTCATGTGCTAAACTTCTAATTCAGTGACCTATGCCACTTTAGCCGGAGTCTGGTATAGGTCTTCAGGCCTAGATTTGAGAGAGTTGGTGGTATATTAGAGTTACAGTCTTGCTTTCTAAAATCGAAGCAACACTTCCTTTAAGATTCAAAAAGAATCGAAAACAAAAAGTGGGGTTTCCTAAACCTCAAAGGAATCTCTGAATGCCGTAAATGTATATAATAGAATAATATACGATTCAATTCAAGCTCACTGAGTATTTCCTGAAGGAATACGCACATGAGTGTGAAAGTGATGTACGTTGATGTTTATCCTTCAAAACCAACTGACGTTGTTGACTGTGGAGGACAAAAAATACCCCCGTGCAGAGGCAGATGACTGTGGTCCCCTGTTGATGAAGATGTTTATCTGCTGCCATTGAGGTTTGGGGTCTTTGAAAACCAAGATTGTCACAGCTGCCCTATGCTCCCAGGTGGAGTCCACGCAAGTGTCTTTTCCCACTCTCATTTCTTCACAGACCTACTTGTTTGCTTTAAGGGTGTGCCTGCCTGTGATTATCTGAATTCATACATAATTACCGCCCTACATAAATTCCATAGAGACTTACCAAGGAGCAAGAAAGGACTCTGTGGGCCAGGGTAATTCCACCTGTGGCCTAGTAGCCCCAGGAAAATTATAACCCATCACTCTACCCGGCTAGGCCTTATAGCCAGTTTTCTTCAATAGTTCCAATACTATCAGAGTGAGTAACTAAGCTGCCCCTTTCATCCCTCTCCTTGGCCACACTCTTGGTTCATTTTGAGAAGCTGTAATTACTTAGACAAAAGGAGGACAAACACTCTGTAACTTTAGATGCATCTACACGATGGCAATGTCGTTGTGCTGGCTGACACCCCCACTCCAATTCTGCAGGCTCCAGCATTAGTTCGGTAGTATTTCACACTGCTCGCGGTGGACAGTAAATATTCCTACCATCCAGATCACTTTAGTGGCGTAACTAACTCCAAATACTGGCCCTTAGCCCTTTCAGTCAGCAACCTGAGTTTGGGTCAAGTTTTCTCCAACTTGCAACCAAAGCTTCTATCTTTTGTTTTGTTTTGGGAGGTGTTTGGTTTGGTTTGGTTTGGTTTTATGAGATGGGCTTTCTCTGTGTATCTCTGACTGTCCTGGAACTTGTCCTATAGACCAGAGTGTCCTCAGACTCGGGGAACTATATCTCTGCCTCCTGAGTGTTGGGACTAAAGGTGTGGTCCACCATCGCCTGGTTTATCAACCAGAGGTTCTTAATCATGGCAGTCTGTGACTTTGAGTCACTGTGTGCTGAAGAAAAGTCTGGAATGCCTTTGCAACAAGATAAAGCAGTTTAAATGCAAATGCCTATGTTTCTTTGATTTTTTTTGTTTGTTTGGGGTTTTTTTTGTTTTTGTTTGTTATACAACTTCTTCAGCCAAACAAAAGTTTCAGAAGTGCTGACCTTCCAGTAAAGGTGACCATTCTTACCCCCATTCTTGTGGCCAGAACTCCATCAAATTGATAGAAGATCTTTACTAAAGGCCCGTGAGTATGATTCACAGGCAAAATAAACCCAAAAGAAAGCACAATTGGAAATACAGTTTAATTGTTAGTAGAGCGGACTGGCTGCTTTGGAAAGCAGATTTAATCTAGCACAGAAGACTTTCATCGTCGAGGCTGGAGAGGTGGCTCAGTGGCTAAGAGGTCACCACCACCACTATCATTGTCCACGTCATCTAAACACATCTTAAGTTACGGTGTGTTTGTCCTTTTATCAAAATGATTACAGCTGTCATAAATGAAGTAAAACATGAATATAGTCCACGAGGGGAAAAAAGAATAGGAAAGGGAAGTTGTGCTTCTTAGAGAAAGCACCACTTACCTTTGCTCCCTAACCACAGAGAGGAGAGAGAGGAAGAAAATCACAGGCTGCGGTGTCCGACCTGAGCTTGAAGGCAGGTTTCAAGTATGCCCAGGAAGGTGATAGTTAAGCAAAACATTCTGGGATCTTGGCTGCTTTGTGCGTAAATCACATGATGGTCTGCTTCCCATTCACTAAAACTGTTGCTAAAAGGGACGGCTAGGGCCTTCCCAGGGAAAACTAAGCACGAAGACCTCTTGTTTGATTCAGTGTGACTCCCACAAATTACGGACTAGGTTTTGTACCCGGCTTTTGCAGGTGCTCAGGTTAAAAGTAGGTAGCAGATTTTTTTAGAGATGGCCACTGTGAGTATCACAATGAAGAGCTTTCAGTTCCTTTTTTATGACAGGATACTGGATGAAAACAATGAAAGAAAGAAAGGGTTTGGTTGGCCCGTGGTTTAAGGGTCCAGTTCATGATGAGGAAGCAGTAGGGGGCTGCTTGCTCACATCTGGGCAGATCAGGTAGAAAAAGAGGTAACTACGGGTGCTCTGGCGGATCTTTACTGTTCCCCTTTTTATTAAGTCTGGGACAGTAGCCAATAGGGCGGTGCCATTCACTCAGCTGGCCATCTTCTTCCCTCTGTTCACCTCCTCCGGGAACACCTTCAGAGACATGCCTAGAGATGCGCTTACCTGGTGAGCCCAAACCCAGGAAAGTTGGCACTGAAGAGTACTTGCCACAGTAGCCAACTTTTCCACCACACACAGAGACAGCAAATGAAGCCAACATAATGGAAAATATTGATTGGTGAGGGAAGGAGGAGGCAGGTGAGAATGAGGGAGAGAGAGAGGGAAGAAGGAAAGAAGAGAAGGAGGGAGAGAAAGAAGGAAAGAAAAACTCTTGGGCTCAGCTTCTGTGAGGCTCTCAAACCTCTGGTATCAAGTTTTCTCTGCAGCAACCTGTTAATCTCTCAGGGTCCTTCCTGTGTAGGACCAGCAAGTCTCGTACTTATATCCTCTGCCATCTCCCAGCCTTCACTTTCTGACAAATCCTCTTTTACCCTTCCTTCAGGAAACAACCTCAACCACTACCTAAGGAGTGCTTTATGACTTGGCATGCCCTGTCCTAACTATTTGAAATCTATTTTATCTCCTTAAGTCCTAGCACAAGATAATGTAAAGTAACTCTTGGTTTTGTTTTGGTCTGAGATAGCTCAGGCTGGCCTCAAACTCACCGCATTACCAAGGGCACCTCAAAGTCCTGATTCTCCAGCCTGCACCTCCCAAGTATGGGATGACAGGCTGGTGCCACCACGCCAAACTTAGAGTAATTCTTGTTATCCCAGTTGGGGGAAGTTGGGGGACAATTTGTTGCTTTCGTTATTCTCCCTTGAATCTAGTTTTTTGTTGTTTGTTTATTTTTTAAGTTATGTTCTCTCTTTTTTTTTTAGATCTTTTGAAATCTAAAACCTTTTCCTCAAGAAAAAAAAATTGCCTCAAAATGAAGAGGACAGGGTTTGTTGATTGCATTCATTCTCACTGAAAGTAGCTTGGGGTGTTTGTCTTGCTCTGTCCCTTTGCGTGCCAGGGGCTCCATCTGAGCACAGTGACAGAGGATTCTGGACATAAAGGGAAAAGACCATTAGGTCATAAAGAATGCGTTTTCGTTACTGTGTAGAAAAAACTCGTTTTAAAGGTGGAATCGTGTTTGTGAGCTAAAAGGATGTGCCATGCTCAGAAAGGACTTGGTACAGCAGCCCCTGGGAGCTGCTAGGAACTGGGCTCCAAGCATCACAGATGCTCTTTCTTTGGCTGATGTGTGCCAACTTCCTTCTCCCACTGTTGCCTTCCTTCCAGCATGGAGGTGCCCTATGGCGGTTCCTAAAGGTTAGAAATTATTGCTTTGCTACAAGCAAGACACTGGTTTGTTTTTATGCCTACTTCTGCTATGAAATAAAACGTTTAAGGAAGTGCTTTGGCCGGGCCTACAGCTCTGACACCCCTGCGCCAATCACCTATGCTCCGCACGTGGGCTCACAGGGGGCAGTGATAGAGCCTCCTGCTCCATGACTACAAGGGGGAGCGGATGCATTTAGAGGGACAGATGCTGCTCCCATGGTGGGGGGGGCAGTACTGTGCTGAACGATATGTCTGCACTAGAAGAATTTTCCATTTTCTGAATGCAGCAATGAGGACAGGTAGGTTAATGCCAGGCAGCGCAGGTTCCCTGGGAATAATACTGGTCAAGGAAGATCATATGAGATGAGTGCTTGGCAGGAAGAGTGGGAATGGAAAAGGATGGAGTATCTCTCTGGATGACATAATCCATTTAATTTAGTGCAGATTAGTGGTACTATTCTTTTCTTTTCTTTATTTCTTTTTTATCTTTTCTTTTCTTTTTTTTTTCAAGACAAGGTTTCTCTGTGCAACTTTGTTGCCTGTCCTGGAACTAGCTCTTGTAGACCAGGCTGACTGCGAACTCACAGAGATCAGCCTGCCTCTGCCTCCTAGGTGCTGGGATTAAAGGCATGCACCACCATGTCTGGCTTTCCTGACCTGATTTAAATTGAACTAAACAATTCTTATATCATCAAAATAAACATTCTCTTTAATGAGCCTCAGGAGACTGACCTCAATGGACTACAGTCGTAGCCCTAGACTTCTCTCGAGTATAAGCCAAGGAACCTTCAGGAGGAATGAAAGCGGTGTGAGACCTGGGGATTTACCTCCCTGGTGCTGCGCCATGGCCTCATCTCAGACTGGTTACAACTCTCAGCCAAGGGACGTAGTACTCTTAAGGGAGTCGTCTCCAGGCAACCCTCCTGGGATCTAATCTGAGCTCCCTGCTGGATTGCTCAGGCCTGGGGTGGCATGCTTCCACTGGTAGAGAAGAATGCCCCTATCTTCCCTGTCTCTCTCAGATGTCCCAGAAGAGAATTTAATTTCTTGGAATTAAATTTGCTTGGAATTGTCCTAACTCTGGTATACTTTTCCCCTTAGCCTCTACCTAACATAGGAACATGAATAAATACTAACAGATAATGTTAACTGCTGAGAGAGGATTGGATAGCGTTCTTGATTCAAACGCTTCCTCCTTATTAATTCAACAATAATCCAGCCTCTACCTACCAAGCCAGAGCACATGTGTATGCCACGTAGTTGTCTGGGTAGAAACCAGAAGGATAATGTACCTAATTCCTGGAATACCAGGGTGAAGCTCACTTATCTGAAGCTTTGATCTGAATATGGCTGAAATGTGGTTGCGAATATAAATTTTAAACCCCGATAAATCTGGGCATCCATTCCTAGTTCTGTTACTCGGGGATTCTGGGCTTCCCCCTCCATTTTCCCATCTGTGGGACAGATATAACCGTGAGAGTCCTTTCAAAGATCTCTGGAAGATATCATAAGGTAAACCCATGCTTGTCACAGTCCCTGGCACAGAGAATATGGTCATCAAAAAGTAACCGTTATTTGTGCAGTGATTATTATCTAGAAATTGTTTAAGTCCACTAGAACCAAAAATTATCCCTAAGCATTGAATTAGACTCTCAGGGGGATAAACCCGTCTTGCTTACATTTCTTTAAAATTTTTGAAGAGTTTATTATTTTTATTACATCGATTTCTGTGTATACATTTGTGCACACAAACACACAATTGTGTGGCAGGTAGTCATGTGGAGTCCAGGAGACATTTGGAAGTAGGTTCTTTCTTTCCACCTTGTGAATCTCAGAGATTAAACTCAAACCGTCAGACTGTCCGCAAGCACCACACCTTCTAAGCCATCTCCCTGACCCCGATCTAGCCTCTGTTTGCCTTGGAGAGAATTGCAGGTATGCCTTACCTGCTTTCAGGAGGATTAGGATCCAGAGGACCCGTGTGTCTGGAATAAATGAGAGATGTTTGGTACCTCAGGTGAGAAACTACCTATTTCTTAACTGAGCAGATGCGGAATGGTGGTCCATTTGGAAGAGTAGACAAGGGTAAAGACACATGAGCATCTTTCCATGACAGATGGAGCCCACCAGGCAGGAGCAGCATGCACATGGAGAGCTATGGGGGCTGGAACAAGAGCTCAGGACTGGGAGGCACACAACTGTAGACCCCGTAAGGAAAATGTCATCTTACGATCTGGGTTTTTCCAAGCAAGTTCTCTGGCTGCAGAAGATGGACCAGAGCGATGTGGGTGGGGTGTAAACACTGAGGGGCTGGTTAGAAGGTGTTGAGGCTTTGAAGTAAGAAGCCACCAGCACTGGCAATTGATGAGGAAGAGCTCACGGTACGAGGCGCCACCAGAACTCACTGCACTTCTTAGGGGGCCTGGTAAATTCAGAGCTAACTACTCGCTCAGTCTCTCAGAAAATCCTGACCTGAATTCAGACCTCTAACCTCCTTAGCTGGACTTCACCCAGGTTACTAAAGGCCTTCGTGTTTCAGTATTCTTTTGTGAACCCATCGGGTAGATGGATATGGTTAGAAACGACTTCTAAAGAAATTCCATGTCTATGTCCAGGTCCCACCAGGCATTTTCCTGTGGCCGCTGTCAATCGCATTTTGAAAGATGTACTAACTGCCTACCTACAAGAAGCAGAATATGACCCAGAGTTCTGCAGACAGATGACTAAGACAATTTCGGAGGTACAGTGCACTTGGCCCAATGATCGCTAGAACTACAGTATTTCCTTTCTTCTTAGTGCTGAAGGGACTGGATTTGAGATCAGTCAAATGGTATACTTCGATTTTATGAAAATAGGTATTAGATCATACACTACATATGCAAATAGGTACATGTGTATGTGGTAAGCTTTTGTCTAAAACCATCATTATGATGTAATTTGTAGCAAATTTATTGCTGTACAAAACTGTTTCACTTGTTCTTTTTTAAAAAAAATATATTTTAATTTATTTGTGTGTGTGTTTAAGAGAAAGACAGAGAGAGAGAGAGAGAGAGAGCAAAGGCTGAAGAGACAGAAGAGGGCTTCAGATCTCCTAGAGCTGAAGCTACAAGCAGTTAGAACTGCCTGGTATGAGTGCTGGGAACCAAACTGCAAGAGCAGAAAGTGCTCTTAACTGCAGAGCCATATCTCCAGCTCCATGCCACCTAAAAAAAAATCATCCTGTATGTTTGTATGATGTGTGTGTATCGTATGTGTGCATGTTTGCGTGTGTGACTTTGGGCATGGACATGCCACTGCACACAGAGAGCTCAGAGAACAATCTTGGGTGTAAGTCTTCACTTCCCACCTTGTTTGAGAAAAGGCCTTTCTGTTGTTCAGCACAGCGTAAGACGAGTCGGCCAGGATGGTCCTGTCTCTGCCCCCAGGTCCCTGCAGCTATGCTGCAATCCTCAATGCCCACTGCTATCCCTGAATTTCGCTTGGGTCTTGGGAACTTGAACTCAGGACCTTATACTTGTACAAGTGCTTCACCATTGAGCCCCCACCTCAACCAAAAACTGTCTCACTTTTAGAACTTACTTTTGGAAAATACACAACATTTTTGCAATGGTGTCTCCTTGCCACAGCAACTTCTTTGAATGCTATCAATTATACATGTTGTGGTCTTTAACTATATTTCTAGTTTTATCAACTACAGTGCATTTTATGATAGTTTCTTCTGCTTCAGTTTTTATAACAAACTCTGGGATAAATGCTCAATTCAGTTATGTTGCAGGAGATTTCACAGTATGTTTCCCTCACTAGATCTGAAAACACAAAGTAACCCTGGTTACAACGTTCCTTAAAGAGAAGCCATCTTTTAGTATAGATTTTCATCGGGTGTGACAGTCCCTTGAATTCAGTTCAATGGATGACTAGCTTCCTGTATATCTCAGAAAAGGTCAGCTTATCGCTAATGTTGTCATTTTGTTTCTGACTTCCTGGTCCCATGAGGACGGTACTTGAAAGAAAGTTAACTTACGGTTCTGTGAAATATGGAAAGTGTCTACAGTGCACCATGCTGTTGGCTTTAAACAATTTTTCTTTCATGTTTTTGCAGTTAGCCTACCTACAAAGTGATGAGCATCATTATGGCTTTTTCACACACGTGTGTCCTCACACTCCCCTCTCCCATTGTGCTCCCCGTCCTCCTTGCCTTCCTCCTCTTGGTCCCCTCCATCCTTCCCAAAGTATCCTTTTATGTTAAACAATTTTGAAAGCTTATGTGACTAAACAACACCCCCTTTTCTTCTTTCTTTTTTTCTTTTTCTCTCTTGCTTTTTTTTTAAACAATTTCTAGGTTATTAAAGCCAAGGTCAAAGAATTGATGATTCCCCGGTATAAACTAATTGTGACCGTTTACATTGGACAACAAGATGGTCAGAGCATCCTTATCGGCAGCAGATGCCTCTGGAATCCTAAAAGTGATACCGTTTCATCCTACGCGCTCAGAAATTCTACTCTCTTTGCTCTGGCAAATGTCTATGCGGTTTACATTGAGTGACCGACACAAGGCTTGCATTCCTGGTGTTTTCAAATCGTGAAGCAGGCTGTCAGTCTCTCTCCACGAAAGTTCTACTAGCAACACCTGTGAGAAGGAAACAAGATAAACAATTCAAACAACTGGAAGCTTCCATCACTCCTGCAAGGACTGGTGGAGGGGAGGGCAGCCCAAGAAAGAAACTTGTTTCTCCAAAACCGCAGCTGAGTGTGGTTCACATAAACATGGATGTTGACTATTACTTTGGGTACTAATTCTTTTGATTTCTCTTTTAGTTGGAGAGATAGAATTCTCTAGATTGCTTTTTTGATAAATTTCTAGAAATATATGGTGACATTCTGGGTATATATCATATAGGACAGGATAATTTAACATGGCACACACAAAAAAATGATGAATGTTAATATACTTCAGTACTGCATATAAAATAATATGGTTTTCATTTTACATTTAATAAATTGAGCAGTGTTCATTAACTGCAATTACGGTTACATGTACCTGACAGTTGAAAGTGCCGAAGAAGAATTAATGATTTCATAATAATTACCATAGTCCCACGGGGCCACAAACTAAATCTAGAAGCTCTTGTGGGTTGCCTGCACTTTACAAAATTGCAGGAGAACCGAACATTGGCTCTTCAATAATGGAAACTATAAAGTGGAATACAGGCTTTTAAGGACACTAAAGCAGACATTATGCTATTAAATATACATGATGCTTAATAGTAAATGTGTCTGTAGTGCCTAAGATCACGCATTGGAAAGAGACACTACCCTTAAATACACACTGCTCACTCTGAGTACCTTTTTCTGGCCTAACCTTAACCCAGGATCCAAAGCCTGCAGCTTAACAACTAAACCATGTGCATTTGCCATTTTGTTCCTATGAATCTAGCACAGAAGTGAGCCAGTGGGGTTTCTGAATGTATGGGCATTGACGTTTACAGGGCTGCAATAGCTCTTCTGCCAGCTAATGCCCCTTGTAGCACGGATCGTTTATTTTTATGGCGCTTTCAACTCTTTGTGTGCATGAGAAATGACGCTGTGGCCTCGCTCCGGGATGGTAAGTCATCTGCCTAGAGGACATTTGTTAAAGGTCAGACACAAATTGCTCACATATGGAGAGAATTAGCAGCGCTGCCCTCTTATGGGGGAAATTACGTGTAATTCGTATCAGAAAGATTTTAACGAATGGAAAACCCAGTCAATGTGTCACAATTTGAAAATGTTTTGATGTCTTCTTTTTCCCTAAAACCAATGTAGCTTGAAAATGCATTCCTGGGCTTGTTCTGATAATGCTCTAGTGCAGGGTCTGTGTAGAATAATGACCACCAGGACTTGCCTGTCTGCAAACACCAGTTTGGAATCTGGATTTGATTATGTTTCTTTCTCAGTCAAAGGCCATGAAATCACACGGCAGCTTGGTACGAATGAGTCAAACAAAGAAACAGCTCGGCCATATAGAAAGTCTGCTGCCAACAGGACTTCCTTTCAGGGTTCTAATTTCTCGTTATTACAATAATTTCTCACCGCCCATTCCAGGTTGTTTAGGCAACTAAAACCTTAAACGACAAAGGCCGTTAAAAAAAAACAGAGCAGGTGGTTTGCAGGCCTCTTGCCGTGTGTTGTAACTGAGGTCAGGGCAGTGATGGCCTCTAGCAGTCACAGCAGCCCAGGAAAACAGGGCAAGAACTCGCCCAGAATAACTAATTTTCAGGGGAGCGTTAGTCACCACGCAAAGCCTCAAGATGGGAAAGTTTCAAAGAAACACCACTGTAAGTTTGAAGAAGTTGTTTTATTTTGAAACAGCCAAGCTTCCCCTCTGTGAGTGACGGCCTTCCGACTCACTCACAACAGGACCCCCTGTCTTCTTTTCGGCAAGCACAGCTCTCACCTTTCCCCAGGTCCTTCTCCATCCATCTCCTTCCATCCACTCCCCTCCTGGACCACTCTGTTAATCTCTTGACTAGTCTCAAGTTTTTACAGTCTTTTTTTTTCTCTCCTTACCTGTTTGAAGATAGAGTGCCCAGACCACCTAACAATGACATCTTATACTTTACCTATAAGCAAGACTCCTGTGCACTGTGCTACCTAACTCCCAACTGTGCAGAAAATAGCAATGCAGAGCTCAACCTGGAGGACTAGAGTCCTACCACATGATAACAGGATGCGTCTGTAGCCTTAGAACTCCAGAAGTGGAGGCAGGAAGATTACCGTGTGATTACAACATGTTATCACAAGAAAGTTCCGGAACTTCTTTACCCAGTGAAGGAACCTGATTAGGGAAGGCTTTGTGAAAGGAAATGATGGCTTCCTCCAGACTGTGATGGAGACGAGGAGAATGTCAAAAGATGGAAGGCTTGAGGAAGAAATTTACCAGGGATAAGAGGTCGCACAAAGATCGCAGGGTGCATGGCAGCTATCTGGTAAGGAAGAACACTCGAACTACAAGGAGCCATTAGCAGCTTTTCTCTAAGCATTAGGAAGCTATGTCATAAGGGACGTTGCAAGAACAAGGTCTACGTGATTAGGAGGCTAAAGCAATGCCCAGAGTGGTTGAAGTTTCAAGTCCTGGGTGCCTGGATGACATAGGTCTTAATTTAATTGTCCCAGGCACCTTAAACACATTACCGGTTTTACAAAGCAGCAGTATTTCCTTGATGCAGTAATGACAATGCCGGTGCCACGGCAGGCACAGGGTTTTGTAAAATTAACGCATGCTTGCGGAACAGCTCACAGTTTAATGTCCAAGAGAAGGGCTTGTGGTCGCAGCAGAAAGCCTGAGCGCCTGGAGCAAAATGCATGCTCCTGTTCGCAGGAATAAGACTTCAGGGGAAAGAGGTGAAGAAGTAAAACACTGAGTTTGAGTCTGCACGCTAGGTTAAGTTGATCATGGGACATTTGGGCCAAAGGCAGCTGAAAGCTGAGCCAGGATGTCAAGGGAAGAGATTTAGGCTTGGCAGCCATCCAAAATGAGAGCTCACTTCTCCCTTCTGCCTTATAAAATATACATCAGCCAGCAAGTATAATCAGTACTAAACAACCAATAACCGGCTCTAGAAACCCAGCCAGAAACCACCTCCCAAATTAATGGGGTTCTATCAATTATATACTGCCTTCCTGCCTTCCTCCTTCCCCTCTTTTAATCTTCTTTCTTTCTTTCTTTCTTTCTTTTTTCTTCATTAAGACAGTTTCCTATATTATCCCTTTCTGTTGTCAGAAATCAGGAAACGTAAAGTTTCTCTTAAAAAATAAGCTAGCAGGGAAATGGGAAGCTTGGAGGAGGCGGGAATTTCTCTTTTTTTTTCTTTCAATAAAAAAAATTAACACAACATAAAAAAAAAAGAGCTAGCATCTCAGTGTGTCTTGTTGCCTGTGGTCACGGCTAATTGGGAAACCTCAGAAAGCACATAGTAGGAAGTGAGAGACAACATATTCAGAACATAGTAGGAGGTCAGAGTGGGTTCAGAAATGAAACACTAAATGAAAAGTTTCATCTTCACTAAAAATGAAATCAGTGAATTCATTTTTTAAGTCTGGAGAATTGATGTATGGAAGTCAATACATTTTTTTAAATGTCAATAAATCAGGCATTTATAACTTAACAGTCTTAGCGAATGAGCACTTTCCCTCTTGGGAGCATCAATTGACCTGTCTTTCTGGGAGTTATAAAAAATAGGTAAGAAAACTCGACATCAAACGGTTCTTTCGTTTTCTTCTTCCTGAGTCTCTCTGAAGTTCTCACAGTCAGCAGTCTGGTCCTCACCCACCAGTCTGGGGCTTTCATGAAGGCTGAAAGTGCTCTCCCAAGCCGGATGTGCAGACGGCTGCACCTGCGTGGCATCTCAGCGCTTTCCAAGTCCTGTCTGCTGAGGGGAAGAGACAGTTCTCTCTCTCCCTCTCCCTCTCCCTCACTCCTTGCTTCCCTCCCTTCTCTCTGCCCCCCCTCCTTTTCAAGCATAGGTTTGAAGATCTATGACTTCTAACCCTTAACAGTTAGGCACCAAACTATTGGCAAGCACCTAACACTTTCAGCCTGTTTCCTGAAAAGTAAAATAGGCCACGATTGTGTTCTCATGAAGACTGGACAGAGGGTGTATATAAAACAGCCAACCCAGAACTGAAGACATAGCTCAATGGTTAAGAGTGTTGCCTACTCCACACTCCAGGTGACCTGAGTTTGATTCCCAGCACGCCCATGGCAGATAACAGCTGTCTGTAACCACAGTTCTCAGGGATCCAGGGCCTTCTTCTGGTATCCTCGGGCACCAGGCACCCATGGTGCACAGACACGCATGCAAGCAAAACACATAAAACATTTTTTTTTTAATTTTTAACAAAAAAGATAGTTGAGTCAATCAGGGTGAGATAGGGCACACCTGTAATCCCAAAATTTGGGAGGTAGAGGCAGGAGGATTGGGAATTCAAGACCAGCCTCAGTTATACCAGAATTTGAAACCAACTGGGCTATGTAAGACCCTGCCTCAAATAGTAGTAGTAGTAATAGTAACATAATAATAATAATAATAACAACAACAACAACAGATACTGATAGTGATAATAATTAAGCAAATAAAAAAATCTACCTTATTAAAGAAACTTCCTCTCGATCTCTAATTATTACAATATGTGTTTGCTAAAGCAGATCTGGGTGTGTTGGACAAGCCTCTAACCCCAGTACTCTAGGACTGAGGCTGGAGAATCTGGAGTCCCAGGCTAGTTTTAGCTACATAATTAGACCCTGTCTCAAAGCACCAAGGGCTGGGGATATCACCAGTCACTGTAGAACACTTGCTTAGTAAGGCCAAGGCCTGGAGTTTAATACTTCGCACTGTAAAGAGGAAAAAGAAAGAAAGGTGGGGTTGAGCACCTTTTTTCAGCAGTTTCTTCTCATCACTATAATATACCCATTTTTCCAAAATTTCAAACAGTTTTCTTTCAAAGCTACATTCTTCAAGACATTATCTGTTCCCAACTTCTGCCTCCACTGCAGATCTCTCTTTGTGCCATGCAGACAGCTGGAGCTTGCATCAGGACCGTTCCTGGTTCCTGACAGCGATGCTGAGGACTGCCCACTCCTTGCTGCCTTCAATCCCATTTGGATTTGTGAGTTTGTTCACAAATGAGCACAAACCTCCAGAGGGTGAACTGAGATCTAAGTTAATCTCTCTCAAGTCTGCAGTAGCTTTTGGCTTCTCTCCTTGGCACCTCAACTGTGCAATACTTATTATTCCTTTAAATGCAGGTTCTAACTTGAAGCCTGGGATTTTCCATCTACCACCAACCCATTTCCCTACCTACCAAGGCAAGAAACCAGTATAACCAGTATGGGGAGACCCAGGCTTCTTTTTGCACCTGAGATAATAACCAACAGATGATGTTTCCAACAAATGATGATAGTGGATCATCCAACTACACAGTCAGTATGATTTTGCTTAGCGGATGTTGGGAAATCACTTTATAAATTTATATGGGATAAATCATTCTGAAACTAAAGAAAAAATAAAATATATTTGTCAACTAATTACACAAATACATTCTCTTTAGTTCACTTTACTTTGATAATATAGATTTAAAGTGGTCTCAAAACATAGCTAAAGGGCTTGGTTGCATCTCCATGTACAAACACAAGTGAAAAACACATAAGGATCCATTCCCTTAATGAAGCAGAGGATTTAAGATGAAACATTTCCATCCTTACGATGGGGCTAACTCAGTCTGAGATTAGATTCATCTGAGGATATTAATTGTGTGTGTGTGTGTGTGTGTTGATTCCTAATGACTTATCATTATACCCCTAGATAGATCAGTGCATCTCTCAATCCCCACCACCCACCGAGGAAACTTGTGCAGTAGATGGCAGTTGTTACAGAGACACACAACTGGTCAAGGTGCGGAGAATGACAGACTTTGGAATGCTCCGTCATTAATGGAACATCTATATCATATTGGAGGCCCAAGAATGTGAACCTGTTTCACCTTTCTGAAGGCCGGAGAGTTTGAGCTTGCTCCAAGTTGTAGACAACAACCCTGGCTACACCCCCTGACCTAGGGTGTGGTTGCATGGTGCTGTAGACACTAAAATGGCCCATAGAGGTGTATCCTCTCCACCTTGACCAAATGTCGGAGAATTCAAGCGTACTTCTGCTCCTTCTTTTGAATTAGGAGGTTTAACCTAGGGAGTGCCTGCCTTTAGAATACTTGGTCTAGGGCGGGTTCACTGCCTAAACAACAGAATGTTTTTCTCATGAATTAATGGCTTGAAGTCTCAAAGTATTGAAGCAAGTAACTACTCTAGTTATCCCTTATATCATGTTAAAGCATCTTTTGCCTCCCCCCCCCCCACTTTTGTAGTGGAGTATAAAAGTGTATGGCCAATTAAATAGAGGTGAGCTCAGAAGTCAGAACTCAGTATGCAGGAGACTGAATGGCCCTCCCAATACTATCCTATGTCTCTGTGATTCTTTCTTATCTCTGTTCCTCCTACCTAGCACCTCTAATCCTCACGCCCCTACCATGGAACATACGAACCCACCGCAGCTAGGGTTGCGGCAGAAGACACCCCATAAAGGTGGCTCCTGACAATCACATTTCCTCCTAAGGTTCAGGGGTCATTGTAGAAGAAGGGGTGGAAAGAGGGCCCAAGGCAGAGGAGCAAATGACTGTAAGGAAACAGAGCTCTCAGGACACAGCAAGGCCGCTGCACGTGTGAACTCACGGCACTTGACATACCGTTCCCCAGGCTTTCAAAAGCTCAGACCACACAAAAGACCAGCATGAACATGGTATGTGAGCAGAAATTCCTACCCTTAAAAAATACTGGCACTTAATAGTTTTTAGGAGAGGGAGAATAATTTTTTTAAAGGTATTAACCGTGTTACCAATGTGGTTGGGGTCAAAGCTGTGCTTGGACAGCCCCTGTGAGCCGGGCTCAACCTCCCCCCATTCCCAATATTCCACCTAAAGAGACAAGTGACAGTGAAAGCAGGGTCAGAATTTTGCTCAGTGTGGCCACGTCAGGAAGAGGGCAAATGGAGTCCAGCGACCCCCAAGTCCATCTGGGGGTACTTGAGGTGTAGTGTTAAAGGGGAGGGCTAGAGGGATACATATGAAGCAGCCTGGCCAAACAGCTGAGCCCTGATCTCCTGTCAAAACTGTGAAGCCTTCCTTGGAGGACAGTGTCACCTCTAACAGCTGGGCTAGAGACAACCCCTTCCTTCAGCAAGCCTTCCTGGGGAAATGCTAATTCCTTGGCATCCATTGTTTCAAGACTCTGCTAGCCAGTGTGGGAACAAATAATTTCTCTTTAAAATAGCGCCTCTCCAGCCAGGATGCAACTGTACTGACCTATATGTAGTTGGAATTTTCTTTGGGTCCCCAACCAAAAAAAAAAACCATGGAGACTTTTTATTGATGTTCGGTCTTGTCCTGGCCTTGTCTCGCTGGCTCTTCTAGCTTAATTTAACCTGTTCCTATTCATTCACGTCAAAAGGGCTTTTTACCTTTCTTTCATTCTGTGGTCTTACTTTGCTGCCTCCTCTATGTCTGGCTGCCTGGTCCCTGGCATCTCCCTGTCATCTCCTTTACTTTCTTCATTTAGAGCCTAAATCCCTCCTCCTACTTACTCGCGCTTCCTGGAAGTCCCATCTATACCTCCTCCCTTGCTATTGGCCATTCAGATTTTTAGTAGACCAATCAGGTGCCTTAAGGAGGCGAAGTAACACATCAACACATCTTTACACAATTAAACAAATGCAACACATCTTTGCATAGTTAAACAAATATTCCACAACACCTACATTTAATTCAGAATGCAACATTTGTATTTATACTTTGATCACATTCACCCTGTATCACTTCCTACTTGAACTTCTCCTGGAGTCTGCCCCTCCCTAACTTCACATCCTTGTTCCTCTTTTTTTTTTTAATAACCCACTGAATCTACTGCGCTGTCCATATGTACATGGGGAGGCGGGCCTCCACTAGAGCATGGTCAACCCTTCAGAGGCCACTTCCATAAGGAAAATGGATTGTTCCTCCCTTAGCATCCTTCAAATGTCAGTAGCTCCTCAGCTAGTGATGGAGCCTCCTAGTCCCTTCCCCCATCCATGCTGGAATGCTGGCTGGCTTGATTTTGTACAAGGTTCTGTGAATGCAACGGTTCTGACATGTCCAGAAAACACTGTTTTGCTCCTTTAGTGTTTATAGTCTTTCACGGTGGTGTCTCTGAGTCTGGAAGAGAGGGGATAGGATTTAGATGGCTGAGCACTCTGTAGGCTTACTCTGCGTGTTGACCAGCTGTGTGTGAAGCAGCCGCCACCCAGTGCACAAAGATGCTCCTCTGGTAAGTACTAAGTCAGCTCTAACCTATGGATATGTAGATACTTACTTAGAAGTTTGCTTGAGATAATGGTAGTAGGTTCACCCCTACAACTTATGCGCTCCTTTGCCACCGGTTCTTGGCCAGATAGAATAATGGGTAGAGAGGGGAATAACTAACAGTGAGTACATTTGAAAAGATGTATGGAAACCTATTTTATTAGCTTTCTGAATACATGTGTATTTGTGCACGTGTGTATGTGTGTTTTAAATATATAGTAAGTTGAATTTACCCTACACAGGAGATAATGTTCCTCTCAGAAGACATAGGTTCCAAATAAAAAGCCCAGTGTCAGATGTGAGCTATTCCCTTTGAGTTGCTGGTTGGGGTGGGGGTGGGGGCAGTCCCAGAGACCACCCAAAACAATACAGGCTATTGTCATTGATGTTAGTTGCTGTAGGATTCTGAATGAGATGTCTCCCCTAGTCTTGGACATTTGAACCCTTGGTCCCAGGTGGTGCAGCATGACTGGAGGAGGTATGTCACTAGGAATGGGCTTTGAGGTGTCAAAAACCTGACATCGATCCTTCCCAGTTCACTCTCAGCTTTCTGTTTGGGGCTCAAGATGTGAGCTCAGAGCTGTTTCTGCCATCAAGACTGCCGTCTACTGCCAAGATTTGTGCCATAGGCCTCTTAGCTCTCTGGAAACAGAAGCCCAAGTAAACGCTTTCTTCTTTTAAATGCCTTGGTCATGGGTTTTGTTGTTTTTTTTTTAAAATCACGACAGCAGAAAAGCAACTAATACAGTTGCCCACCCAAACTGAAGAGTAAAGATCTATTGCCAAAGACAGCACGCTCTCTGGTCTCAGCTTTCACAGCACCAGAAGGTGCTGGGTCTGGGGGAGAGGGAGATTAATCAATAGTCTTACCCAGCTAAGGCTTCTGTGGGCTCTAATAATGACTGAGTGGCAAGCTGTGTAATGGAGGTAACTAACAGCTTTCTGAGTAGATTTAAGGCCCACTTCAGAGGAGGAAATTTATGCCTGATAGAGTAAATCAGTCGGACAAATTTCTGGAAGGCTTTCTACTGCTTATAAAGCCTCTAGCCAAAGCAACTTCTCCTTAGGGACTTTGCCTATCCAGGTGATTGACAGGGTTGTTTGGATTCACTGTCTTTTGCAATGATAACTGTATCCATATTCTTTAAGGAAACACCTTGTAGATTGTAGTCTTGAGATTTGTTTTTATTTTATGTGCCTAAGTGTCTGCCTGCATGTATGTCTATATTCCATGCACAAGCCTGATGCCCACAGTGGCCAGAAGAGAGCATTGGATCCCATAGAACTGGAGTTACAGATGATTGTGAGCTGCCATTTGGGTGCAGGAATTGAACCTAGGACCTCTTGGAGGACAGCCAGTATTCTTAACTACTGACCCATCTCTCCAGTCCCTCGATCATAGGCTTATAAGGTTTAGGAACGTTTCAATGAAAGTTCTTCCAGATGGTTCAGAATGACATCTCCATCAAGGATGGGGACTAGGATTTAGATCCCATTCTTTTGATCAATAAACAGAGTGTTAAAATTTCATTTTGGTTTTTACAAGCTTTTTGTTAAGACGAAAGTTGCCATCTCCAAAAGCCTCCTTACCTACTGATACCTAACTTACTACCCAGTAAAACTGACTTTGAAGAAGCTAGGACTGCCTAATGGTAATAGGAATTTTGAACATTAGCAAGCTTGGCGAGACCGTCACCTTGATCCACACTAAGCAGTTTGCTGCATGTCTGGAAACACCGTCCACCCACTCAGCTGTACAGATTTAGACACATGTCTCTTGTGAAAGCTGACAGTGAAGTACCATCCACTCCCTACGGGTTTCCTGCAGCTGATGTGTGATGGTAATGTTTCAGGACCACACACAGTGAACACTCAACAGGTAGCTCGCACCATTCACAGACAGTATCAATAAGAGCAGCATTAGGCTGAACCGATTCCATTATTACAACCCACCAGGGTCGGCAACCAGCGTGAGAGATGAAAAAGTTTCTCCTTTTATCTAGGAAGAGAGCCAATTGTGTAACAATGGCTTCACCAGCGAGGGCTTGATTTGTCAAGTGCTAGGGTAAGAATGGAAAGTGCTTTTATCTCTGCAAGACAGGGGCAAAATAAAGGTAGCCTAGGCTACAAGGAGAACATTGCTCAGATATCCTTTTTTTTTTCTTTCTGATCTTCGTCTCTTTCATGTGATCATCTTCAGCCCCCCTCTCTGTCCTGCTCCTGCCACAGATGCCACTAAGAGCTGTGATCCCAGAAACCTCTGGGAGGAGCTTCAGGGGGATAATCAATCTTCCAAGGCTTCACCCATGCTTATGAGATGCATAGTTCCTGCGTAGGAGATAGCAAAATGTATCTCCCATCTTACCCATCGCTGGAAGGCAAGGCTTTGGATCCTATATATTAAGAGCTGGCTAGATTGGGGCTGGGCAGATGGCTCAGCCAACTGTTTCCCAGAACCCACATGGTGGTTCTCAACTATTTGTAACTCTAGTTCCTGGGCCTTCACGGCTCAGATGCTAAAGAATGTAAGATTGCAAAGGGGCATGCCCATTCTTTCTGGTGGCACATGGCTTTTATTTTCATTTGGTTTTAAAGATTTGTTTGTGTGTACATATGTTCTTCATGTATGTCTGTGCGGTGCATGCCTGCCTGGTGACTGAGGAGGCAAGCTCTACTCTGTTGCCCAGGCATGGCATAGGGGCCACTCTACGGAGCGCTGCAGAGATGAGGGGCCAGGCCAGCTCTCCCACCTGCCTCAGGCTTTGATGGGCAGAGTGAGGAGGGCATCTCTTCCCCACCCCTGCCACCGCATGACAGATGAGTAATGGGGACAGTTCTGCCATACTCAAACTTCAGGGCTGGCTCCCCCACACCTCCACCAACTGGAATTGACTCTATTGTGCTGCTCAGGTGAGGTGCGGGGCCTGCTCTCCCAAGTGTTGCAGCTGTTGGTGGTGGGCAGGGACAGCTCTTCCGCCCTTATGACCTCGGGGCCCGCTCTCCCAGCTGCCTCAGGTGTCGATGGGCAGGGTGGGTGGCTATCACAATCTTGGAAGGGAAAAGCATCACAGTGAACTTTGATTCATGCATTTTATTGCGGTCTTGCACAGCACTTAAAATTTCAAAGCGAAAGTTAGAATTCAGAAAGAAGAGTAGATTGACCTTGGCAAAGGGGGAAGAGAGACATCTCTTGGCTTTAAGCCATAATAGACAGACCTTTTAGAAAAGGATTGTCTACCCCCTAAACCATGACTGTAGTGATAGATGCTGGGACTCGGTGGTAGGATACCAATTAGATACATGCTGAAGCTCGCCCGTGGGTATAGGCACTTCCTAACAGAGTGTACTGAGCTCAGTCATGGAGCAGCCTTCCGTGCAGCACAGATCTCGTTTGGACATCACCGAGTACTTCTTCCACTGCCAAAACCTTTCCACGGGCATCTGTGGATCCTGAACAAGCTCCTGGCCTGAGAAATCCATCTCGGGAAGCTTGTGCTCAAGAGTTTCCTTGGATGTCTCCTGTGTGTCTGGGAGATGAAAGTGGCTTCTTGGCTGGGCTATAAGAAAAAAAAGGCACCATACTACCTGAAAGAACCCTGAGAAAGAAAGCACCGAAGGCCCGCCCTTCAGGAAGAGCTGGTTTGGGAATGCTCTTTATTTTACAGAGGTTGACAGGCATCAGTCTCAGTTGGCTAGCAGTAACTGCTGTTAGCCGCCTCTGCTCCATGACCAGCAGTTTCCAAAGATGCTAGTTATAATTAACAAGAAGCTATCTAATTAGCCAGAGGAGATGACATTAATTAGCTAGGAGCAGAACAACAACAGTAACAAAAACTCTGAGTAAGCCTTGCAGGGCTGATCAATGGAATTTCCATTCCATATCTGAAAGTGAAACATGGGCCACATTGTTTAATCTAAATGTTGTTCCCAATGTCTGTCCTCAAGTCCCTCTGGCTTTTGATCTAGTTCAGACTCAATGGAACAACACTGGGAACAAAAACCACACGAGTGAATGTTCGGTGGCCAACTAGAAATTGATCAGATAAATAGTGTGAGGGAAACACGATGGAGACCTGTGGAAGGTTTGAGTGCTATGGTTTCAGTGACTTCCAAAGAAGATGGGGCCAGTGAGATGCTTCAGTGGGTAAGGGTGCTTGCAGTCCAACAATGAAGGCCTGGACCCAAATTTCATCCCCAGAATCCACATACAGATGTAAGGACAAAACTGACTCCACAAAGTTGTCCTCTGACCACCATCTATGTATTGTGGTATATGTGCCTGTTCACAGATGTCATAGATACACACAGACACACGCACTCACATAACAATACTAAAAAATAAAACCTAGAAAAGAGAAATGTATAAAACATTCATTCCACGGCTCTGTATATTTCAGAGCCACTGTAAAACATTTTCCTACTATATCTTGATGTGCTGTTTCAAAAATCAGCGATAACTCCTCTTTTAAAGTTTAAAAACACATATTTCTGATCGGGCCTGTAGAAACCTTGGTATTAAAGAGGTAAGAACAAGTTTGTCACATCTTAAGGAATCATCCCGATAAACAGGAATATTTGCTAATCCTTCACATATTCTTAACCATATTCACTGTTGTTAGTCCTTCACTAAAGGCTTCTTGGTTAGCAAGTCCTTTTAAGGCAAGCGGGAACCTTTAGCACCATCCTTGTGGCTGCAGCATTTACATGTCATTAATTTCCGAAGACTTTATTAGAAAACAAAAGCAATGAAAGCCATTATTCAAGCAGAGTCACGAGGAGGGCATAGAAAGAGCAATGTTTCATGGTCTCACTTATAAGAGAGATCTGGAAAGCCGAGGCCAGAGGAGCAATAGAATGGTGGCTGTCTGAGGATGACTTAGGTGTCCGGGGATCGAGAGAAGGGAGCCACGGAATACAGAGTTAGTACCAAGTAGCCAGGAAGAATACGATCAAGAGATCGCCTCTACAATGTGGCAGCTGTGATCAATGGAACATGAGCATTCCTGAAGTTTCTAAGAGCACAAATCTTCAGTGTTCTCACCACACACACACACACACACACACACACACACACACACACACACACAAAAGTGTAGGTAATGTGTGTGCAAATTAGCCTGCTCTAGTCTTTGTGCAGCGTCAACATGGTATATATGTGATAAATCCATTTTTGTTGATTTAAAAATATAGAACAGTAGAAGCTTAAATAAATTTTACCTCATGGTTTTAAATTTTTATTTTTATTATTTTTAATTTTATGTGTATGTGTGTAAGTGTGTGTGTGTGTGTACATGAATGCAGGTGCCCAGTGGAAGACAAGGAGCCAAACCCCCAGCAGCTGGAGATACAGACAGTTGTGAGCTGCCTGACATGGACCACTGTGTCATGTCTCCAGCCTTTTACCTCATAATTCATTACAAGATTAGCAGAAAGAATTTCAGTCAATCTCCTAAGTTATTTGAATTGAAAACCGAAGTTTGGTGAAGCCCACACATCACTGCTGGGAGAGCAGACTGACGGGCACTCTGGGAATTCTGACCGCACATTTCCTATGGCTCACAATACCCCCCCCAACTCCCCACCCCCCGCCACTTCTTAAACTTGATAGAGGCCGCTCCACACCTTCTCCATGATGTAAGTAACCATTGAAGCCTTCTGGTCACTTGGGGCACAGTATGTAATGGCAATGACTTTGGCTTTTGAAGCACACAGGAGACCTGGCTTGCTATCTGGTCCCGCTGCTGAGTGGCTGGACAGTTTCCTTATTGATAAATGATCAACGGTGGGAGCATTACTTCATACGATCCTCAGAGGAAAGCGGAGGCCCCTGAAACTGCCTGGTACTTTATAAGTGCTCTGTTGAGTGGAGTCCATCCTTTCCCCCTTGTTTGCCACTTACCTGAATTCCAACTTAGCGCACTCCGTAATCATCCGTGTGCAGATATCTATCTGGCCTCTCTATAGCCTTCACTGCTCAGCTCATGGAAGCTATGCTTGCTGAAGTTCCATGAAAGAATAGCTGTGCAATGCTTTCTGAACAGTAGCGTGTTCACCTTTTCCCAGGCCGAATCCAGAGGTGTATTTTGATGATTAACCACATACATTGATATACAAGCAGATCAGTATTTCTTAGAGAAATAGCCACTAAAATAACTGGGGAGGGTTTAAAAAGAGAGATCTGGGGGGAAAGTGAGGTGCATGAGTTGAATTACCTCGCTGAGTTGGGGGCGCCTCCTCCAGGTGCCTCCTCCATCGAGAGCTGGCACAGATGTAGACGACTGTTCTTACGTAGTCGAGGCCACAGAGCTTCACAGTCTCCCTGCTCCTCGCTTGCACCGCAGTCAACAGGACGGAGAAGAGGAACAGAGCGAGAGTGGGGCCCCTCATGCTGCCAGAGAACGTGAGAATCGGGGCAGTCAGCAGCACCCAGTGAATGCTTGAAGCTACCTCACCCTCTTGGGCCATTTATGCTAAGCCCCTGGACGCTCGATTGCTCAGACCTTATTTTAACAGTATTTACTAAGCATGTAGGTGACAGTGTGGAGGGCTAGCGATGTGCTTTTATGGTTATTGCTGGGTACTCAGTCATCCGAACACCTCCCTTCGTATTGCTGCATCTTCTTGGGAGTTACTGTGCAAATACGAGGCTTTGAGAAGCAGGAAGGTATACGTTCCAGGGCCCACTTTTCATTTACTGACTGACAAAGAGCACGCTTTGAACTCTGAAAGTCAATAGTGGTGTCCCTCTAGCATGGGAGATGACATCTGATGGGAGTTTCCAGGGAGTGGATGTGGTTTCTATGGTGATGCAGTAGGAAATCACACGGTGATGCAGTCTGCCACATGCCCTGGGTTTGATTCCTGGCTTTCCTCTCACCAGATCTAAAATTTAAAGAAACTTCTTTAAGTGCCCTTTAAAAAAAATTCCGGTGACAGTGTCGCTGCGTCACAGAGGTGATGAGATAATGAGTGACCACTTTACCTGTTAGCAGTTCTTAGTTTCCTCACTGACATCTTACCTCAGCCTCAGGATAGACTAGGAAAGATAGCTTATCTTCAGAATTCAGAATTCCTATAGCTAGAATGTTCCTTGATGTCCTTAACATATGGGTTGGATATGCCTCTCTCAGCATACATTTCTATTATCATAAAGCCAACTTTATATTCCCAGACAGCTAAGCAATGAAATACCTCTTTTGGTAAGCCAGCTGAAGCCCTCATTAAAGCTGTGTGCCCAGAGCCTTCTGAGATCGAGCATCTCAGTTCCGGTTTTTATCCCTGAGACTGGCCTGCAGCCATGCCTGTGAAGACTTGCTAAACCAAAGACTTTAGTAAAGGACTAACAATGTTTCTGTCTTAGTGGGATGATGCTTTGAGATGTGATAAACTTGTTCTTACCACTCTAACACCAAGGTTCGAACAGACCTTATCAGAAATACAAGTGTTTTTAAATTAAAAGAGAAAGGAGTTGTCATTGGTTTTTGAAACAGCCCATCAAGATATAGTAGAAGAATGCTTTCAAGTAGCTCTGAGATTCATATCACTTCTTCCACGTATTTTGAGGTTTGATTAGAGAGAACCACCAAGGTAAAAATGTCCCATTTTGTGACCAGTCAGTTGGCTATTTATCATGTTCCTGGAGCATTTAATCCTTTTTGCTTGTTGGTTGACTCGTTAAGTGGGTGCTTCGATTTACTCTGCATTTATCTTTTTTGTTGTCGTTTGTTTTTTTTTCAAGACAGGGCTTCTTTTTTCTCTAACAGCCATAACTGTCTTGAAACTCTCTTTGTAGACCAGGATAGCCTCCAACTCAGAGAGATCTGTGTGCCTCCATCTCCCAAGTGTGAGGACCAAAGACATGCACCTCCACACCTGGTTGGATTTGTCTTTTCACGTCTCCTAGTCCATACAGACTGCAGTAACAAAACACCAGCGGTTGTAAAGTTTATAAACATCGAAATGTATTTCATGTAGTTCTGGAAGCTGAGAACGACAAGGGCCAGGTAGCAGCATGGTCAGATTGGGGAAGTTCCTCTTCTGGGCTGTAGATAATTGATTTCACACTGGGCTCTCACACAGCAGGCGGGGCACACCAGCTCTCTGGGGTCTCTTCTAAGAACAAGGGCTCTGCCCTTGCGGTCTCACCCCTCCCAAGGCTTCTCCTAAGCATACACCTTGAGCGCTGTCATTTCAAAATGTGGCTTTTCTTATAAGGAGCACAAGTGTTCCGGCCACATGGGCGGCCTAACTGCACCTTTTCTCTCAGCACGTCCTGCACCGATATGCATTATTAATATCCCTGAGAGGGACTATGACCTTAAGATCTTTTTAAAAAGACGCACGGCCTAGAGACCCTTGAAGGAAACTGGGACCTCAGGGTCTGCCCTTTTACAATTGATTGATTGGATGACAGGAAGAAAGATAGGAATGAATGAAGAGAAAGAAGGCAGTGGTAGAAAAGCACAGGGAGATCTAAGATTCTTCAGCTCTGCCTTTCCCCCTCCCCTCCCCTCATCCCCACTCTCCTCTTCTTCCCTCTCTTCCCCTCCTCCACTCCCCCTTCCCTCTTCCCTTTACTCTCCCTTCCCCTCCTTCCTATTCTTCTCTCTTCCCCTCCTCCACATTTCTCTCCCCTCCCCTCCTTTTCCTTCCCCTCCTCTCCTCTTCATGACCATCACATTCCTGTTGTTGAGATCTAGTTGCTAAGCCAGTCCAGCACAAAGGAGAGCAGCCTGCTACCTCCACAGAGCATGAAACGTGCACAAGAAAGATGTCCTTATCATATAAAATCATAGAGCTTTACAGATTATTGGTTGTGACAGCATAACCTGGTATCCTGATGAACATAATTACCTTATAGTTACAACATCTTTGCAGATAGAGAGAATGTTTATAATAACCCAAAGAGTTTACCTAAAATGTTTTAAAATTTATATATGTGTGTGGGTGTTTCATCTGCGTGGACGTCTGTATGTCATATGTGTCCTAGGAGGCCAGAAGAAGGCAGATCCTACAGCCACTACCTTGGTCCTCTGGAAGAACAGCCAGTGATCTTAATAGCTGAGCCATCTCTCCAGCCCCATGAATTATTATTGTCATTAACAACAGGAATTATCACATACTCAATACGTTGATTATATGGAGGCCTATGGGCTATGGTTAATAACCAGCTTGGCAAACTGAAGTACAAATGTATGGATGCTTTTGAGATTGAGATCTACACAGAAAATCTATCCATGAAAACCTGTCCCAATAAAATCAACATGTTCTAATCCTATGCAAGGGGCATTGCTAATTTATTATTTGTTGAATGTGGTAAATTATGCTAAGTGCTAATTGACTATTTATGATAACTCATTAATTCATTTCCACTTCAAGAGAATAGTTAGAGGGAATTTACATAATGCTGCATGCTTGTATACCCACAAAAGCCAAATTTTGAAATCCTAATCTTTAATGAAATAATATTAAAAGAAGGTAGCTTTGGAAGGTCTACAACTAACATAAACCAAAACCAAAATTAACAGTCGCACAGTGGATTTGTTAGATGTGTGGTTTACCTTTGCATGGCTTGTCTGGAAGTTCAGCTATGGAGCACTTGAATGGGGTTTGTGGGCCCAGGTGCTTGTATGCCCACTTGGGAAAGTAGCTGAGACCATGCCCGCAGGTCAGCACAGTGGGATCAGGACTGCTAGGAGTGCACAGGCAGGATAACATGGCAGATTCCTGAAGCCATACACAGAGATATTTCCAGGCCACGCAATGCTCTGCATGGCATATCTAGCTATTACTCAGATATAAAGGGTTTATGTGCTACATGCTCATTCTCAGAGTTAAAGTGGTCCCAGTGCTGGCAGTAATGGTACCTCCACCATTTTAAAAGTGAAAAGAGATGGAGCCAGCATCCAGAGCTGCTGCACCCAAGCTGCTCACCATTTTAAAAGCTCTTCAAGACAGAAAAGAATTTCAGATACACAATAGGACAGATTCAGACATAAAAGACCTCTAAATGAGTCACAGTGTTGGATACATGTACAAAGGCTTGGGAGAGAGAAGAAAAAGTATATACACAGTTATAAGAAGTAAATTTTTTTAAAAAGGAAGTCTTTTAAAAGACAGAGTATAGACAATTATAGATTAAAAGGACTAAACAAAGAATAAGCCACGTAAAGATGGAAAATTCACAGAGAGTCTGGATTATATATATTATTGTGTTTTCTTTGAATTTTTTGACTGTGAAGGAACTAAGTACAGAGAGACGTTTCATTATATGGGCTGTTAAGCTAAACCAGCATGCATATTATAAAGGTATCATGACTTCCAAATATGGGTCTAAGGATGTGTTACTTTGGAAAAGAGGTTCTTCTTTTGTTTCCACAGAGGATGAGAACCTGTGGAATCCTTCCAGACTGATATGATTTAATGGACCAACCCCCCCCTGAAAGCTTGCCATGAACACCCCCCAAAAATTACTTCACGCACCTGCTGACTGAGATGAACCTAGCACACAGGATATACCATGAAAGACCTGATTAATAGCATCTCCAATCAGCAGGCAGTAGTCAAGAGAACTATACCCAAACTCTCAAATATTGTTTATAAATGTTTGTTTACATTTAAAGGGGGCTATTCTATAGTGATTTGCATTGGTATGGATTTTGGTTTATTGATACAAATTTAATGTCAATTTTGTTATAGTGTGTATTTCTGATCTTGATTAAGATATTGTGTTTATACAGCTCATTTAAAAATATAATATATAATCATCTATAATAGTCAAGCTTGTAGTCATGTTAATTAGGTTTTCTAGATAATAGAGATATATTTCATTTAGGTATTCTTCAAATCTTTCAAAGACCTTCAGAGTATGGCATTTAAAATGTTTTAAGAACTTAGGGCTTTTCATGACTGTGAGACACGTCTGCTCCTGAAAGCAGCAAGCTGCTTCAAGAGGAAGATGGGCATCGAAGAGGCTCCTTATAGAATTGGTTAGCCATTTGGGCAAAAAAGTGCTTTTTCCTGGACTGCTTGATGAACTGGACATGCAGTACCTGCAGAGATATGACTGCTGAGCTTGCCCAAAGGTGAGACGATCCTTTGGGGTTCCTGAAAGAATCTTCTAGACATTCTGCAGGGCACAGAAGAAAATGACCGACAAACTGACAATATAGGCAGGACTGTCTTTGAAATTTCCTGCTTCATGGAAAAGTCTGGTGGATATGGACCTGTAGGCTGAATACGGATGCTCCAACAGTACAGAAGAACTTTGGGTGACTGTCCAGGCAGCGAGATTTCTTTGTAAAGTCTAGAGTTTTGGAAGTTGCTTACAATATACTTCCTGTTTACTTAGGCAATATTATATCCTTCTGGAGTCTTTAATGGAGTTGAAAAATTTATAGTTATAGTGTTCTTTAGTTATGATAAAAAATAAAGTAGATATAAATATTGTAACTGTACGTCTTACTTGATATATATTTTGTTATATGTAATTTTACTCTGTTAAAGTCAAAACTTTCCTTTTTATTTAGACAAAAAAAAGGGGAGGTGATGTGGGATTCCCCTCTGTATGTTGTGAATACCATTGGTTAATAAAGGAACTGCTTTGGGCCTATAGCAGAGCTATAGGGGAACAGAGCTAGGTGGGGAAAACTAAACTGAACTCTGGGAAAAAGAAGCACAGAGTCAGGGAGAAGCCATGTAGCCCCACCAGAGACGGATGCCAGAACTTTAGGCAGTAAGCCACAGCCACATGGTAATACACAGTTTAATAGAAATGGGTTAGTTTAGGATATGTGTTAGCCAGAAATATGCTTAGGCTATTGGCTAACCAGTATTGCAAACAATATGGTTTCTGTGAGATTATTTTGGGGCTGAGTAGTTGGGAAACAAACAAGTGGTCTTATTGCAACATTTTTTTTCCAATTTAAAAAAAATGGTTATTTTTCTAAGATTCATAACAATGTTTTAAATGTCAGGCTTAGTGGACATACTGCATTTTCTGTTCCGTCTAGGAGCTGGTCTCATATAAATGTCAGCCTTTTAGTTTTACTACCCAATGAGTTTGCCACATAAAAGCTAATATGCTAGTAAACAGTCTACTAGTTTCGAGGAAACTTGAAACAAAGTCCTGAAAAAACAGATCACAAAGCCTAAATGTTTCAGGGAGAACTCACTGAGGTAGGTCACCAGGAGAGCATGCATCTCCTGCAGAAGCAAGCACACCAAAACATAAAGGGTAAAGATGTTCTCAGGAGACCAGGCTCTGAGTGATCAGAATGAGCCTTGCACCCTTCTCCTTGGATTTACATTGCATTAATGTAAATTAGATATATTACATTAGATAAACCTTGTTTCTCCAATTGTTGGTGGGAACACAATCACACAAAGTAATGACAATCTTCATCAAAAAAGAAGAAAGAAAAAAAACCCAAAAAGTGACCATGGATTTGTTATTACTTTTTATTGAAGGGGGAAATGGATTTTACTGTAATAAAATGGAAGAAAGCTGCAGCTATGTTCATGAACATTCCAGATTGACTCTGTGTTCTCTATAAATTATACAGTTCAATTTTTTTTTTTTTTGGTTTTTCAAGGCAGGGTTTCTATGTGGTTTTGGAGCCTGTCCTGGAACTAGCTCTTGTAGACCAGGCTGGTCTTGAACTCACAGACCAGGCCTGCCTCTGCCTCCCAAGTGCTGGGATTAAACGCGTGCGCCACCACCGCCCGGCTACAGTTCAAATGTTTTATCAACTCTGATCCTAAAATATTTTCTTAGGGTTCTGAGGAAATTCAAGCTTTTGAACCATATTGTGATAAGGATCTGCAAGAAGGAAGTTATATTTCTTCATCTTTATATTCAAAAGGTATTTCTCACATTCCCAACAGAAGGGGGTAGTGTGGTGAGCCCAGCACACAGTCCTTCTCTTCAAGAAGCTTATGGTCTAGCAGGGAAGGAGGCACTAAGCAACTGATCTTGCCAACTTTTACCATACCAGGCATGAATCCCAGTTTAGAAATATAGTTATCTACCCATGAAAGGAAAGAACTAACTTGGGTAAGCTGTCCTCTTGTCTTCACATAAAGTACCCTACCCACTGCACATCACAAAACAAAAACAAATGCAAAATTTTTTAAAAAGAAACTTAGTTATCTAAGAAATATAATGTTATTTTCTATATTTTGTAGCAGGCTTTTACTTTTGGGTCACCAACCAGCCCCAGTCCTGACATGGAGAATTATTAGTTTTGAATGGTTGACTTTAGTTTAGCTCTTTTAACTTAAATTAACCTGATTCTCTTTATCTACATTTTGCCTAATACAAAGGAAAGTCAAAAGTCACCCCTAATCTACAGATGTGAGAGCATCATTTTTGCCCACGTGATAGAGGGGAGAGAGTGAAGCAGAGGAGGTCCAGTTCCTTACGTCAGTTCTTAAATGTCCAAAATGACATCTTTATTTTTCAGCCAGGTATTATTAAACAAGAGAAAAAATATAATTTTTAAAAAACCATTACAATAAAAAGGAATACATTTTTTCAACTAAATCAAGTTTTTATTTTTTTTTTACTCAAAGTAACACAGTTTAATCTTCCAGAAAGAGAGCCACAATGACTTAGACCAGCAGAAAACCATCTAATTTTTATGACCTGACCTAAACTCAAGAGCCACCTAAAAACTTCCTTGCTTTTGTTTAATGCATGGTTGCCAAACTCTGGAGAAGGCGAGGCGATGGTTGCTTGTCGTCAGAACTTATCTTCTCGCTGTTATGGACTCTTATAGCCAGCATAGACATTCATGACCTCCAGAGCTTCTGTGAGCTTCACAAACCTCATCTCCTTTCTCCACTCACAACACTTTACAGAGCAGGCTGCCATGCCCTGAATACTTACTTGTTAAGGACCTACATGGACCACCTCTTGGCAGTCTGTGCAGTCTGTGTCAGTGGATGGGTGTGGAGGGTTCTCTACCCTTTCTACCCAATCTCTCCCTAGACCTCTTTAGACAACTCCCTGACACAATGTATAGGTCAGAGACCGTCTGTTTTCTTGCAGAGACAACGCAAGTCTGGGCTGAAACTTCATGGCAGATGATTCAGGGCTTTCAGAGGAAGGTAAAGACATATTTCAGATGAGCGCTGCCCTCTGACGAGAGAGTAGGATGCTGGCTAGCTGGACAATGGGATGCTGATATTTGCTGCTCCATCCCCTAGCTTGTCAAGTGGTCTGACAAAGCTCTCTAGTTTCAGGGCTCGGATTTAGGAGGACAGCAACGATGTTCCAAGTCAGGTGTGAGAACTCACCGTGCTCATAGAAGTGGCCGTGTGGCTGGAAATCATAAAAGCAGAGCTTGGGAAGCAGGTTTAATAGTTGCTGGAATTTTATCTTCTAATGACTGAAGATTAAGTAATTCTAAAAATAGCTAAGTTTTTTTTAAAAAAATCACTTTTTAAGCTATTTAGACATTTTACAGGTATATGTATTTGCTAATAGATACTTCAAATATGACCAAGAAGTGTAGCAGAAATATCTTTAGAAAATTAAAAAAATCCCAACAAAAACCTTAAGCTTATTTTATATTATAAACTAATCACATTTCTGAAATAGAAGCTAATTTAATTTAAATGGAAGGTATTGACCCCATATTGCTCTTTTAAAACTAAAAATCTTATGGTATATAATGTTATTCCCTTTTCCTAAAACAAGAATAAAATGCAACAGAATCCAAATGATAGATTATACTGATTGGCTTGTCCTGGACCCAAGCAGAACGTTTATTACATCTCCCTGAAAAGAAAAGAAAAACCCATAATTACAATACAATAAAATTTAATCTGAACAGTAAATCTGCCTTTAAAATGCCATTTGAAATTTGAAAGTTAGATATATACACATTTAATGGGCATCCATTGAGACTGGAAAAGAGGAACAAACAGGGGAAGGTTTAAATAATGACACTTGCTTCCTGGTATAAACCTGCTTTGCCAGTAAAGGCTCTTTTAATGAAGTTTGACAAACAATTTTACAAGGATTTGATGGAAGGGCAGCGTTAGCGCCTCCGTGCCTAAGCCTGAGCTTGCTCCCCTGCATTCCCAGTTCTTTCCTGACCTGGCAATAGTTGTCTTAGAGACAGGCTTCTTGATTTTCATGTAGGTTTGTACCAAAAATCACAAGATGACTACAGACAAGAGGATAAAAACCAAAGATGAGTAGAACACAAGAATTTAGAGTGAAAGACAAGAAGACCAAAGAAAACCAAGTTCCCCCTACCACAAGGGGTAAAGGAGCCTGAGAAAATCGGCATCTGAAGATTATGGGAGATGGGAATGCCAACCGCATCTAAACGCTAAAGACCAAGGAGCCCCTGTATCTCAGAAGTCAGTTCCAGTCCTCTGTCCTGCACCGCACCCACTGCCTTTAGTGCTTCCTCAGCCTACAGCACCCAAGTCCAATGCAACAACATAACACCGGGCCATTTCTTACAGCCTCCAATGTAACAATGTAACACCTGGCCATTTCTTACAGCCTCCAATGTAACAATGTAACACCTGGCCATTTCTTACAGCCTCCAATGTAACAATGTAACACCTGGCCATTTCTTACAGCCTCCAATGTAACAATGTAACACCTGGCCATTTCTTACAGCCTCCAATGTAACAATGTAACACCGGGCCATTTCTTACAGCCTCCAATGTAACAATGTAACACCTGGCCATTTCTTACAGCCTCCAATGTAACAATGTAACACCGGGCCATTTCTTACAGCCTCCAATGTAACAATGTAACACCTGGCCATTTCTTACAGCCTCCAATGTAACAATGTAACACCTGGCCATTTCTTACAGCCTCCAATGTAACAATGTAACACCGGGCCATTTCTTACAGCCTCCAATGTAACTATGTAACACCTGGCCATTTCTTACAAGCATGTAATGCAACAAAATAAAGCCTGGCCATTTCTAACCTTAATGTGCTTTCCAAAGCTGTCCTTCCTGCTTCTGTCTCTCACTTGGGTTAATGAAAGCGATCAGTCCTGCAGCTTGCTCTGTGATGATCCTTGGTGCCTAAGACAGGCCCTGTCATATGGTGCACTCAGTAGGTATCTTATCAATCCAAGAGTGCCTTCAGCAAGAGTGCCTTCAGTATCTTTCAACAGTACTCTATTATATTACACATCAATGTTTTTAAGCTCCATTTTAAACATCCCACCTTTTAAAGACTATATATATATTTTTCTCCCAAAAAGAGAAAAATATGGCAAATATCTGTATACCAAGCCATAGTGGTCAATGAAGTATTCAAGGGTAATCTCTACAGTCTAGTCATGGAAGAGATTTCTTCCTACAAGGCCCACTGCACTGACTTCCACTGAATTCTAAACCATAACTCTTTAAAGCAAAACTTAAATGCCTAGTGGTTGACCTTTATCACATCAAGAGAAGTGTTGGTGCTTCCACGATCATGACAGATAAGAGATGGAACATCCTGTCTATAGTTAGCTATACTACAGAGTTATAATTGCAAGCCTGGACCAGGTCCCACGCTCATGTCACACAGGAACCTAATACTTCTGTTAGTCATTAAGCAAGACAAGCATTGTTTTGGCAATAATTCCTGTGTTTCCCTTGCCAGCTGTGGCTAATAAATATTTCTCTATTCTCTTAACATCCTGACTATACTTACTTTAGTTTTTCAGTTCTCAAGATGTGAGTCATGGCATTTGTTTAAATTACCCTAACCAGAGTCCCTTTGCTGGGCAAGGGCTGGAGCCAACCGTTTGCCATGTATTATCTGATGACTATTGCCCCTAGACTCCTCCAGTAAACACCAAAATGTAAGAAATCATTCCACTTAAAACTCTAAGAACCCCCAAATCAAAATCCTTCTACTGGAAGGTCACAAACAGTAACTGGCAACGAGAGAAAGAACATGTGGTCCAAAAACCTGTACCAATTCATTGAACTCTGCTCTAGCACTCTACACACAAGGGCTGCATGGTAGCTTTCTTTGTTTACAAAATACATATCCACCCAAATCAACAAATACGGACTGGAGAGATGGCTCAGAGGGGAAGAGCATTTGCTGTGCAAGCATGGGGACCTGAGTTCAAATCCCCAGAACCTCATAAGAGGCTGGGCATTGCCCTCTGTCTGAGTGCCTGCAACCCCAGCACTGTGGGTGGGTGGAGACAGAAGGATCCGTGGGAGCTGCTTATTGCCAATCTAGATCCAGCTTTAGTGAGAGTGAGTCTCTCAGGTGATATGGCAGCTAATGTCCTCCCCTAGTGTCTGCACAAACATAGAGGTATGCATGATGACACATACATGTAACACACACACACACACACACTCAACAAAGGCCTCTTTGTCTTGTTTTTTTTTTTAATAAAAGAAACAATGTTGTAACAGGAAAGCCGTTTGTTGGTTCCCGGCCACCTGGCTAGCTTAGACCCCAAATAATCACACAGAAACTGTATTAATTAAATCACTGTTTGATCCATTAGCTCTAGCTTCTTATTGGTTAACTTTTACATATTAATAACCCATTTTTAGTAATCTGTGTATTACCACATAGCTGTGGTTTACCAGCAAAGCTCCAAACATCTGTCGTCTCTGGTGTTTCCATGGCTTCTCTCTGACTCTGCCCTTCTTTCTCCAAGAATACTGCCTAGATTTCCCTGCCTAGTTCTGTTCTTCCCTGCCATAGGCTCAAAACAGTTCTTTATTCATTAACCAATAAAAGCAACACATAGACAGAAGGACCTCCCACACCAGAATGTTCCTACAAAAGTAAAAGTAAATGAGTGTGTAGGTGCAATGTCATGCTGACTGTGTGGAAGTGAGAGGACAGCTTTGTGGAGTCAGTATCATCCCTACCATGCCCCTTCCATCTTTACATGGATTAAAGGAATTGAATTCAGGTCACCAGGCTTGCACAGCAAACACTTTGATCTACTGAGCACTTTGGCAGCTCTGAAGTCCTTTTTGTATGCCTTCCTACCCTTATGAGTCACTTCCCAGGAGCAGCCTTAGACATCTGGCACACCATTTACAAAATGGAGTACTATACAGTGGGGGAAAAATAGTGACATCTTGAAATTTACAGGTAAATGGGTGGATCTAGAAAACATATTGAGTAAGGCAACCCAAACCCAGAAAGACAAATACCATATGTACTCACTCATAAGTGCCTCTTAGACATAAAACAAAGAAAACCAGCCTATAATTCACAGTCCCAGAGAACCTAGACAACCCAGGGGACCCTAAGAGAGACATACATGAATCTAATCTACATGGGAAGTAGAAAAAGACAAGATCTCCTGAATAAATTGGGAGCGTGGGACCATGGGAGAGGACAGAAGGGGAGGAGGGAGAAAGGGAAAGGAAGGGAGAAAAATATATAATTCAATAAAAAAGAAAGCTGATTTATGTAATGTTTAAGCGTTTTATTTTGAAAAAAAAATCCTATCATCCTGTTGACTAATATTAACACCAGCTCTATTAGTTTTGATAGTGGCTTTTGGATCCAGATCTATTTTTTCCCCTCTAGTACTGGAAATGGAAGACAGGAATTCATATGGGCTAAACATAAACTACTGTTGAGCTATACCCTCAGTCCCAACAAATTTAATTAGGAACAAAAGGAATTTGACTTAAAGAAAGAGTCTCCTTCTGCCTCTCTCTATTTTCTGTTGTCATTCTTGGTGGCTTTTAGAAGGACTTTACACATGTAAACTACTTTCGTGAAGTGATTTCAGTATCTGTGCCTTAAGGGCTTCACATTAAAATCTCCAGGGGAAAAATGGCTTTATGAATTCATGTGGTTCTCCCAAAACATTTGCTATAAAATCCAGACTAAAACCCCCTTCTTGCTGGAAACAAAACATTTGGATAAAATTTGTAAATGCAAATTTGTATTGAATGTGAAAACTAAATAAACTCCCAGCATGCTGTGATTGGGTTGAGCTCTCTCATCTTAAAAAAAAAGAAAGAGAGAAAGAGAGGGAGGGAGGGAAAGAGGGAGGAAGGAAGGAAGAAACCTGGTACATATCTTTCCTATAAATGAAACCAAGAGCTCTCCAAACCTTTGACACACTCTTGGTTGAAACTAATAGAGAAAAATTTTGATGTCACTTGATATAATACCTTGATAAGAATTACTTCATTTTATTACTGGGGCTATAACTGCTTTCCAAAACTATGAAGGAGGGGTAGGTAGGTTATGCTCACAGAAATAGTACTAAACCTTTTGACATTCTCATATTAGGATATTTACCAGATTATTATTTGAAATGACCAAAAACAAAGAAAAACTGAAAATCTATCATAAAAATAATGTGCATTGAGGATACTGAGCTTTTCTGTCAAAATTCGGCAACATAATGCTCACATTTGAATAGCTACCTAGGGTGAAGCACCGGAAACCGATTCTCACTTCCAGAACAGTAGACAATCTCTGAAGACATTTATTTCAGCCTCACCTACTGTCCAAGCCCTGGTTACACAGTAGGCATGACATCAAGCTCCTCCAGATGGTGTTTAAGGTCATCTGTGGGGCCATCATATCCTCACTATTTATTGTCTATAACTAAGGAACTGAGATTGACTGAGGACAAGCTTGGATACCATGTACAGTAAAAGCAGAGACACTTGGGACCCCCTCATTACCACACACCTCCTATGTGTCACTACTAAATGTACATCCATGCCATGCTACAAAGTTACAACATAACAGAGTCACAAAAGGACCTAAAAATTTTGCATCCAAGTCTTACCCGGCCATTGTCCAAAGCAGTAGGCATATTTTTCAGTTCATAGACTGCAACCTGCCCATCACTGTCTCCCACGAGAAGGCAATCTGTCTGCTTGGCAAATAGAACGGTTGTGAACTTGATTCCAGGGTTAGCAACATTCACAATCAGAGGATCCAAACTGTAATAAAATAGTTTATCTGAAAATTTATGTGTCACATGAAAATGGTCTTTTAAAAGATACAAACTGAGGGAAGTTTGATTTTTAAAAAATATGATGTAACAAACCAAAAATCTCCTAAAGTGGTCCCAAATTCTGAATAACATTTGCTCCTAATCAAAAACTTCATTCCTTAAACAAGCAAGTTACAACCAGGAAAATTTAATTCATAACTGTAGCACAAATTTTAATTGATCTTAAGAAATAAAAACCCAGAATCAGATATGGAGGTTAATGCTGAAGACTGGAGAAGCAGAGTAGCCAGCCACTAGAGAGTTTTTTATTCTACCAATGCTCAGACTGAAAGGGAAACCTCAGACGGACTCCTCTCTCTACAAACCTCAGACTGTCTCCTCAGACTGCATCCTCAGACTGCACTGAGCTCCTGTCATATTCTTTCCTGACCCCATCCCTCCTAGTGCTGGGATTAAATGCATGGGACTCCCGAGTATTGGGATTAAAGGTGTGAGCCACCACTGACTGGCTCTGTTTCTCTTTTAGACTGGATCAATTTCGTGTATCCCAGGGTGACCCTGAACTCCCATAGCTCCATCTGCCTCTGTCTTCTGAGTGCTGGGATTGAAAGTGTGTGCCACTACTGCCTGGCCTTGATGGTCAACTAGTGGCTTAGCTCTGCACTTTCATTTTCAGGCAAGCTTTACTTGTTAGATTACAAACAAAACATCACTACACCCAACTTAAATGTGAAGAGATAAACGAGTTTTTGTGCTAGTTATTTGTGTGTCGACTTATACTATGGACCATATACAGTGTTTTTGGTTGAACACTCATCTGCCATCACTCAAAGTTTTTGTTTTCTCTGTCTCTGTGTCTGTCTGTCTGTCTCTATGTCTCTCTCTCTTTCTCTCTGACTCTATGTATGTGTGTGTGTGTGTGTCTCAGCTCTCAGTTGTGACTAACATTACAATTAGAATTTAAACAAAACTCCCTTCCTTCGACATTATAGGTATGCTTCACCAAATTGAGAAAAGACTGTGAAGTGCAGTATAGTCCTGCCTGTGAAATGCCTTAGTGTGTAGCAGGCAAGGCCCTACCACAGGCCACCATAATTACCTCTTGCGGAAGAATATTTGGTTCTACATGAACTGCTGAAGCGTAAGGCTACCTTCAACAGTCATGGTTCTTAGTCTTGGTCATGAAAACATCCGACCTGTGTCCTTCAAAAAGGAAAAGCAGCTGCATTCTTCTGTTTCCAGAGAAGCATTGCCCTGGAAACTATACTTTTACCAGGAAAATGAAAATCAAGGGATGGAACATTCAAATAACCACTCTATTATGTATGTTATTTATTCAAGAGGAAATCATTCTATAATATCACAGCCGAGTTGTGACTGGCACTGTTTGAGCCACAGCATGCTCTACCTGGTGACAAAGCTACAGGAGAGATCTTTTGATTTGAACTGCTTGTGTTGCTGGAGACATCACTCAAAGCATAGCATTCAATACGCACGTGCTGATTTGAAGGTCCCAAATTTCTACTCTGCTCTCATTTGCAGCAGCAAAAATAAAAGCGGATTTTGGAGACCAGGCGACATCATAAACAACGTAAGTAGTTGGGTAAAAACTCAAATATGGCTTGAGAGTCTCCTGACGCCAGATCATGACACCCCAGTCTGCAGAGCAGCTCAAGAAGACGTCAGGACAGAATGGGTTCCACGTGACTTTATACACTGGACCCTGGGAATGCAAAAATGTCATGCATAGGAAAAAGAATATTTAAATCTTATATTTTTAAATTTGGCCAATAAGTTAGAAGTTAATTAAGATTTCTGGAAGCTACAAACACCCCTGAGCACTACATAGGAACTGCTTTAGCTGAAAGCAAAGCTATGAATTTGATCTTCCTTTAATTATTCAATATAAAAACACACTTGGGAAAATGGAGAGTAACTATTAACAGGTATTACAGCCTTCTGAAAGGACATCAGATAATGTAATGAAAAACAAATTAGTTTGGATGTATGATCATAAAGAAACAGAGAATCAATATGAGCGAGAAACAATGTTTTTTTGGGATCAGCCCATGCACTTAGTCAAGGAGCAACTAACCCACAGTTGTACACTTATTGCATCTATTAAACACATCGCATGTGCCTTTCAAAAATACCAGCAGATACAGTTTCCAAATCTACAAGAATTAAGCTGACCTTGTGTCCTCTATATGTCTCTAGGTATTGCTCATTGTATGAACAGGAACACTTGTGAATAAGGCCTTCTTCTGTGCCAGCCAGATATATATTTGTGTCCTACAACACAAGGCATGTCAGACATTAAATACAAGATCAGCCAGTTTAACATGTAGTAAACCCACTCAATAACCAAAAGAAAATACTATCTCAGATATAAAATTTTTGTCCTTCTTTTATGGTTTCACAATGACCACCTCAAAGTAGGGGGATTTTGTAAAAGTACAAATATGTTAGCTTATAGGGTGAGAGAACATGTTTCGCAAAATAGTCACTATAAGGTGAAAAGAAAAGCCATATACAAGATATTTGGACCATATGCAATAGGCTCTAGAAGGCATAAAGGGTTTGTATGAACAAACCAAAAACATCAAATGCATAAAAAAAACATTTCTTCAAAGACAGTAAGTTTTTCAAGATGGCAAGTGGGCATCCAACTACAAGAGGTATTTAAAACCCTAAATAGACATGACCAATAAGCAATCTTTTCACAGGACATTTCAAAACTGCAAAAGAAAAATGCCAAACACATGTAAATGACAACAGATCATAATAACATCACACTTCCCAGGAGAAACTGTAAAGGCCAGGGAAAACATGTTGGTGTTTCTCAGGGCCTAAAATAGGTAACTGTGGAACAACATGACTACTATAAGCAGCTGTTATGAATATGAAATTCCCTCCAAAGGTTCATAGAGCAGAACATTTGGTTCCCTGGCTGGTTTGGGTATTTGTGGAAGCTTTATGATGGTGAGACTTGCTGAAGGAGTAAGTCATGGGGAGTTGGGCTCTGAGGTGTAATCACACACCCATGTCAGGCCAAAGAGCTCTGTTTTCATGATCCACTGAGATGTAAACAAGCTGTTGCATGCCCCTCCGCCATGACAGGAACTTCGACTAGTCTGGATGACGTCATGTATTACCTACCATGAAACCATGAGCAGAATCGTCTGTCTGCACTTAAGGTGTTTATGTGAGGCATTGGGTCATGGTGATGAGAAAAATTAAATAATAAACCATCCAAGTTATCTTTTAAAATGTCTTTGAAGAGTGGTCTAAATTACATTAACTTAGGAAGGAGCCCCAACAAAAACTATGAGCAGCATCCCATGGGCTGAGGTCCCGGAATAAAGGAAATCGAGGATGTTACGTGGATGTTAACTAGCTTTCATGCCCTCTCTGTTTCTGGATGTCCCATTGCTCTGACTTCCCCACCGTGATGGACTGGATCCCTTCATTCTTTGAGTTGCCTTTTTTTCAGGTATTTTCATCACAACCATGAGAAAAGTAACATCCACAATAAAAAGAATCAGAAGATGCTAATTAGTAAAAACAGATTTGAAAACGGAGACAACAAAGCCATTGCAGTACATTGAGCTCCATAGAGACAGCGCCGGGGCAAACGGACGAGCACTGGACGACTCTGTGCCTAGCGGACGAAAATCAACTAAACATGGGCAAAGGAGATCCTAAGAAGCCGAGAGGCAAAATGTCCTCGTATGCATTCTTTGTGCAAACCTGCCTGGATGAACACAAGAAGAAGCACCCGGATGCTTCTGTCAGCTTTTCAACTTCTCAGAGTTCTCCAAGAAGTGCTCAGAAAGGTGGAAGACCATGTCTGCTAAAGAAAAGGGGAAATTTGAAGACATGGCCAAGGCTGACAAGGCTCGTTATGAAAGAAAAATGAAAACCTACATCCCCCCCAAAGGGGAGACCAAAAAGAAGTTCAAGGACCCCAATGCACCCAAGAGGCCTCCTTCGGCCTTCTTCTTGTTCTGTTCTGAGTATCGCCCCAAAATCAAAGGAGAACACCCTGGCTTATCCATGGGTGATGTTGCAAAGAAACTGGGAGAGATGTGGAACAACACTGCTGCAGCTGACAAGCAGCCCTAGGAAAAGAAGGCTGCCAAGCTGAAGGAGAAGTACGAAAAGGATATTGCTGCTTACAGAGCTAAAGGAAAACCCGATGCAGCGAAAAAGGGGGTGGTCAAGGCGGAAAAGAGCAAGAAAAAGAAGGAAGAGAAAAATGATGAGGAAGACGAAGAGGATGAAGAGGAGGAGGAAGAAGAGAAAGATGAAGATGAGGAAGAAGATGATGATGATGAATAAGTGGTTCTAGCACAGTTTTTTTTCTTGTCTATAAAGCAATTAACCCCCCTGTACACAACTCACTCCTTTTAAAGAAAAAAATTGAAATGTAAGGCTGTGTAAGATTTGTTTTTAAACTGTACAGTGTCTTTTTCTGTATAGTTAACACACTACCGAATGTGTCTTTAGATAGCCCTGTCCTAGTGGTATTTTCAATAGCCACTAACCTTGCCTGGTACAGTCTGGGGGTTGTAAATTGGCATGGAAATTTAAAGCAGGTTCTTGTTGGTGCACAGCACAAATTAGTTATATTTGGGGACGGTAGGGTTTTTTTTTTCATCTTCAGTTGTCTCTGATGCAGCTTATACAAAGATAATTGTTGTTCTGTTAACTGAATACCACTCTGTAATTGCAAAAAAATTGCAGCTGTTTTGTTGACATGCTGAATGCTTCTAAGTAAATACAATTTTTTTATTAAAAAAAAAAAGAAAACGAAGACAACATATACCAGCAAAATTTGAAGAACCAACACAGTAGACCTTAAAAGACCCTTCACTAAATTGGAATATCTGAAAAAATGAATGGATTTCTATATACATATAATCAACCAAGATGAGATTAACAATTTAGATGAATCTATAACAAGTAACAAAAACTGAAGCAGTAGTGAAAAACAAATCTCTCAGCTAAAAAAGACCAGATTCAGATGGATTCACTGCTGAATTCTACCACACTTTTCAATAAGAAGAATGAATACTTCTTGCACTATTTGGTAAAATAGGAAAAGATATAATGAGTCAAATTTTTTTATGAAACCAGTATTACCTTGATATCAAAAGCAGATAGACTAGACACAACAGAAGAAGAAAATTACAGACAAGTTTTCCTGATAAACATAGATACAAAATTGTAGCATTATTTCTAGTTGGTCTTAATAATAAAAACCCAGATTCAGATGTAAGGGTTAATGCTGAAGATCAGAGAAGCAGAGAGAGAAGCCACTAGAGAGTTCTTTTACCTCTGCCAATGCCCAGACCAGATCCTGTCCTCAGACTGCATCTCCAGACTCTGTCTGTCTCCACCAAACCTCAGACTGCACTGAGTTTCTGTCTCCTTCTGCCTTATATTCCAATCTCACCCAGCCATAGCACTCCTGCCTCTACCTCACTAGTGCTGGGATTAAAGGCATTTGGATCCCAAGTGCTGGGATCACCTTTGTGTGAGCTGTTTCTTTTAGACAGATTCAATCTTGTGTAGCCCAGAGTGGCCTTAAACTAACAGAGATTCGTCTGCTTCTGTCTTTTAAATCCTGGGATTAAAGGTGTGTGCTACCATTCCATGCCTCTAGTGGTTTAGCTCTGCACTCTGATCTTCAAGCAAGCTTTATTGTTAAAACATAAACAATATACCACTACACAAAACTCTTAGTAGGATATCTGCAAACTGAACTAAACACATCAAAAAGATCATTTATTATGATCAAGTTGGCTTCATTTCAGAGATATAGATATGGTTCAACAAAGCCATTCAAAAGTGAAATATATCACATAAATGAACTTTAGAACAGAAACAACATTATTATTTCCATATATATATAGAAAGGGTTTTAGACAAAATCCAGCAACTTATGATGAAAACCCCAAAGAGAGTAAGAATAGAAGGTACATCTGTCATGGGAAAAGATCTTCACCAACCTCACATCAGACAAAGATCTGATCTCTAAAATACACAAAGAGCTAAAGAAATTGGTAATCAAAAGAACAAATAATCCAATAAAAAAAATGGAGTAAAGACCTAAGCAGAGAACTCTCAACAGAGGAATCTAAAATGGCTGAAAGACACTTAAGGAAATGCTCAACATCCTTAGTCAGCAGAGAAATGAAAATCAAAACAACTCTGAGATTCCATCTTACACCCGTAAGAATGACCAAGATCAAAAACACTGATGACAAATTATGTTGAAGAGGTTGTGGGGAAAAGGGAACACTTCTGCATTGCTGGTGGGAACGCAAACTGGTACAACCCCTTTGGATGTCAGTGTGGCGATTTCTCAGAAAATTAGGAAACAATCTTCCTCAAGACCCAGTAATACCACTTTTGGGTGTATATCAAAAAAATGCTCAATTGTGCCACAAGGACATGTGTTCAACTATGTTCACAGCCAGATCTGGAAACAACCTAAATGCCCCCGAGCAAAGAATAGATAAGGAAAATGTGATACATTTACACAACGGAGTACTACACAGCAGAAAAAATAAAAACATCTTGAATTTTGCAGGCAAATGGATGGAGCTTGAAAACATTATTTTGAGTGAGGTAACCCAGACACAGAAAGACAGTTATCACATGTACTCACTCATGGGTGGTTTTTAAACATAAAGCAAAGAAAACTAGCCTACAAACTAGTCCTAGAGAACTTAGACAACAATGAGGACAATAAGAGATACTTAAATAGATCTAACCTACTTCCCATGTAGGTTAGATCTCCTAAGTAAATTGGGAGCATGGCGACTGTGGGAGAGGGTTGAAGGGGAAGGGAGAGGCAGTGAGGGGAGCAGAGAAAAATGTAGAGCACAGTAAAATCAAAAAAAAGAAAAGAAAAGAAAAAAGAAAAAAAAGAGAGAAAGACTTCAGTGCAATTCAAGCCCATAGTTATGCTTCCTATAAACTGTCCTAAGAGGACCAATGGAACTCTTTCGTAGTAAAAAGCTATGTGGCTGCAAAGGGAGGGCCTTAAGGAGATAATTTTCATTAAAAACAAATATTAAAGGTTAGTGTGTGTGTGTGTGTGTGTGTGTGTGTGTGTGTGTGTGTGTGTAAAAACAGAAAGCATTTCCACCCAAATCAGGAACGAGCAAGGGTGCCCACACTTTCTTAGCTTGGGTAACAAGACAAGAAACAGAAATAAAAGTGATACAAATTGGATATGAAGAAGTCAAAGCATCCTTATTTACAGATGATATGATTCTATACGTATCATCTGTAAAGACTATAAAGACATTACTGGAAGGACTTAGATCTTACACACACTTTCAGGACGTGGTACTCTAGAAAGTTAACAGAAAACAGAAGCCTTCCTACATATGGGTAACAAAGATGCTTAGGAAGAAGTTGGGGGAACAATGTCACTCAAAGGGTTGGTTCTTTAAAAAAATGACATTGACAAATCCCCTATAAAATTAACCAAAAGAAAGACAGAGAAGTAAAAAAAAAATGGAGATTAAAAAAGGAGACAATACAACAGTTTCCAGTGAAATCCAGAGGACCCTCAGGTAACAGAAAACATGTTCAAAAAAAAAAAACCTATAAAACCTGTAGGAGGTTGATGAAGACCAGCCTGAGCTACCTGAGACTCTGTCTCCACCTTTCCTCCCACAGTATAGAAATGTGCACAGACCTACGACAGGAAAACAGAAGCGTGATGATTTGGACAGAAGCAGGCCAATGAAAGAAAAAGCATACAGAGGTGCAGTAGGGATGGATATGAGGGAAATATATATATGAAAATGTCAAAACAAAGTTTATTTGATGATCATTGAAAATGTTCATTTAAGTAGGGCAGTAGTGGAGCAAACCTTTAATCCCAGCACCCAGGAGGAAGAGGCAGAAGGATCTCTGTGAGTTCGAGGCCAGCCTGGTCTACAGAGAGAGTTCCAGGACAGGCTCCACGGCTACACAGAGAAAGCATGTCTTAAAAAACCAGAAAAAAATGTTAATTTTAACATCTGTATATGGCAAAAAAAATGGACAGTCACAAATCAATTACTTATATTATTAAAAGTCAGTAAGGCAAGAGGCATTTAAAACCAATAAAAACGGAAGAAGGGAAAATACTAAGATCAAAGTGGAAACCAATTACACAGAAAATAGAAAAATGGTATTAACATAAATTACATCAAAATCTTGTGTGGAGGTCAGAGGAAAGGTCACCTTTGCTTCTGCTATACATTGTTGCCTGAGCCAGCTGGCCCATGAGTTTCTGGCTGATTCTAAGCCTCTGCTTCCCATTTTACTGCAGGAGTGTTGGGTTTACAGATGCATGCTATCGTATACAGTTTTTCTCCGGAGCCATCTCTCTGGCCCACAAGGTTTCATTCGAATGAGGCAGGTGGTAGGATTACTAAAAAGACGATAAACATGCGAGACTCGTTTTCTTAGAGGTCTGCCATAGTGTTTGAGTCTTCTGATTCCCAAGTTCCTCTAGAAGAGCAGAATCTCATTAACTGCTCCGATGTCATCAAGGTCTTGGGAAGTCTTCATAATCCCCGTCCTGAGAGGTAACTCACCTTAAAACGTAGAGCGGCGTATTCTAGAGTTAACTTACGTAAATATGAGAGCTAGCCGAGTGGCCAGAAGGGTGAGCAGAGGCATGCGTATTAGGCCTGTGGCTATCAAGAGAATCAGTTCTGCCGCAGCTTTTCTCTCCCACTCTGCCTCACATGGGCAGCCATATCTACACTGGTGCGCGCGCGCGCGCGCGCGTGCGTGTGTGTGTGTGTGTGTGTGTGTGTGTGTGTGTACAATTCACAAACTGTACCTCAGTATTTGGAAACTATAACAGATAATGGTAGAAAGTAGGTTGAAACAAACTTACCTTGGGGTGGAAAGCGAAGCACATCCCAGGAGCCTGTCGAGAGATCAGAGCCTCGCCCTTCTTTTCCTTCTCTGCTCCCTTTTTGCTGCTCGTAACAGTAGTTCGCCTCAGCCGCATCAAATCTGCGTGGAAAGAAATGTGCGCGCGCATATGTTTGTGTGTGTATACATATAAATGGATATGAATACATGCACAGTTTGCTATTTAATTGCACGAGAAAGCACACTTAGCATCACGTCTGTCTCTTTTGAAAATCAGCTGTATGCATATGGTTCGATAAAAAATGGGACAAAACAAATCTGGATGCTCAGACCGCGATGACCCGCTCCGGGTTTTCCACCTACCGACCAAGACAAACTCTGTTACTTTTCCCACAGAAAGGCTTCTCATCTGGAACCTTTAGTTCAGCATCTGAGAAAATGGGCTCTCCTCTGGTTTTTACCATGACAATCCAGTCCTTTTCGAATAATCCACTTGGAGACCCTTCCATCAGCTGATATCGACACCAAGATCTCTCTCTTGTCATCCCCCGTGGTTCCTCTGTCTTGTTCTATCCACTGCAGTTGCCAAACCGGTCCCAGATGTTTCTGAGGTGACTCGCTAAAACAAGCAAAAATGCCAAATACAAATCATTTAAATCAGTTGGAAGACCTTGGCGTATAAGTAATAAGAACAATACCCCCAAATGACCGTTCTTCTATTCGTGTAAGGACTCTTTTGTTGTTCAAACCCATACTTCAATTATTTTGCATTTGTATTCGTCTTGTGGGGCTGGGGTGGGGTGGGGGGTGTTGCATGTAGCCCAGGGCACATGTGCAGGGGTCAGACAATAGTACTGGAGTCCACTCTCTCTTCCCTGACAGGAGTCCCGGGGATGAAATCCATCTCAGGTCATCACGTTCTGTGAAAAATGTCTTTAACTGCAGAGCTATCTCATTGGCTCCTTTTATTTTATTTTTTAAATTTATTTATTTAGTTATTTCCTTATTTGTGTACTCAAGAACCAAACTTCTGAATAGTTAATCACTTTAATATTTTACATGGTGTTTCTTATGTCTTTCAAAAGGAAATTTTTACTGACCTATAATTATATTTAAAAAAAATAAAAAGAAATATAAAAGAAAAGATTTTCTTCTTGGGATCTATATTTTTTGCTTTATATATTCACTTTTTAGACACGTTGAATAAGTAACTTTATTTTTATAGTTTCTTTTCCATTATTCAAATTAATTAGTTTTTGGACTGTTATTCAAATAGACAATCCCCGCTACATATTTCATTCTTCTCCCTATACTTTTAGGATTACCCACTGTTTTGCTTCTGAGATTTCACTTTTTTAAAAAACTGAAACTATCTCTCAGATTACTGACCTTTTCTAGCTGATGAATAGAGAGCTCTATTCCTATTATTTATTCCCTTGACTATTTTATATAAACTTTCCAATACAATAAATAGCTTTGAACTTACAGTAAAAGATGGCTTTGGAGATTTGGTTAAACAAACATGGGCCCTTTTCCTAGAAGCAAGCGGCAGGGTCCATGCTGGCAAACCTATGCAAATAACTGCAGTAGTAAGACCCTCTGCCTTGATGACTACAGCTAGTCTCAGCTAAGCTTACTCTGACTCTGCTACAAATAATATACCACATCTTAGCCACTCTGAAATTTGGTCTAAAGAAAACAAAACAAGAACAACCACCTAACTCGTTTAAAACTAGCTCTTTTTTTAAACCTGCCTGTATTCTTCTCATCACCCATTAACTGGTTCATTCCTTCTCAGACATGCCCTGCTGGCACGTGCTAAATATTTCATGACATAATGAGAATCCAGAGGAAAGCACCTCCCCGCCCCCACTCTCACTGAGATGACACAGGAGCTCAGAAAGATCCACCAGTCCGTCTCCTCAGCAACAGACAGTTTGTGTAGCACGATAAGCCTTAAGATTAAGGCGTGTGGGGTACGCACAAGAAGAGAATGAAGTTTCTTAGAGGAGATAATATAAAGCAATTGTTTAAGAATATCCAGAAACCGCTAAGCCAAGATAAGTGTGTTGGTGAGGCAGGGAGAGGAGAGGATGGGGGAGGTAGTGGGGGTGACAGACTCCAGCTGGAGACAACAGGAGGATGCATTAGGCATTTTGAAAACAATGGTATTATAGCCGCAGAAGGAACAGAATATTCACTTCAAAGTAAAAACAGTCACTCATATAACTGTTCCTGGGGGAGAGAAGAAGCACGCCTGCTGCGTCTGCTCATCTGGCTGGGGGACTCTCACCTGCTGTCCAGAACTGGAGTGTTACTGCTGCTCTGCACGTTGTAAATCGCAACCGTGCCGTTGTGGTAGCCAACTGCTAGCAGATTAGGTGAGCCGATGGAAAAGTCCACAGACGTAACTCCATACGAACTCTGATAAATGCGCTCTGGCCACTGTGGGGGAAATGGTCTCTTTACGTTGTGGGCATTTTTACAGAGCACAGGAAGGTAGCCTGTGCTGGCGGCTGAGGACATCTTGTGCTGGCGGGGAGTGTGAGAAGTTAGTCTAGTTCAGTTACTCCAGGCCATAGCTTCTACCAAACATGAACACACATCTTCAAACACTTATTTCCTTAACCTACTAGAAAGCCTTAGTCCTCGATGGCTTTATGAATGCATTATGGACTTCTGCATAAGTTGTCCCATTTTGGTACTCCTCCATCAAGGATGAGTGGGACCAGCACATATTTCACTCCCGATAGAAACACAATGAGCTGCAAACAGATCATGCATCTTCTGCCGTTTGCTTTAGAACCCTGGATTGTTTCATGATTTCTACAAAGCACATAGAAAAAAAAATCTTCCCAAACTCTCTAAGCTACTTCTTTTTACAACTCTGTCATGGCTGAACTAAATCCTTTCCTCTGTCTAATCCCTATGTGAAAAGGAGACAAGCTCCTGATGACGATTCTGCCAATCCTCCCATATTACGACAGCGTATTCCTGTGTGTGTTAACCCAACACCTGATGGACCATGGCTACTCACAATAACTTCAATCATTGTGGATGCTCTTTTACCCTCCACGTTTGCAGCTCCATATTTTACTTCTGAGTAAAATTAAATGAAAGTTACACAGCAACAGATGGAGCAGGGCTATTTAGGTAAAAGCCTATTGTCACTGTCATTCTTTCTCCTTATAAAATTCATACTGTTATATTATATTATGTTATTAAGCTAGAAATCTGGGTCGCTAGATATCTAGATTGACTGTTAGGATTGCCCACTGGCTTGACTCTGAGATTTAATAGATGTTTCTGAGAAAACATGATTATTTCTCAGATTACTAGCTCTTTTTCTAAGAGCTGAGTGGAGGGTTCTATTCCTATTATTGACCCCTTTGGTTACATGTTTTGTGTTGCAGGGGTCTTCAGGTACAGACTCCTTTATACTTAGCTGTGATAACATGGTAAATAAAAGATGCTGGGAATGTATTGTGTGGAGCCATAAGTGATTTCCCTTCACCCCATGTAAAATAAAAACAAATTGGACTTATTGTGGATTTAAGCTATAGGGAACAATGAGGACCAGGGAGGTGGCTCTGTTGGGAAAGCCCTTGCCTTTTCAAGCCTGAATTCCAGTTCCAGAAGCCATGGAGAAACTGGGCTCTGGAGGCATGTGCTTTCAATTCCAGCAGAGACAAGGGAATCGCAGGCTAGCTGGCCAGCCTGTCTCATCTACTAGACGAGTTCCAAGTCAGTGAGAACCTCTGAGTCACAAACAGAAGGTGGATGGGACTGAGATAATAATCTCTAGGGCTGTGTACTCTAACCTACACACACACACAAGTGCATGTACACCTTGGCTCTTATACATGTGAACACACACAAGAAAATGGAAAGTTTTGACTGATAAAATAGTCTGGACTTTGCTGGATTACTATACACAGGTCTACAATGTACAAAACCCTGTCAATATTTAATGAGATAAAAATATTCTTGTTCCTATTTGGGTTACCATGGGGTTCTTTATTGACCAGCAGCAAGCCATTCCTCTTTTTTGCTCTTTAAATCCAAAGTTTCCATAGCCAACAGCCAAAAGGTCCTGAAAACCAGAAAAAAAGACACTTCAAGGGATGGCAGGAAATCGTAACAAATGTATAAAAATACCTACTAATGAACTATTTAAAAATATTGGTAAAATAGAGGGCTAGGGCTGGGGATGTGGGGTTAGGACTGCAGCTCAGTGGTAGAGTGTTTGCTTAGTGTGTGCAGTGCTCTGAGTTCAAACTACACTAAGTATCTACTCCAAAGATAGATGTTGTGGAATATTATTTTAAGATGTCTTACATTTGTTTATGTTGTGGAACATTTGTTTAAGGATGCAAAAACGTGTTGCACTCTTATATGTTACATTTGTTTAACTGTGTGAAATTGTTTTACTGTGCCTGTCTAAAACACCTACTTGGTCTAATAAAGAGCTAAATGGCCAATAGCAAGGCAGGAGAAAGGATAGGCGGGGCTGTCACAATAGCAAGGCAGGAGAAAGGATAGGCGGGGCTGTCAGGCAAAGAGAATAAATAGGCAAAAAAGAGGGATTAGAAAACAAGAGAAGATCAAGGAGTGAGAAAAGAAGGAGCCAGCCACCCAGCTACCCAGCCAGCCACCAAGTAGAGTGAAAGTAAGATTACAGAAATAAAAAAAGAAAAAAAAGCCCAGAGACAAAAGGTAGATGGGATAATTCAAGTTTAGGAAAGTTGGCTAGAAACAAGCCAAGCTAAAGCCGGGCATTCATAAGTAAGAATAAGCTTCTGTGTGTGATTATTTTGGGAGTTTAGTGGTGGGCCCCTCAAAGAACAAAAGAGCAAAGAGCCAAAAAAGTAAGAAAACAACCAACTACAGATACATTCACTCCTGAAGTTATATTTGAAATTACTAGTTGGGGAATATCTTCAGACGCATTTTATAAAACCTGGGAGAACATTAGACTTGTTACCCTGTAAACATCTGCCTTTAACAACAAAGAAACCAGTCCCTAGCTCAGTGGTTCTCGCCCTTCCTAGTATGGTGACCCCCTGTAGTTCAGTTTCTCCTGCTGCAGTGACCCCAACCACAAAATCTATTTTTGTTGCTACTACATAACTGGAAGTTTGCTATTGTTAAGAAATGTAATGCAAATATGTGTTTTCTGATGGTCTTTTGGGGTGGTGACCCACAGGTTTAGAATCTAGTTTGTCTGCCTCAAGATTGCTTTGGGAACTTTACCAGCTATCTGCATTTGAATTCTGGCTGCTTCGTTTCCTGTTTGGGTGAGGTTAGAGAAATTATTGTCTCTGTGCCTCTCACTCCCTATCAACATAGTGGAGGATCTTATTCAAACAGGAAAGTTAGTACGAGGCTATGGAGCATGGAGTGCTCCTCCAGAGGACCTGAGTTCAGACCCCCAGCACCCACACTGTGCTCACAAGCACCTCTAACTCCAGCTCCAGGGGATTGGTTTGCCTTTGGCTTCTTAGGGCACTGCATTCAAGTGAACATGTTCACACACAAACACATCTACACATAATTTAAAAGAGTAAATATAAAATATTTTTTAAAAACATTAAGCATTTCCTGGCAAACATGAAGTGCTGCATAATTTTAACAGTATTAATAGCAGTGTTGCTGAGTAATCCCATTTTTATGTGTTGGCATGGTCACTGTTTTAAGCACACCCTTCCAAATATGACTGCTTGAGGAGATGAAAAATGTAGGTATATGAATTTTGGTACAGGTTAAAATAAGTCAACCATACACTATTTTCTAGTATATGTCACGTCATCTGACATGGACTTGGAGGGTACCATGAGCCAAGCACACTCTTAAAATAAAGATGGTAAACTGAGCAGTAGTGGCGCACACCTTTAATCCCAGAACTAGGAAGGCAGAGGCAGGCGAATCTCCGTGAGTTCGAGGCCAGCCTGGTCTACAAGATCTAGTTCCAGGACAAGATCCAAAACTACAGAGAAACCCTGTCTCAAAAAAACAAAATAGGATAAAGATGGTAATGTTTATATGTAAGGAGAAAAATAACTATTTGCATTTTCTCCTTTTTTAAACATAAACTTCATTCAAAGACATTTTAAAAATAGGTGTTACAGCCAGGTTAAATCCTTTGCCCATGGCTGAATAAAAACAAAGAAACAAGCAACAACCCTTCATTCTAGAATTTGCCAGTGAGGGCCGGCAAGACGGCTCAGTGAGTAGAAGTGTCTGCCGCACAGATGATGACCTGAGTTCAGGGCCCAGACCCCCTCCCCCACCCCCATGACAGATGCAATGGCTCACGTTGTAATTCCAGAGGTGGAGACAGTATAATCATTTGCAGATTCACTGGCCAGCTAGCCCCCCCACACACACACACACAAATGAAAATTTACAAAAGACCGTCCTTTAAACACTCGGCTGGAATTGTTAGAGCATCTGGGAACTTACCGGATTTGCTTTATTCCAGGCGAGGCTGCTCACATTAAGGCCTTTAGTTAAGTCACAGGCGAAAGACCAGAGTCGCTCCAGATTGGCTGGTATTGTTGACTGCTCTGTGACTATCTCTAGTTCCAGATCCATTTCCATTTCTTCTTCGTCCTCCTTATTCTCCTCCTCTGATTCCTCGAGATTTTCTTCTTCCTTAACTTCTTCCAACTCTCCAGGTCCACGTTCTAAAGTTAAATCAAACAGAGATAGCGTTGCTCTCTAGACCAAAGAATCTGAATAGGTTCCCTGTCACTGATGCTTACAGCACCACTGGATCTGCTGGATACACAGCCAGAGGGATGGGACACCTGAATGGTAAGTCAGATCGACTGAAGCATTCTGAGAGCAGACTTTCTGGTTCCTCAGAGAACGGGCCAGAGTAGCACATCAAAATGCTGCTACCTTGAAAATGTAAAGCAAGCTTTGTGCTTTTTTTGTTAGGAAGGGGCCAACAATTTTACATTAGGAAGTATACAGCTCAAGTCTGAGGAGATGGCTTAGTGAGTAAGAGTGCTTGTTCTGCAAACATAAGGACCCAAGTGTGAATTTCTGGAACGCAAGAAAAAAGCTGAATATGGTCACACATGCTCATAACTCTAGGATTGTGGGGCAGAGATACGCAGATCCTAGAAGCTCACTGGCTGGCCAGCTTATCCAAAAACAGAGGAACTTCTGATTGAGTCTCAAGGCGATAAGGCAGAGAGCGAATCCCTTCTTCCTTAAGGTTCCTTTCTCAGGTATTTTGTTATGCAACTAGACAAGTAATCCTGGCATGAAGCTATAACCAGAACAGCACTGGAATTGAAATCGCCACCTTTATAATAATTATAATATTTTGTAATAATACTATTTATAATAATTCACTGTTTTTCTCCAAGGTCCATCTTCTTTCTAAATAAGCCAAATATATGAGGGGAACAAAAAATGTCCTGGGAGCCCATCTGCCTGCCTATTTAAAGTTCTTGGCAGTAGTGCTTGTCTGAAAGGCTGAATTCATCTCCAGAAAAAAAAAACAAACCTCCTCAGTGGACTAGAACCTGTACAGGGACCTGGGTTCCAGACCCAGAAGGTAGAAAACTGAAAATAAATTTGCAAATAGCTAAAAATCAAATATTCTGTGAACATATTATAGGGGATTTGTAGTGGTGAGGATGGGATGAATGTCCCTGTTGCTAACATTAGGAAGCAGAACTAAGTTGAAATCCGAGACTTAATGGCATTGCAAAGGAAAACCAAACATGAAAAATACTATTAAAAAAAAAAGCAAGTGCTTAATTTGATGCAGGAACAAGGAGAGAATAAGGACAAAGATGTTTTTGAAATTTTAATTTGAGGGACAACTCTCCTGTGGATTCCCTAGTCTGGACTTTGGTGCTACCCACATGCCTGATAGGTAGTTAATAAGCGGCTAAAATTACATAAATGCACTCATTATTAAGTGATAACTAGAGTGGAAATTACATTTAGAAATATGTTTTAGGACAATTAATTTTTTTTAATTATTTGAGTTTGATTGTGATTACTTTTAAAAGGTACCTTTTAAAACAGGAAGTTGGCGGTAGGCTGCAAGCTTCTGCTGAAATACATTTTCCATTAAAACCCTTTCCATGAAAAATAAGTCTTGTTGAAGCTTCTCAGATTTTAATATGGCCTCTGAATGGTCTTCTTCATCTTCGTGAATTTTAGCCAGAATTACATTTTCTATATCCATGAGGGAGCTAGTTTCACTATCTGTAAACAGAAATAGAACCCACTTGCAAAAGACCCACACAGTAGTAGGTGGGTCATGTATTTTAAAGATTTTTTAAATTATTTCTTATAATTTCTGTCTTCTTTCCAACCCCTTCAATAGTCATTTTTTTAATCTTTCATGCACAAAGAAAGTGCAATGCATGCATTTAACTCATTATGTAACTCTTATCCATCAAAAGACACATTGCTTTTCAGAGGGTAAGCAATATTAACCTTAAGGTAACATGCCGCTATAGAAAGCATGAGGGCTCAGATGCATTTTCTTATAAACACAGTAATCTGAAGTGGGGGCCCTATTCCCACAATGCCACCTAACGCCGCTATCTCCCCCAAAGTTCACTTGCAGACAACATGAACATAGACATTTCTGAATTAGATTCCCAGCAGGTGAACTTTGGGGGCACCCTCAAATCACAGCAGCCATTCTCTCTACTTGATTGTTCCCACTGAAAGAAAATGATTATCAGTCTTCAGACGAATTTTTGTGTTTTTGTGTTGACTGTTTTTGTGTGAATACTGTTCTTATTCTCTATTAGTTTTGTGGCAGCTATAAAAACCACATGGCTTAAAGAATGCAATTTGATTATCTTAAAAGTCTCTGTTAGAGGATGTTGTGTCATTGAACTAAAAACAAGTTGATGAGATCATATTCTTTTTTAGAGGCTCTTGAGAAATTGTTTTCCTGGCTTCTCTGTCTTTTTAAGAGTTACCCCAAACATTTGCTCAATCTTCAATGACAGCAATATTGTGCCTCTCAGACCTTCTTCTGTTATTATACCTGCTCTCAATTGACAGTTGACTACGTGTAGTGATATTTTGTTTGAGTTTCAACAAATAAAGCTTGCCTGAAGATCAGAGTACAGAGCTAATCCACTAAAGGACAGAGAGGGGTGGCTCATACCTTTAATCCCAGCACTAGGGAGACAGAGCCAAAGGGATCTCTCTTCGTTCAAGGCCACCCTGGCTACCCAAGATTGAATCTGTTTGAAAGAGAAACAGAGCTCACACAAATGTAATTCCAGCACTAGGGAGGTGGAGGCAGGATGTGGCTGGGTGGAGAGAGGAATATAAGGCAGGAGACAGGAGCTCAGTGTAGCCTGAGGTTTGGTGGAGACAGATAAAGCCTGGAGATGCAGTCTCAGGACAGGAACGCCCCTTTGTTCTGAGCATTGGTAGAAGTAAAAGAACTCTCTAGTGGCTGACCGCTTTGCTTCTCTGATCTTCAGCATTAACCCTTATATCTGACTCTGGGTTTTTTTTATTATTAAGACCAACTGGAATTCATGCTACAACTAAGGTTCTGGCCCTTTTAGTACAATGTGTTTAGATTGGGCAAACAAATTATGAAGGATAATTTTCCAATCTAAAGACAAATCTGTAATCATGTCTAAAAAGAAACTTTTCCTCCATTAAAAGATAGTATAGTCACAGATTTGGGGGGACTGTGGAGGCTAACCTTGGTTGTTAAGTTGACTGAATATGGAGTCAACAAAAACATACACGGCTGGGCATTCCTGTGAGTTCCTCAGTCAGATTATCTGAAGCAGGAACACCCACCCTAAATGTGACGGATGCCTTCTGGAGGCAGCCCACATAAAAGGACATTAAAGAAGGAAACTTTCCTTCTTTGGGCCTACTTGCCCTCGTTCTTGTTGGCACACTCATCCATCCTGCTGCTGTGGCATTTCTTCATGACATTAGAACCAACTTCTTTGTGACGCCAATGTAAAGTGGAGATCAGCCGGACTCATCCAGTACCAGATTAGGACTGTCGGGACTTGCAGCCTCAGAGACTGAATGACTAAAGCAGTCTCAGTCTTTCCAGTATGAGACTATTAGTGGACCATACCCGGTAAGTCAATCTAATAAGTCCTATCCCTATCTTTATCTCTAGATCGTGATGATTGGAGTGAAAACAGTCCCCATGAGTTCATATGTTTGAATTCTTGGTCTCCGGATGGTGGAACTGTTTGGGAAGGATTGAGAGTTGTGGCCTTGTTGGAGGATGTTTGTCAGTGTTGGGGGAGGGGGTGAGGTTTCAAAAGAATGGTGACATCATCAGTATGCTCTCTCTGTCTCCTGCTTGTGGATGAAGATGTGAACTCTCGACTCTTCCTACCACCATGACTTTGCTCTGCCATCAAGGATTCTAGCCCTGTAAAACCAAAAGCCCAATTAAATGCTTTATTTTATATGTACATGAACACGCTGGTCGTGGTGTTTTATCGTAGCAACAAAAAATTTCTGTCCCGTGCTCCTCTGTCTCTGTCTCCTTTCATCGCCTGAATATTAACCTTCATCAGGCGATGAAAGGAGACAGAGACAGAGGAGCACGGGACAGAAATCTCAAGGTCCAAATCAGGAGCAGAAGGAGACGGAGCACGAGCAAGGAACTCAGGACCGCGAGGGGTGCACCCACACACTGAGACAATGGGGATGTTCTATCAGGAACTCACCAAGGCCAGCTGGCCTGGGTCTGAAAAAGCATGGGACAAATCCGGACTAGCTGAACATAGAGGACAATGAGGAATACTGAGAACTCAAGAACAATCGCAGTGGGTTTTTGATCCTACTGCACGTACTGGCTGTGGGGGAGCCTAGGCAGTTTGGATGCTCACCTTAGGAGACCTGGATAGAGGTGGGCGGCCCTTGGGCTTCCCACAGGTCAGGGAACCCTTATTGCTCTTACAGCAGATGAGGGAGGGTGACTTGATTGGGGGACGGGGAGGGAAATGGGAGGCGGTTGCGGGGAGGAGGCAGAAATCCTTAATAAATAAATAAATTTAAAAAAAATGCGAAAAAAAAAAAAAACAAAAAAGTAACTGATCCATCAGTTCTGAAAAAAAAAAGACAGGGAGAAGGAAGTATACAAAAGACAAACAGAAAGAACCCTGGAGAGGAGAAAAGAAGTAAGATTATTCGGGGTCCTTGAAACGCAAAGAAAGGCACAGTGGTGAAGGAAGCCTGTTGAGAGGGTCAAGGAGCAGCTTTAACAAAGCTGTTTGAGGCAACTTGTCAACTGTAGCAGTTATACTGCAGAACTGGGGGAAAGTGCAAAGGCCAAGGGACAGCTTGGCTTCCATACTCCCCAAATGAGGCTTTGATATCATGTGTGGTATCAGAGAAGCTATAGTAGAGGACCAGAACATTCACCTCTACCACATAGGAGAATACCAGACATGCACAGCTGGGGAGCCCAAGATTTCTCAGACACCAGGGATTAACAGGTTTTCCTGTCTCCCGACTGAAGCTGACAGAGCCAGGAATCAGAACTTTTATGATCGTCTAGCAATAATTGCAGTAGTCTCTGTCCTGTGATGACATGTGGCTGAGTGGGTGACGAGGCAATCCTATCTGCTGTAGCCACAGAAGAACGAAGGAAGCTGGGGTGCTCAGCACAGTTCAGCAGTCACATCCTTTAGGCGCCACAGGAAAGTCAGGTAAACAACACAAAAAAACCCAATCTATTGAGTCTGGTGCATGCATATCATCCCAGCTCTCAGGAGGCTGGGGGAGACAAGTGAGTCTAGAACACCTCGGTCACAGAGCGAGTCCCTATCTAAAAACTCTGGGCTTCTGCCACCAATCGGCAGTCCTGAGACAAAGACTCCCACTCCCTGGATAACTCACTGTTGAAGCCCGGTAATATGGAAGCTTTATATCTAGATTTCAATTGAAAATCACTCCCTGTACCAAGAACAAAGAAAATCTCAACTTGAATTGAAAAGATGATAATCAGCAGACACAAAAACCAAGCTGAGAGAGACAGTAGAATTATCTAACAAAGAATTTACATGGATCATTATAAAAATACTTTTTATAAACGTCCTTAAAAAGTATTATCAAAGGAATAGAACACCTAAATGAAAAAGAAGAAGAAGAACAAGGATTGAAAATCATACTCAGAATTTACAATTTCAATTAACGGTTCAATAACAGAATCAAAAGGAGAAAGAAAAATGTATCAGTGAACTCAAAGGAAGAATAATGAGCAACCAACTTTGGTATAGGGGTATTTTTTTTTTGAGACAGGGTCTCTCTCTATGTAATCTTGGCTGTCCTCAAACTCATTATGTAGACCAGCCTGGGCTCGAACTCACAGAGATCTGACTGGCTCTGGCACTGAGTGCTGGGATTAAAGGTGTGTGCCACTACATCCAGCTCATTTAATACAGCAAAAAACTGATCTTAAAAACAAGTGACAAGATGGCTCAGTGGTGAAGAATGCATACTGCTCTTATAAAAGACCAAACGCAATTCCCAGCTCCCGCATCTTGGCAACTCCTAGCCACCTGTGACTCTGACTTGAGGGATGCTGATGTCCTCCTCTGGCCTCCTCCTACTCAGCACTCAGGTGCACAGGCCCCACTGCCATACATACACATTGTTTCAAATGAAAATAGTATTCAAACTCAGGAGAATAACCATAAGTAAAAACATAAAATAAAACTACCCTGAAAAATAAAGCCTCGGGGCCCTATAAGATTATAATATTCAGGTGATTATTATTTCAGAAGGAGAGAAAAGTGTCACATGAAAAAGTGCCTGAAAACAACGCTGAAAATACATAGAACTGAGCAAAGAACAAAAAGAAAGTGAAGAAACTGAGTGAGCCTTGAAGAGGAAATCTAAAAATAGCCACCAAAGACTTACCATATTTGTACTACTGAAAACAGAAGACAAAAATAAAAAAAATAAAACAGAAGGATAAAAAAATGATGAGAGCAGTGAAGGCGAAAGATATTTATAGGAAGGATTATTTGTGTATCAACATACTTTTCATTAGAAACAAGAGATTGCAGAAGACTTTGCGTTTGTTCTCTGAATGATGGATGAAAAGAACTTTTACACAGAATTCTGTAGTAAAAACATCCAATAGAAACCAGGAGACGATGAGGCTCAGTATGTAAAGAGTTGCCACGAAGGCATGAGGACTTGCGCTCAGTGTGGATAAGCTGGGGACAGGCAGGGCCCGGCGGCACACATCTTGAATCCTGCACTCAGGTGGGTCTCTGAGACCAGCATGGGTTACATAGTGAGACCTCGCCTAAGGAAGCAGCAGCGACAGCAGCAGCAGCTGGCTACAGTGGTTCTCACTCCTAATCTAGGAGAGACGGTTTCCTACAACTTACTGGCAAGACAGTGGAGCCAAATTGTTGGGTCCAAGACCAGTAGGAAACTCTGGCTCAAAAAATAAAGTGGATAGCACTTGAAGAATGACAACTTCAGCCGTCCTTTGAGCTCTACATGTATACATGAGTATATACATGCACAACTGCGCATACATAATACACATAAACACACAAAGTCTGTAACACAAATATATTTTATTTCTTCTGAGATATTTGTGATTGAAGAATTAATTACATTGTCTTATGAAGTTCTAAATATCTAAATGTCTTCCTTGATATCTAGAAGAAATACGCAAGGCAAACGCTATAAACCAAAGAAGATGCGCTCATGCCTATAATCCCAGGGCTCAGGAGGCAAACGCAGGGAGATAACAGCAAGTTCTAGGCCAGCTTAGTGTTCACAGGTTCCAGGCAGGCCAGGGCACATGATAAAATCTTGCCTCAAGAGAACCAAAACCAACCGCCAAAGGCAGAAGTCGAATGGGTAACATGTTGACACCAGTGGAATTTGGTAAGTTATGCGTATGTAATGCCATATGCAGACAAGTAACCAACTGAACAGAAATACAAAGATAAGCTGGGGAACAGACGGGCACACACAGATGTAAGCTAAAAGGTAACTAAAAAAGGAATAACAACCAAAAGATAGTAAAAATCAATCAATAAATAAAATGAAACAAAACTGAAAGCAAACAATAAAAGACGCAATGTTCTAACATTCTAACTTAAAGGCAGCTAGCCAGAGTGTCCATCAGCAAGCAGTAACAAGATTGTCTCAAACAGGCTGAAAGGTGAGGACCCACACCCACGTTTGTCTTCTGACCTCTGTTCACACTGGTGTAATGTACACTCACATATAAACTTGCACACTTACATAAATCTGCGCATATACATATGTGTGAAAAAAAAGTTTAGAAAGAGAGAGAAAGGGAAAAAATGCACTAGAGAAAAACTTAAAAACAAGGCCTGGCATGGTGGCAAATGCCTTTTATCCCAGAGGAAGGAGGATCTCTGTGAATTGGAGGTCGGCCAGGTGCATATAGAAAGTTACAGGCCCCGGTCTGAAACAGCAACAAACTCCTGACAGGCATCCAAGACAAAAACAAAATGAAAAAAACAAAACCTTAATTTCATGCTTGGAATCCAGGAAACTGAAAGCACCGGCAGAATCCCCGAGAAAAGCTGTACTTTCCATGTTCTGTGCACAGGGAAACTTGGGACCTGCAGCAGCAGAAGGTAAAGCGCTGAGTGGAGGCAGCCTGCAAACCCTGCAACCGACGGAAGCACCTCACCTCTGCCCATGTACTTACCATCTAGGTTCTCGTCCTGGTCTTTAGCAAGTAAATTTCCTTTACTTCCAGCCACGGATGATGATTTTGCTGACAGCAAAGCTTCGGGAGCGTTGAAAGAATCATACAAATCCCAGGAAGTGGCCATTATGCCTGGACAGACAGAAAAGGCAAAGGATTTCAAAACAAATTCTAATATTACAGCTTTGTATGTAACTGGTTGTAGAAAAAATCTAAAATTATTTTCTATTAAAAGCATGTTAATTTTAATGGCATTGGCAGGAAAACAACAGAAATAGTTCATGAGGCCACCACAGGAGATCCTGAGCCACTTCACTATTAGCTTCTAGATATGCCTTCATGTTTTAGGGATAGCCCAGGTTACCCTCACTCTCATCTGACCTCTGTCTCTCCATCTTTCCTACCCAGGCTTAAGAAGAATCACCTCATCAGCCTGTCACTGCAAGGCTGTCATGGGATATGGAGCCGGGCAACAGCCAGACAATGTTTTTGCTAGTGACTGACACACTATATTTTATATTTTTATGCTTATATTTTACAAATCTGCTCGTGGGAAGCATCTCATTCCTTTTTACTCAGTAAAGTTCCCTATACAACTATTTAGGTAAAAACATTGTACTTGTTAGGACAATGACATTGTCAAAAACCTTAATTGCATTTATTCAAATCATCAAATATAGCAATGGTGACCAAATACAAACTGAGAGCATCATTTATCTTTAAATAATAATTTCAAAAGCCCCCATCCTCTTTTACAAACAGTTTACTGCTTATGTAGCGATATATTATCGCTGGGTACTACATTCCTACCACTGACCCTACTAACTTTCCGTTAATGGTGTGGAGTTTTTGTTTTGTTTTTAAGAATGATGTTTTAGTAAAGAACTTTTCCTTTAAAACTCAAGATGGAATCTGGGCCTAGTAAATGTAGCCATTTCTACTAGAACCATACAATATAAAACCAAGGCTCTCAGCAAAAAGGAAGACGAGAAGGAGGAGGAGGGGAGGCAGAAGGAGAATAGGAGGACAGGGGAAGTTTTGTTTTTGAGGTAGGATGCCATGTAGATAGGCTGGTCTCAGATTAGCTATGTGGACAAAGATAACGGATTTCTTGGTCCTCTCATTTTTGCCTTTCCAATGCTAGAGTTACAACGATCCATTGCCATGCCAAAAGTGGGTTGTTTTTAATGTGTGAGAACATGTGTATACGTGTTAATGTGTGTGGGGGGCAGGTGTGGGAGAGCTGGCTCCACTCCTTGCCTGAGGGGGTTGGTTCCAGCATCCTAACTGAGGAGCTTAGCTACCACCCAGGCTCACATCCTGGGCCTTTGGATAGCCCATCCTAAACACCTACCCCATCTATGACCTCCTGGAGCACATGAACATAACTTAGCTGCAGGATCTTTATGTCTCCGGGTAATAGCAGGATAGAGGAGTTTCGGTGAAGATCCAGTATTGATGGTGTACCAGGAGCCAGAAGCCCTGGATCTAAGCAACAACTCATTGTGATAAGCATTTGCGGATGGGGCTGATTGGACAAAAGGGTATAATGCATGGCACACTGCAGCTCCCAATGCCACTAGGATGAATGAAGAGGTGTTGGAGAGGTGGGAAAAAGGGAGGAGCGAGGTGGGATTATTTTTTTGTTTTTAATTAATTTTGAGGGGGTGGGTACTTCTTTTGAGGAGAGATGCTGTAGGGTGAGGGGTGGATATGGAGGGACTAGGGGATGAACGGGATTTGGGTGCATGATGTGAAATTCCCAAAGAATCAATAAAGAATTATGTTATTTTAAAAAATCTGAGCTGGGTGATGGTTGTACATGCCTTTAAACCCAGAACATGGGAGGCAGAGGCACGCAAATCTCTGTGAGTTCAAGGCCAGCCTAGTCTACAGACCGAGTCCCAGGACAGGCTCCAAAACTACACAGAGAAACCCTGTTTCTAAAAACAAAACCAAACCAAACCAAAACAAAAACAAATCTTCAACCTAGTGGATTTGGTAATTCTTCCCTTCTGAGTGCAGTATATACAATTCACATGTGTGCCTGGTACAGCCAGAGAAGCAGAGCCTCTTCCGAAGGAGAAGGATCAGAATGCACACTGTCTGAAACTGAGCAGAGCCAACAGCACACCCAGAAGCGGCTAAGCGTTAATTCCATCTCCTGACCTTTCCTTCCAAAGGAGTCCCTTCTTTTTCCCTGGAAAAGAGGCCACAGAGTGAAAATTTAACTGCAATTCCTCCATTTGCACAAAGGGTGGAGTAAGTTAGTAAGGAGATGAAGGGGTAATTTACAGCATCCTCAAATCACTCAAGACAACATCTTATAAAGAGGCTCAAGAATTACATGAAGAACAGTAAAGGCAGATGGAATTGCTGATTCACACCTACAATCCCAGCCCACAGAGGCAGAGGCAGTAGGACCTTTGAGAAAGAGACCACCCTGGCATGAGGCTAGCTTGAGCTACACAACAAATTCAACAGCCTAGGCAACATAGCAAGGTTCTTTCTCTGGTTTAAGAAAAAACAAAAGTCACATAGCAGAAGCCTGGTAGTGAAAGTGGTTGAGCTATCATTGAGTCACTGGGATAAATGTCACTTGATCATAATGTACAGTCCACTTCATGCAGGGTTGGATTGAGCTTGCTAGTATTATGGGGGGTATTTTTATATTCAAAACCATTTTTTTTGGAAGAGAGGATGGAAGATTAGCATTAAGTCTTCTATTTTAAAAAAAAAAAAACTGTTAGAATTCACCTGAGGAACCATGGACCCTGGCGTTCTCTCTGAGGAAAGGCTTAGGATTGCTAGATCAATCTCTTTACTTTTGGTAGATCGAGTCAGATTTTCTACTAGCCCTTGAGTCAGATCAGGCCACTTGTGTCTGTACAGGAATTCTTCTATTTCCTTTAGCTATCTATGCTGGCATACCGTAGTTTACAATATTCTATCACAGCACTGGTTGAGGAATTCTTCCATTTCCTTTAGCTATCTATGCTGGCATACCGTAGTTTACAATATTCTATCACAGCACTGGTTGAGGAATTCTTCCATTTCATCTAGCTATCTATGCTGGCATACCGTAGTTTACAATATTCTATCACAGCACTGGTTGAGGATCCACAGTCACACCTGCACTTTGATAACCGAGTCTCCTCTTTTTCAGTAATCAGTACAGCAAGTTGGCTGATTTCATTCACGTTTCCAGAGCACCAGCTTCTGGTCTGTATCTAGTTCACTTTTCTCTATTTCGCTTGTTCTGTTACTTCTGTCCTTCTACTAGAATTGGATTCAAACTTCTTCAGCATCCTGAACTGTAAAATTAGCTTATTAATTTGAGCTCTTTCTTCTTTCTGAATTATCTAGCTATTCCTCCTTAAGCAGTGCTTTGAAACATTCCATACATTTTGGTACACTGGGTTTTCATTTTTCAAAACATATTCGAATTTTCATTTGGAATAGAATATTGTGCACATTTTCGTTATGTCAAGTTTGTTTCTTGTCTTGTGGATGTGATGTACGGCCCTCACACGTGCTACGCAAGACTACCACGGAACTACAGCCCAACACTCTCTACGTGGTTTACGCATCTGTCTGGCTCTTCCGCTCATTACTGGAAAGGCATGTTAAAGCATTATTGCGGGACTAATGCTCGCCTCACCTGAGTCCACTCTTGCTGCTTATTTAGATCTCTCATCTTACGTTTACAACTGTTATGTTTTCCTTGTGGGTTGAGCTATTGATTACTACACAGTGTTCTTTGGTACTTATGAGGATTTCCCAAAGTCTTCATCTGATTAGTAAAGCTGTCTCCATTTTCTCTTTCATGCATACTTAGCCTCTCACAGCGCTTTTATATTCAGCCAATCTTTTTCAACTGTACAGCATAATTAATTTATATTTAGAGTAATAACTAATGTGGAATTGTTGGTTTTTAAAAAACATCTTGATATTTGTATTCTCTCTACCTTGTTTCTCAACTCCTCAGTGACTATTCTATGTATAATTGATCTTTTGACAGTGTCTCATTTTTATTCCGTTCTTATCTTCCTTTCCCTAACTTGTAGGATGTATATTTTTGTTGTCATCATTTTTTTGTATGTTGGCACCATTTAAGGATTATAACCAAATTTTGAAAATTAAACCTATTCTTAATTTAATAACTTTGTAAATCACATATTAAAACTTTCCTTTTATATAATTCTGCCTCACCACTTGTTTTTGAAATTTATATTCTTTGCATATTGTAAGTCCATTAACAACCTAAACACTGTTTTATCAATATCTCTAAAATTTAATATTTATTTATTATTATTTTTTGATTTCTCGAGACAGGGTTTCTCTGTAGCTTTTGGTTCCTGTCCTGGAACTAGCTCTTGTAGACCAGGCTGGCCTTGAACTCACAGAGATCTGCCTGCCTTGGCCTCCCGAGTGCTGGGATTAAAGGCGTGCACCACCACAGCCCGGCCTTAATATTTATTTTTATGTCATGAATGTTTTATCTGCGTGTATCTATGCATGCAGTGCCCACAAAGGCCAAAAGAAGGCATTGGATCCTCTGGAGTTGGAGTTACAGATGGGTGTAAGCCACTATGTAGGTGTGGGAATGGAACCCAAATCCTCTGGAACAGCATCAAGTGCTCTTGACCACTGAGCCACCTCTCTAGGCTCTCTGCATCTCTTTTAAACTCTACTATAAAATGGGCAATTAAAAACAAAAGTTACCAGTTTCTGCCCTTGCCTGTGTGTTCTTTTACTGCTCTTCAATTTCCTCTCAGCATTTTCCGGTTCCTGTCTCCTGTCCCCCATTTTCTGCCTAAGGGACTCTAATTAGCATTCATTTAAAACAGCTCTGCCATCAGTAAATCCTGTGAGCCTTTGAAGGCTCAAAAGTATCTTACTTTCTTCACTACTAAAGGATCTGGCATTTTTATTTGACAGCGTTTCTTTTGCTTTCAAACTTTAAATGTCATGGTGTTAACGTCTGCCCTCCATGGTTTCCAGTGCAAAATTTAGTATTAAAAATTAGACCGTGTGTGATAAATCATTTTTATATTGTGACTTTCAAAATCCTCACTCTGTGTTCTGACTGACTATGCATGTGTCTTTGTGTAGATGTCTTTTCGGAGTTCTTCTCAGAGCAGACCCTTAGCAAGTTTAGAGAGACCTGTTCCTCTGCTCCTGGTGCCCCTCCTCACAGTCCCATTGCATCCACACATGTGTGCTTACTGTCTCATGGGTTTCCATTAGCGTAGTGTTCTTCCTTCCTCTTCCTCAGACTGAATCTTTTGCAATGATCTATCATCAAGAATTATTACCCTGTACCCTCATCCATTGCTGGTGGGAATGCAATCTTGTGCAACCACTGTGGAAGTCAGTGTTATGGTTTCTCAGGAAATTCGGGATCAACCTACCCCTGGACCCAGCAATACCACTCTTGGGAATATACCCAAGAGATGCTCTATCACATGTCAAAAGCATTTGTTCAACTATGTTCATAGCAGTATTATTTGTAATAGCCAGAACCTGGAAACAACCTAGATGCCCTTCAATGGAAGAATGGATGAAGAAAGTATGGAATATATACACACTAGAGTACTACGCTGCGGTAAAAAACAAAGACTTCTCGAATTTTGCATGCAAATGGATGGAAATAGAAAACACTATCCTGAGTGAGGTAACCCAGACCCAAAAAGATGAACATGGGATGTACTCACTCATAATTGGTTTCTAGCCATAAATAGGGGTCACGGAGTCTACAATAGGCGAATCTAAAGAAGCTAAGTAAGAAGGTGAACCCAAGGAAAAACATAGTTATCCTCTTGGATAAGGGAAGTAGACAAAATTGCCGGGGAGAAAAGTGGGATCTTGGGGGTGGGGTGGGATGGGGGTTAGGGGAGATGGGGAGAGAAAAGGTAGAAGGGAAGGAGGGGGGACTTGGGGAAACAGGAGGATCGGGATAAAGGAAGGTTGGATAGGGGAGCACGGAACCACAATTCTTAGTTAAGGGACCCACTTTAGGGTGGGCAGGAGACTTGACCCTAGAGGGGTTCCCAGGTGCCCAAGCTGAGGTCCCCAGTTAGTTCCTTGGGCAGCTGAGGATAGGGAACCTGAAATGACCCTACCCTAGAGCAATACTGACGAATATCTTGCATATCATCCTAGAACTTTCTTCTGGCGATGGATGGAGATAGAGACAAAGACCCACACTGGAGCACTGGACTGAGCTCCCAAGGTCCCAATGAGGAGCAGAAGGAGGGAGAACATGAGCAAAGATGTCGGGACCACGAGGGGTGCACCCACCCACTGAGACAGTGGAGCTGATCTACTGGGAGCTCACCAAGGCCAGCTGGACTGTTACCAAAAGAGCATGGGATAAAACTGGACTCTCGGAACATGGCGAACAATGAGGGCTGATGAGACGCCAAGGACAATGGCACGCGGTTTTGATCCTACGCAATGTGCTGGCTTGGTGGGAGCCTAGCCAGTCTGGATGTTCACCTTCCTAGATATGGACGGAGGGGGGAGGACCTAGGACTTACCACAGGGCAGGGAACCCTGACTGCTCTTTGGACTGGAGATGGAGGGGGAGAGGAGTGGGGGGAAGGGGAGAGGGGTGGGAGGAGGGGGAGAAGAGTGGGAGGAGGGGGAGAAGAGTGGGAGGAGGGGGAGGGAAATGGGAGGCCGGGAGGAGGTGGAAATTTGGTTTTTTTTTCTGTTCTTTATTCTCCTTTTATCAATAAAAAAAATTAAAAAAAAAAAGAATTATTACCCTGTCTTCTTTCCTAACTGTTCTGTTGCAAACTATAGGGCAGAGTCTCATTTCCATTGTTATACACAATGAGATGACCCTGAACTCTTGATCCTCCTGCTGGCCCGTCCTGGGAACGGAGACCTTACAGGAATGCAGCGTCACACTTCACTTACGCGGTGCTGTGGATCAAATCCAGGGTTTCGTGCTAATGAGCATCTGTACTTCCTGTCAGCAGGCTACCAGGGAAGGAACACCAGCAGGATACCCAGGTACGCCCACACATCATCCAGACAAGGATACCCAGGTACGCCCACACTTCACCCAGGCAAGGATACCCAGGTACGCCCACACTTCACCCAGGCAAGGATACCCAGGTACACCCACACATCATCCAGGCAAGGATACCCAGGTACACCCACACATCATCCAGGCAAGGATACACAGGTACGCCCACACATCATCCAGGCATGGATACCCAGGTACGCCCACACTTCACCCAGGCAAGGATTCCCAGGTACGCCCACACTTCACCCAGGCAAGGATTCCCAGGTACGCCCACACTTCACCCAGGCAAGGATACCCAGATACACCCACACATCATCGAGGCAAGGATACCCAGGTACACCCACACATCATCCAGGCAAGGATACCCAGGTACACCCACACATCATCCAGGCAAGGATACACAGGTACGCCCACACATCATCCAGGCATGGATACCCAGGTACGCCCACACTTCACCCAGGCAAGGATTCCCAGGTACGCCCACACTTCACCCAGGCAAGGATTCCCAGGTACGCCCACACTTCACCCAGGCAAGGATACCCAGGTACGCCCACACATCATCCAGGCATGGATACCCAGGTACGCCCACACTTCACCCAGGCAAGGATTCCCAGGTACGCCCACACTTCACCCAGGCAAGGATACCCAGGTACACCCACACATCATCCAGGCATGGATACCCAGGTACGCCCACACATCATTCAGGCGAGGATACCCAGGTACACCCACACTTCACCCAGGCGAGGACACCCAGGTACACCCACACTTCACCCAGGCAAGGATACCCAGGTACGCCCACACATCATCCAGGTAAGCCACACCTCTGCTCTGAGGTAGGAACGAGGGAAAGCTCAAGGAGACTGGAGCATTTGTTCTTCCTCTTTTATGTAAAAGGAAGTCTCAGGGGTGAGCAATAAATATCCCCACCTAGAAGACACATGAACGGTCCTTTACAACAAAATAAAACTACACTTGTTTTTACTAGAGGTTTGCATTTTCAATCTTTAGAAGAATCTAGCTCCCAGCTATATTCAGTAATAACTGCAATCAGATTATGCATGCTCTTTCTCCTCGTTTGTCCTCTGCCCACATCCCATGGGCTTCTGCAGTATCCTCAGGAACGTTAATCTGTAAACACTGAGAGGTAGTAAGGCGAGTGTTTCAGAGCACGGATTCTAAGACCTGTGTGGGTCACCAACTGAGGTGACTCTTCTGTGCTGATTGCTCAGCAAGGAAATGGAGACTACAGTTCGAACCCACTTTACAGCGATATGGTGGTCATTGAACCACTTATGATGGGAAGAAGGGAAGAACTGTGTGGACTATACAGACGGATGTACTGGTAGTAAACTATATCATAAAATCATTTTCTGTAAATTGTATAAATAATTGAAGAGCGCAGAGTTCTGATACAAGGTGAATAAAAACTAGTCTGAACAATTATGTTACTCAGATACTTTATATCATTATTTCCCGTCACCTTGTCAAATTCTGAACATTAGAAATCAACAGTACCTAGTACTGAGATCTAGGCAAATCTATTTCCATTATTTATTTATATAGTTTAACATGTGTTAACTGACAGAGTCCACGAACAGATATAGCAGCGGTTTGCCAAGAGGAATAAGACAAATTACCTTTGTCTTCCATTATGATCTTTTCACACTGGACATCTTTATTCTTTGGTGCGCCATTAAATGTTTGCATCATCCGTTCGACATACAGGTCATTGCCTAATCTATTTCTACAAAGGACTTCATAATTCTTATTTTTCTGTCTGCAAAAAAAGCAAAAAGTAGCTGATGGATTAAAAACTAGCATGAACATACATCATCACCTTTCTCCACTGCACGGTGTCGAGTGCTTTCACTAGTACAGAGTGTAACAAATGTCAAGTGAGCATCAACACCTCGGTAGGAAAATACGTCACTACCTCACCACCGAAGGGCTGTTTCGCGCTGGGCTCCCCAGCGTCCACACTACTGTCAGAGTTTACTAATGTTCAGAGAGTTTAGGGACTTTAATAGGGACATCGAAAGCTACAAACTCGTTCAAAGTATTACTGTTGCAGCATTGTGCGCATGCTGTGTTCATAACTGGTTAGTTGTATTTTTACATTTTTATTTTTCTGAAACAGGGTTTCTCTGTGTAGCCCCCAGATATCCTAGAACTCACACTTGTAGACCAGGCTGGCCTTGAACTCACAGAGATTCATTTGCTTTTGCCTTCCCAGTGCTGGGATAAAAGGCGTGAGGCCACCACTGCTCAGTCTAGTTATAAGTATTTTTTTTTTTTTTGGTTTTTTTCGAGACAGGGTTTCTCTGTGGCTTTGGAGCCTGTCCTGGAACTAGATCTGTACACCAGGCTGGTCTCTAACTCACAGAGATCCGCCTGCCTCTGCCTCCTGAGTACTGGGATTAAAGGCATGCGCCACCATCGTCCGGCTTATAAGTATTTTTAAATTCACATTTTAATTTTATTAATCTAGGAAATATTTCTAATCTCCTAGTGTATATATGAATGCCTTAGTTGGGATGACTCATTTTTCCTTTCAATGTAGTCAAAGAATTTAGTGTAATTCTACTTTGAAAATTTAATTTAAAATGATTATGCCCCTCCCTTTATTATGAAGTGATCTTTTTCTAAGTATTCTGTCTGCTTTTTTGAAGGTTCTGAATTTTTTTCCTACATTTTCTTGTACTTAAAAAAAATCTTCTTTGGGGGTGTAGAGATGGCTCAGTGGTTAAGAATATCTACTGTTCTTCCAGAGGGCTGGGAGTTGGCCTCCCAGGATCCACACTGGGAAGCTTGGTACCACATGTAACTTCAGCTCTAGAAAATGTGACGCTCTCTTCTGGCCTCTCCTAGCACCTACATGCATAACAGAGTGAGCTAGCTCCCTCCCTCTCTCTCTCCCTCCCTCTCTGTCTCCCTCTCTTCCTCTCTCCCTCTCTCCTTCTATCTTTCTCCCTCTCTCTCTCTTTCCCCCCCCCCCCCGCCCACACACACTTAAATAAAGATAAACCTTGAAAAAACCCTCTTCTCTTCACATCTGGTTTTCAGGAGTGTCAGCACAATGCCCTGAGGCTATTACAGTTGATTTCATTTTTGCTTCTATACAAGAGTCTGTTAGTAGCTCAGGAAAGCCTCCCGACTCTGGTCCTCTGTGATCTGCTGTGTACATGTCTGCAACACTGACAAGCTAGACCATTATTTTTATAATCATTGTCTCTTTACATTTTATTTCCTGTAGTTATTTAGACCTATTTTTTCAGCCATTTAATCTTTACTCAATTACATTTAAACCAATGTTTGCTTTTTGACAATAAAGTTCTTATCCAAATATGTCATTCAGAGCTTAATGTGAATGTTTTAACCATCTTGATTGCTGAAACACTTCACAACGACTTTGTATTTTGTATCTAATCATACCATAGCTCTAACACCCTCAGGGTCTGAATTTCGGATCTGTTGCTTATCCTTTAATAATGGCTCGTCTTTTATTGATTTGGTATATTTTTATCAAATTCAACCTGAGGGAATCATTTTTAGTTTCCTTATTATTGTTGTATGTGTGTCAGTTATTAAATGTATGTGTGATGTGTGCACATGTATGTGTGGGTACATACATAGAGATGTATGGGTATGTACATGTACCTAGAGACCAGAGGAGAATGTCGAGTGTCCTCTCACTCCTTTAATCCCTTGAGATAAAGTCTCACTGACCCTGGAGTTGGGCCAGCAGCCAGCAAATCCCTGCAATCCTTCTGTCTCCACCCCCCAACCCCTACTCCCTTCCCACACCAACCACACAGGTCTCTTATGTGGGCAATTGGGACCCTAATTTAGGTCCTCATGCTTTGTATATATGCATATACTGTTTTTATTAAATCACAGGAAGGAACATATATATCTTCTACCTCAAACATTTATTCTTTGTGCTGAGCCCAAAATCCTCTCTTCTAGCTATTTTGCAGCATACATTGACTGACCCTACAGCTGTGACAGGGATCTAGGACTCGGTCCTGGTAACTAGAACTGTGAACCTGCTGACCACTGCCCTTTCTTCTTCAAAAGTTCACATAGTTACACAGGCTATGCTAAAGATAAGGGCTTTTCCTATAGAAAAATGTCATGTGATATAAACATGTCCATATAAGATCATAGAGTACATGTGTAATTTCAAGGGCACATTTCTAGAAATCTCCAAGGACTCTTCAAAAGAACCTCTAATTCAGCGTCCAAGCTATATAGAAGCAACATAGACGATGGAGCTATACATACACTATTTTCTCCGCTTCTTCGGATTCTACTGAGTATATGACTGTCGGCAGGTCAAAAAATTTCAGTGTTTTCGTCTCCGTGAGAATGATCTCTATGTTCTTCTCCAGCTCTTCCTTTGTTAAAGATGTCTCAAATGTGGTTCTCAGAACTCGCACATCTAAAATACACGTCATAGGAAGATCACCCTGGAACTGCTCGTGTGCACACTTCCTAATCGCTAAGACACCATGATCACACACACATGGCGAGTGTGCACACTGCCTACTCACTAAGACACAATGACAACATACAACATGTGCACACTGCCTGGTCACTAAGACACAATGATGACACACACACAGCAAGTGTCTTTATACAGCAGTCTCTTTAGGTTTTTTTTTTTTCCGAGACAGGGTTTCTCTGTGGTTTTGGAGCCTGTCCTGGAACTAGCTCTTGTAGACCAGGCTGGCCTTGAAGTCACAGAGATCCGCCTGCCTCTGCCTCCCAAGTGCTGGGATTAAAGGCGTGCGCTACCACCGCCCGTACAGCAGTCTCTTTAACTTCTGTGAAAGCAACTGGAGAAGCCAGCTGCTGCAGGCATTAATCCCAGGCTAGTCTCACACCTCTGGTCACAGTTCCATGGGAAATCCTGTTACAATTACCCTGTACTATTACGAGGGTAGCTGTTGGTACTACTGAGAAAGAATACGGGGGCATGTGTATGAGGAAAGTCACCTGACCCTTTGAGGCCTCAGCAACCTTACTACTTACTTTGTTTGTTCTTTTTTTTTTTTAAACGGGCCTCCTCTAATCATCTTCAACAGGAGATAAAAGATTCAATGGGTCTCATTGATTACAGGTGTAAAATGGTCCCAATTTTCACACAAATAAATAATATGTTTTAAAAAGATGGGTCAAATCTTTCGAATAGTGAAAGGCTCAATATCACTAAGGACAGAATTTCAGAGCTGAGAAAGGGTTATATTCCAGGGCTGGGAATGGGTTATCGGTAAGAAACAGCCTTGATGCGGCATATAACTCAGGGTTCAATAGGTTTGGGGACATGAGACAGGACCTCCCTATGTAGCCCAGGCTGGACTCACTTCCAGTGTACGGGCATTACAGGCATGCATCATACCAAGCTTCAGTGTATTCTTCTTAACAAGAGAGGAGAGAGTGGGATGCAGAAGACTGACACGGGTAAAGTTTGACTTATTTTAAGGCAAGAAAGTAAGAGTTTAACACTTCCCAGAGACAAAGACTCAGTCCCCTCTTAATGCTCATGATCTGAGGGGGAAAATCTCCTAAACCTCCTAAATCTCTTAAAAATCTGAAATAAAGTACAAGTATCTTTTTAAAAAACAACCAACATCTAGAATGGTTACATATAGTAACACATTCTCATTCATGCACAAAATTCTAATAAATGTATTTTAAGAAACTATGGAAATGTTGTGCTACCCTACATGAAGAATTGACCAGAACACGGTCTATGTTGTAGTTACAATGGCATAAAATAAAGGTCAGGAAAGAGGAAATATTTAATAGTTAGCCCTTCTTAATGATTTTTTAAAGAAAAAAGTCCTTGAATAGATTTTAATATAAAGACACGATTTAAATAAGTAAATCTGGTTAAGAGAGGATAAGCAAAAAGAAGTAAAGGAATTGCCCACACAGACAGTGTTGAGGTACGTGTTGCTCAGATTTCCTACAGCATCAATGAAGAAAATAAGCAGGAGTAATTGTCTCATGCTCCACAGGAACAGGGAATTTCGAGACTGAAAAGAACAGGCTTGGGCCAGGTGCCTTTAATCCCAGCACTCAAGAGGCAGAGGCAGGCAGATCTCTGTGAGTTCGAGGCCAGCCTGGTCTACAAAAGCTAGCTCCAGGAAAGGCTCCAAAGCCACAGAGAAACCCTGTCTCGAAAAAAAAAAAAGGCTCTTTTTTTTTTTTTTTTTTTAGACCATGAGTACTCTTTTAGACCATCCATCGGATGCTGGCTAATGGCTTGGCTGTATATGAAGTAGCCTGGCAGCACAGACGTAGTTCTAAAAACAACCTCACGTGAGATACACCACATATATAAAGTCTAATGCAACAATATCAGTTATGTATTAGAGCTGGGGAAAATACATCTTCTTAATGGCAGAGGAACACACTATCCAGACAAAACCACAGAACAGCAAGTAGGCTTTTGTGCAGGTCTATCATCTTCTGAATGTTGCCTGAATTTGTTCCATATTAAAAAAAATGAATTCTAGTAGCACTATGTACCTACAGAATCTATTTCATGCATCAAGATTACCAGCTCCAGACAATAGATGAAGACTACACTTGCGTCTTTACCTAGAAACCTATCAATGCACTTTTTGCTCTCAGCAACGGAGGAAGCACATCTTTCTCCACCCTTGATGTTCAAGAGATCTCCAGTTGTATATTGCAATCATGGCTCCCTTTTCACATCTTCACACAGGAAGCCCCTGGAGAGGGACAGGAAGGACTCTGTAGCAGTCTACAGTATTTAGTGAATGGGTAAGACATGGTCACCCTTGGGGCTTCAAAAGCACTTTCACTCATAACGCAGTATTTTGTTTCCAGTCCATCTGCCCTTACCCCGTGTTCTTCAATTAATTGAGACATAGGGAAGGAAAACGATCTATTCTCTGGTTACATTAAGAGACCTCAGTAAGGAGCAGTTCAGGAAGCCTTCCTTGAGCTGGTGTTTAGCTACAATGAGTCTAGTGTCATTACAATCAGACTGAGATACAAAATAGTGCTTCTCTCTCTTCGCAAATGCACATGTGCTAACCAGGGGAACTTTATGAGTTCATGTAAAAGGACCTACTACTCATTTATCTCCGTGCCTAACATGCTGCTCCATCATACAAACGCCAAGCATTTCCAAGCCCAGCCTCCTTTCGGCTCTGAAAAGTGTTATGTGTCAGAACACCCAGAAGGCTTGTGCAAGATTTCAAGATAGTTTAGAGTAATTCTTTTTTTCATTTTAGAGTAGTTCGAGGTGTAGAACATCTGTAAGAATGCTAGAGCTTGTGTAGACCTGCACTCAGTAGCCCCCACTGTGAACATTCCTATCGTGTGCCTAGAGCAGCTAATGGGCCAACAGTGATACTTCACCATCTGAAGCCCAGGTTTTATTCCAGGATGCTTCATTTTTAATGCCATCTAAACACTCATAATTTATTCCAAAATATCAGCCCAGACACCACATTTGATCATCCTGTCCCTTAGGTTTTCCTAGACTGTGGCAGTTTCCTGTGTTAGAAGGCTGAGTATTGTTCATGCATGTAGAACATGCTTCCGTTTAGGACTGCCTGAAGCGGGACACAGGTTACAGGTTTCTGGACAACAGAGGAAGGAGCTAGACTGACAGCGCATCAAGACTATCAGTACAGCTTCTTGCTGACGTCATCACCTCTTAGCTGAGACTGGTCTCTGTTTTCATACACTGGTCTGGTGAAAGCCATGATGCAAAGTCCATATTAAAGAGGATAGAAACTCTACATTGAAGCAAAAATATCCACATAAGTATTTAGAATTCTCTACAGAAGTCTATCTGCTCTACCCTTTACCATGTATCTAAGTATGGGCTCCTGGATATTGTCAATGAGTTATAAGCCAGCATTATACTTTCTGATGTTGAACTTGTCTACCTTTGGTTAATGGAACACTAATGGCTGCTGTGTCCCTGTCATTCTTTTTTTGGGGGGGGGGGTGGAGGAAACGCAGGGTTTGTGCAAGTATTTTTTTTAACTTTCTAGTTCATCTTATATATACCCAAGGCTCAGAAATCAACTACTTCTCCAAAGGGCCCTATTTCTTTTAATGAAGAATAGTATGCAAAGCTAATAGTGAAACAAATGTTTTATAAACAGACCCTTATTTACACAAAGAATATGATTACTTATTTGGCAACTCAGGACAAAACAAGATGAGGGGCTGGAAAGATGCTCAGTGGTCACTACTAGTCACAGATTAACTGAGGTTCAGTTCCTAGCATGTGCATGAAGACACATGATGGTCTGTAGCTCTAGTTCCAGAGAATCTGATGGCCTCCCCTGGCCTCCCCAGGTACTGCACACACATGCACACATACACAGGCAAAACACCCATACACATAAAACAAGCACTTAAAAAGAACTTCTAAGTGTTGACTTATATCTACATGTACAGGAAAAAATGAGAGTTTCTTTTTAGGTCTCTCTCTCTCACTCTCTCTCTCTCTCTCTCTCTCTCTCTCTCTCTCACACACACACACACACACACACACACACACACACACACACACATAACACACACACACAGGAAAGGAAGTATCGTTAAAGACTAAACTCAGGGTCTTTGATGTAGGCAAATGGTCCCCCACTGAGACAGGTCCTCAGCTGCTTTTTATCTACTCTCAGTCACAATTAGAAATTAATCTTAAAATAGTATAAAAGCTGTGACAAAATAACCTAGTATTCACAAACATTACAAACAATGACAATTTCCGTGTGGGGAGTTAAACCATTGAAAATACATTAAAGCTGTAAGATTGAAAGAAAATTGCTTTTATTACCTGTAAAACTAGCCAGTCTTTCCCTCTTGTAAGCTGGTTCTTCTAGATCCTCTGACAATGATTCGGTTGTGGACACACTTGACTTTGACACTGTGCTGCTCCCCATGACTGACCTTTGAAAGTTATTAACACATTTGGTCAATGTCCTTATGAGAAGCCAAAAGTGTAAACTAGACTATATCAACAGATGGACAAGTTAAACATGCTAGTCATATAAACAACATAAATCATTATATCTTTTAAATCTTCAGTTGATTTTTCATGTCATTTAAAAAGTGAAAGTATATTTTAGAATAACATATCAGATCTTCACCGAGGACGTCAGTGTTCCCAATGTATATTTTGAATGGCTATCTAAAATATAGCTCCCTCTCAGACTCCATTTTCACTATCTCTTCATCATTTTGTTGCTGTGTGTTTTAGCACCTCCATCCTAGGAGTCTGTTTAGGGCCTCAGCCAAGAATATTCTTCTCTTTGCTTCTGCACATTCCCCATAACTCGGCTCAAAAGTTCAATTTTACAAAAGTCCCCTCGAAAGGTAACAAGACACAGCTACACTGTAGAGTGCTTTCCTTCTCGGGGAAAGGTAACCTGAGACACAGCTACACTGTACAAACGGAAGTCTTCCCTACAAGAGGGGATGGGGGAAGCTCTTGAGACTAGGGAGGTTAAAAAAAGGTCATGTCTGGAAAAAACCAGTAACTTAGAAGAGTCTTAAAGGTCCCTCCCCAGAGTAAAGGAATAAAGAAGTCTGGGGAGGAGACTGAGTGGCTGAGCCACGGGGAGGAGGGGCACGAGGGTGGGGTGCAGATTGTGGGGCTGTGACACTGCCTACAAGCTGTGCAGAGCTCAGGGGTGTGGCTTGTGGTTACCACGTGGGATCTGCTTTTCCAAGACACAGAGTTTCTTTGAGTCATCCCAGTTCCTGACTCCTGTTAGTAATGCCAATAAAGACTCACGTTCCACCACACTGGGCTTTCATGCGATCATTAGTTTGGTCAGTCATGGGTTTCCTTTAAAATTTTAAACAAACAATCATAACATTACTCTGTAACATCTTACATTTAGGCTTTCAATTGTTTACAAAGGGGTCAACTTTACTGGAAGAGCCCTTGTTTCTTATCTGGCGTTCCCTGTGGCTCGTGTGTGAATTGAGTGTAGGGTCTAGAGCAGTGTGTGACTGCACTCTATTCTAAATGGCAGCAATAAAACCCTAAAGAAACTGGGCCAAAATATTTAGTTGCGATTTGTGCCAGCTGTGAAGCTAGTCCTTTGTTTCAGAAACCTTGGGCAATCTCAGGCAAACATCTACACACTTTTCACAATGTTTTAGAATTTGTGGGAAATCTTCAGTCAAGCTCCAAACACGAATATAATTAAAACACAAAAGCTAGAACACTAGGATTTATCGATTGAAGTCAGAAAAGTGGAAACATATATTCTGTATGTATGCAATAGAATCAGAAGAACAACATAAATGAAATCAAAAGAACTGGGGCCAGGATACTTCACCTTGTGAACTGCCCTAACATACTAGGGTTAACTGTATTTTGATACAGACTGTACGAAGAAATAAAATCTGGTGAAAGTGATCCTTCTTGTGACATCAAGAGTTTGTTGGGCTTTGCTGTTCCCAGGTGTGGATCTGGACGGTAGAGAGGTCGGGGAGTAACATCAATGCCTCTTGCATCAAACACCTGTAGAGAATGGTTATTTAAACTGAATATCCAGACAAGAAAACAGAAATACGTATAGCAGAAAATTATTCAGTATAATAATGTTCTTAGAACAAGATGAACATGAAAACTTGAATAATACGAAATTTTATGCTTGAAATTTAACTAGGCAAAATAAAAACAATCTTACTCCTGTACCTACATACAAGTAATAAACACAGAGATATGATGTGAAAATGGTAACTGATCTCTGTAGCTAATCATTATATACAGAAAGCTGGATGGTATGGCCAGTCACTTGATATGGCTTCTTTTATTTGTTTTTTGTTTTTGTTTTTTGTTGTTGTTTTGTTTCAAGACAGAGTTTTTCTGTAGCTTTGGGAACCTGTCCTGGAACTAGCTCTGGTAGACCAGGCTGGCCTTGAACTCACAGAGATCCGCCCAGCCTCTGCCTCCGAGTGCTGGGATTAAAGGTGCGCGCCACCACTGCCAGGCTGATATGGCTTCTTGATGTAATCAAATGTGACAGAAGCATACAGAAGCTGATGGTGTGACAGCAAACTTTTTAATTAATTACTTATTTAATACGTTTATATTTGGTTTTTCAAGACAGTTTCTTTGTGTGGTCTTGGCTTCCCTGAAACTTGCCCTCTACACTGGGCTGGCCTTGAACTCAGGGATCCACCTGTCTCTGTCTCCTGAGTGCTGGGATTAAAGCTATTTGCCCATGCCCAGCTACAGAAAACTTTTTTATAGTAAGTTTTTTTAAAAGCAATACTATACTCTAATGGCAATACACAGCAATCAGAAAAATAGAATACTTTATTCATATTGTTAATATTTTGGTCGATATAATATCATAAGCATAGGCATGAATAAAAACATGGTTCCAAGGGGAGCCTGCTAATGCAAGAGGAACCTGAGAACCACAGCTCAGCACAGCTGCGCCAGCAATTCACTCCACAGGTACTGTGGAGTCTGAATGAGAGAGGCCCCAAGGGGCTCAGGTTTGAATGCATGTCTCCCAGTTGGTGGAGCTGTTGGGAAGGATTAGGAGGTGTGGCCCTGTTGGAGGAGGTGCATCACTGGGCATAGAGTTAAGATTTTAAAAGACTCCCATGATTCCCAGTACTTGCTCTTTGTCTCATGGTTGTGGATCAAGATGTGAGCTCTAAGCTGCTCCTTCACTCTGCCACCATGGACTCTGACCCTCTGAAATCGTAAACCTAAATAGAGGTTTGTCTCATAAGTTGCCTTGGTCATGGTGTTTTATCAAAGCAAGAGACAAGTAACTAAATATTAAACTTCTATTTCCTATTTTAATTAGTTTGCTTCCAGTCTCATGTATATATGTCTCCTGATGGTTTTGCTTTTGTTTGTATATTGCTCAGGTCTTAGGATTATTGTTGATGTTTCCATCCAGCTTACTCTAAGACATTCTTTACTATGCTCTCCAGGATGCTAAATATACCCTTCCACTTCCTTCTCTCCATCACGCTAATACATTCTTTCCTATGCCCTCAGGACACTGAATATACCTTCTTCTTCCTTCTCTCCATCACGCGAATACATTCTTTCCTATGCCCTCAGGACACTGAATATACCTTCTTCTTCCTTCTCTCATCCTATCCTCTTCCCCTTTACTTCTTAATTATAACCCTCCACAATTTAGCAATGTCTAAAATCTGTGGGTCATAATAATCTCTCAACTTCGTCTCCTAATTACTTTACCTACCTCATTCTGATTTTCCTTTTCCAAACTTGATTAATATTTAATCCTGAGTATATGTCATATTATCCTTGGTTATTTATCCTCCAATGGTTATTGAAATCAAAGGTGCCAATGTGACTAACTGGCTAGTACGATGTTTGCATTGTGGGACGATCAAGCAGCCATGACTGCTCTTGTAGTTAATATTCTAGTCAGGGAATGATACAGTGCTTTACACCAAACACTCAGCTCCTGGACCAAGGAACTATTTGCTGAACTACACACTCACCAGTATCACATCCAAGTTCCACGTGAACATAGCAAATACTTTAATTGAAAAGAAGGTGGCTGATTACGTATATTATGTAAATCCCAATGAAGCAACCAACACAACAGAACTCATCCAAAGTTATGAATTCTATAGTAAAGGCATTTAATAAGAGTGAGACAGGTGAAATAAATCCCAGTCGGGGAACTTCAAAGAAAGTGCATATGTTCAAATAAGGAAAGAAGTTCCTGATTGAGAGCATAAACAGATAGATGAAATAAGGAAGGCACTGCAAAAGATGAAATAGGACTTCAACAAGAGCTGGAAATACTGAGACGAAACCAATCTAAAATTGTGGAAATGAAAAATGTAAGACAGATGAAAAGTCTGTTGGAAGGCTCACCAATAGAATGGACAAGGAGATGACAGATCAGCCGACCTTGAACTGATGGAACTAGAGGGACGGATCAGTTGGGAGCCACGACACAACAGTGAGAATTCTGAGATATATGGGACAGTCAGAAACAGCAAATGCATGGATGGCAGGCACAGTAGAAGAATCTAGTTCCAAAATCACAGGAAACACTTTTTAAAGGATCAACAGAAGCAGCTTCAGTCAAGAAGGAGACGCCAACACAGACACTGGAGGCTAAGCCACCAAACAGAACAGGTCAGAGTCCCCCCTTATGACATCATAATTAAAACACTAAATACACAAAAGCATATGGAAGGCAGGCACTGAAAGTACTTTAAAAGCAGCAAGAGAGAAACTCCCAGTCACACACTAGGGCAGGCTCATCAGACTGACAACAGGCCATTCGGCTAAAAGCTAAAGGCCAGAAGGGCAGAGACAGATTTACTACAAGTTCTGAAACAGAACATATCCAAGAAAAGTGGTGGTCCTCAATCTGTGGGTTGCAACCCCTTTGGGGGTCATATGACCCTTTCACAGGGGTCACACAGCAGATATCCTGTATATCAAATATTTGCATTACAATAAATAACAGTAATAAAATTATAAATATGAAGTAGCAGCAAAAATAATTTTGTGGTTGGGGTCACCACAACGTGAGGAACTGTACTAAAGGGTCACAGCACTAGGAAAGCTGAGAGCCACTGCAACAAAGACTAACTTAGTTGGAGGAAAAAAAATGAAAACTTCCCATAAAAACAAAACAGATTAGAGGAATTTATGATCACCATGCCAGTTCTACAAAAATACATGTAGTCCTGGGCAATGGTGGCACATCCCTTTAACCCCAGCCTTCACAGAGGCAGGCGCATCTCTGTGAGGCCAGCATAGTCTACAGAGTGAGTTCCAGGACAGCCAGGAGTACACAGAGAAACTTTATCTCAAAAACCAAATAAATAATAATAATAATACATGAGGAATCTTTTGGACTGAGGAGAAAAACAAATCCATCAACAAGGCCATGCTAGACTAATACTTAAGTGTGGGGGGAAAACAAACACAGCAGGACCTAAACATTATGCAATCAACAAAATGACAGGAAGAGTGTACGACTGTTAATGACTTCAATTCCTCCAATCAGATGACACAGACTAGCAGACTGGCTCAAAGAGCAACTGTGCATTTGTTGCCTCCAATAATTCACCTAAACACACACACACACACACACACACACACACACACACACACACACACACACAAAGACCTACCTTAGGATGAAAGGGAGAAGGTGTTGAAAGAACAAGAACTTAGGAAACAAACAGGTATTGCTGTTCTGAAAGATTTCAAACCCAAACTCCTGAGAGGGCATATAAACAGCCACTGTGTACCAAGGGAACAAGCCACCAGGAGGCCATTATAATTCTAAACATAGACCCGCTGAACACAGGGGCACCTGGTGTAGGAAGTCCTTCTGTCTATGTGTTGCTTTTATTGGTTAATGAGTAAATCTGTTTCGGCCAGTAGCTTAGCAGAATAGGGCAAGGCAGGAGCTCCCAGCAGATAGAGGAGAAGAGAGCAGGCAGAGTCAGAGATGCCATGGAGCTGCCAGAGGGAAAAGACGAGAGTTGCCAGCTGGAACCTTGCACTTAGGCCATGACCCTCGTGGTAAAATATAAAATAATGGAAATTGGTTCATTCTAGATGTAAGAGCTAGCTAGCAATATGCTTAAGCTATTGGCCAAACAGTATTGCAAATAATAAAGTTTCTGAATGATTATTTTGTGGTCTGGGTAGCTGGAAACGAACATGCGGCTTCTGCCTACAGGCACCCACTTTCATAAAACAAAAACTAATCAATACAAAGCCACAATTAATTCTGGTACAAGAGTCATGGGTGACTTCAATGCCCCGTCTCCACCAACTGACAGGTGTTCTCCCGAAAATAAACAGAGAAAGTACTGGTTCTTTGAAAAGATGAACAAGATTTGTCAAATCCTCAGCTAAACTAATCAAAACAAAAAGAGAAACCCAAACAAAATTAGAGATGAAAAGGGAACAATTACAATAGATACCAATGAAATTTGAAGCAAAAGCATGTTTTAGCTTAAAACACCTTGACCACTATACTGGAAAATCAGAAGGAAATGGATGAGTTTGTAGATGCATACGACTTCACATTCACAATCCATTTCCTTCTTCCTGTTCATAGCTCTGTGAAGTATCTTTAATAGTTTATTTTTATTTCCATAAAATATACTCACACAAAGTATGCATGGAGCCTACAACCTAGTGAATTCTCTAGCCAAACAGCACTGTTGAATTCAATACAAAAATTCAACAGACTTAGGGCAGAAATTTACCAGAAGTTTCTTTCAGAAGAACTAGTATCTTCCATACAAAGTAGTAATTACTTACCTTGATATCACATACTAGCTTAGCCTGTAAGCTTTACTTAGATGAAGCCATATAAAAAATCATCTTTAATACTTGTTCACTATTATGCACGTAAGATTCATTTGCATTACTGACTACAGCCACAGATCATTCATTCCATTATTACATAGTATTCCACTGTGTGACTGTATCATGTTTTATTTATCTATCACGGGTATTTGTGTATTTTCCAGTTTGCTTCTTTCTTTTCTTCTTTCTTTCCTTCCTTCCTTCCTTCCTTCCTTCCTTCCTTCCTTCCTTCCTTCCTTCCTTCCTTCCTTCCTTCCTTTCTTTCTTCTTTCTTTGAGACAGGTTTTCTCTGTGTAGCCCTGATTGTCCTGGAACCCACTCCTCTGTAGACTAAGTCAGTCTGGATCTCAAAGAGCTCTGCCTGTTTCTGCCTCCCAAGTGCTGAGATTAAAGGTGTGCGCCACCACTGCCCAGCTGTTCTGGCTTTCCAATAGTGCTGCTGGACTAGTGAAAGAGCATGGTGGGTACAGGTACTCTTTGTCATGCCGATGCTCTGGAGTGGACGCTGAGGATCCACATGGTAGAAGAGGAAAACAGACCCTTGCAAGCTGTCCTCTGACCTTCATTATGTGTGCCCTGGCTCACATATGCACACATACATGCAGCAAGTAAAAGCCATCAAACAGTGTTGCTATAAATATCATTGCAAATGATATGCTGACCTTTTTGAATCTTTGTTGGAACTCTGGGTAGAGAGGATGTGCATGCTCACTTTTAAGATGAGCTTCAACGTGATTCCATCAGCAGAAACAAAAGGTCTGATTTCTACAGATTGTTGAAAACACTTGGTATTTCTCATGTGAGTTAAGGAAACTCCCTTTATTTTTGAAATGTTGCAGTCATATATTACATTATAGCTGGCACCCTTTGTCCAGCAATGTTTTATTTTCCCAAGTGTAGCTATGTAAAGTTGTTCGTTCATTTCCTGTGGTTATAAAGTAATGCACACAACTATTACACAGTATTTTATCAGTTTACTTTTAATAGATATGATGAACTGCTTCCAGGTTTGGGCTCAGTGAATGTGCTTCAGTAAACATTTGTGTAGAGAGAGGTGTCTTCTGATACATTCCCAGCGTCTGCAGATGCCGAGCAGCTGAGCCACAACATTTTTTTTTTTGGACAAGGGGAGCCAGCTCTGGGTTGTCCTCTGACCGTCACACATTCACCCTGGCACACACTGGGAACTCAAGGACAATTTTACTGGTGTTTGAGAGAAAAACAACAGTCCAGTCAAGTTGTAACTCTTGACTGCTGCCAAGAGGAAGGAGATTACAGAGTTATTTAGAAATAAACTCAGGGGCTGGACAGCTGGTTCAGAGAGGTTAAGAGCATGTACTACTGTTCCAGAGTTTAGTCCCCAGGACCCACATCAGGCAGCTCACAACTGCCCATAATTCTAGCTCCTGAAAATGTGATACCCTCTTTGGGAGGCACCCACACTCATGTGTACATACCTCCACACACACAACTTTAAATAAATAAACCTTTTTAAAAGCCCACAACATTCAGAATTCTTAAAAAAAAAAGTCACCTGTGGGGCCAGCAGGATGTCTCTGGGGATAATAAGGGTGCTTGCCGCTAAGTTTGATGATCTGAGTTTGATCTCAAGAACCCACAAAGTGGGAGAAACAGCTCTTCCAAGTTGTCTTCTGACCTCCACACATGTGCCAGGGTGTACACGCATGCTCACACATGTGAACATACATGCTCACTCGCGTGTACACACAAATTAAATAATTAAACATAACAAAAATACTTTGGAAAAAAGAAAGTTACCTGTACTGCCTTAGTGCCAGAAATATTCAGTTTTTCTACCGACTTTATCTCAGGAACAGAAACCATCGTTCTCGACATGACAATTCTGCTTTGAGTGGCGCCAGCATAGCCTTTCCCTGAACTTGCTTTTGATGGGCTACTAAAGCTAATAGACTTCCTTGTTTGTGAGCTGGGACTCCTGTACAAGGAAAACAAACGACAGAAGACCCAGAATTGAAAAGAAAATTCAAATTATAGCAAAAGTATACTTTTATTTAGAAGTATAAAGAAGCTAAACAAGTATCATGCAGCAATTGCTACCTACACACTAGTCTATGTAAGCACGTTTCTGGAGTTGAGATGTACAATCATTTCTGAAGCAACTCTACAGGGTTAGAATTAACACCACTTTATGTAAAAAGACACCGGGCCATTAGGATGATTCTGTGGGTAAAGGTGACTGTGGCACAAGCCTGGTGACATGAGTTCAATCCCCCAAGCCCATGTAAAAAGCTAGATACGGAGACAGAAGTGCCATTCAGAATCCTGCCATCTAACCTAGAGTAGGTGGTGCAGCAGGAACAGTTAGAGACAAAACAAGAGAGAGACAAGTCCCCAAAGCTGTCCTCTGACCCCCACACATATGGCCACTCTCATTTATGTGCCAATTCATACTCACACACAACAAAATATGAAAATACATTTTAAAAATTATATAAAGATGCAGAGGCTTAAAGGAAAGCATGAGATATGATGATTTGATTCAAACAGAAAGATGCAAAAGCCATACTGACTTCTTGTCTGGGTCTTAGTTTTCTTGTTCATAAAACAGGGCCCACAGGTCATTATGAGGACTTCACAAATTTAGCTTGGGAAGTACCTACCACATGATAAATGCTTGCCAGTGTACAGTGGTGTATAGTGGAGGGAAGCAGGCAAAGTTAGACATGAGCAATAAAGCCGGGAAAAAGTACCTCCATTTCTTTTTGAACAAATTACACAATTTTAAATTAGGAAATTAGAGTAAAATATTTAAATTATGGAAGGACTGTATTATCATGCTACTGGATTTAGTTCACAGATTCCCAAGTTAGGCCCAACCTCTACACTTTACCATTCTAATTCTTTGTATTGAAAATTTCTATGACATTTAATTAGATTCTAAAAAGCAAATACATTTTCAAAGGAAGCAATTTTGTCTTTTTTATTTAAAAAAGCAAAACTGGACAGTGATTGATGTAGGTTTCTTGCTTTACTTCTTTTAATAACCACTTAACACTATATGGTTTTTAGACTGTTATTTTGCACTCTTCTACAGAGCGTAAGCATATTCAACATGGGAAATTTACCTTCTCCATCATATCCCCAGTGCCTAGCACACTGGCTTATTATATGCATTAAATAAATATTTAAAGTGCCCTACCCTGGATGCCTTTTTTTCCTTCTAAAGAAAGAACTTTACCACCCAAATCAGTAATAAAAATACAAGTCCTATAAAAACTGCTTTGTAACATCTCTACTATCTTTAAAATCTTCTCTTGTTTCCTGTAGATGCCTCTGAACTCATCCTTACACATTTTCCCTTTCCACAACAGCTGCCATTCGATGGAGGCTGGAGAGACGGCTCATTGGCTAAAAGCACTTACTGTTCTTGCAGGACCAGAACTCAGTTCCTAGCACCCACACGGTAGTTCATAACTACCTATAACTCTAGTTCAAGGAAACCCAATGCTCTCCTCTTCTGACATACACAGGAACATACTATGTCATCACACTGAGGTCAACAAAACTGATTTATTAAGCATCTGCAATGGAAAGAGATGAACTTACAAATACAGAAAAGGGCAGATGCCATCCCTGATCCCGCGTTGTCTCTCCAATGTCCTGGGTCTCCCCTCATGTTAAGCAAGAACCAGAGCAAGAGACTGAACATGCTTTCTTTTGCATCTTATCAGTAGACATGTAGTAAGACCTCAGACCATGCCCAAAGAGCCAGAGTCCTCCAAAAGTTAATTGGCTGAGTGGGTGCCCACAACAATTCCCCCTTTTGTCTAAATAAGAGGGTTTTAAACCTAATAAAAAGTATATACAATAATAACAAATATTATGTATTGTCCAGGAGGAAGAAAAGGTAAAAACTTACACAAAAATAGAATTACAACCAACATGAACAACATCAAGCAAGAAACACATGCTAAATGTCCAGTCTATGGAAATTAGCAAATAAGAGAGGTTATTTCAATAGATGTCCTATCCTGAGGAATCTAAGTCTGGTACTTAAAAAATGTCTTATCTAAGTTATGAGAGGAAAGTAGCTGTGACTCTCTAGTCTTCAACCCCATCAGCACGACAAAATAAATCACTTTACATTTGTGTACAAATACTGTAAAGAGAAATAGGAGCATACACAATATAACAAATACAATTTGAATTTGTATCAATATACAAATTGGCTTAGACAGAAAATTATAATAAAAAGATAATTTTACATAGGTATCAATATAAAAGAATCTATACCAATGTATTTTGTCTACAATAATTCACAAGTAGGTCATTAATCTACCTATATCCCATCCCATCCATTCCTCTATTTTTCTTTTCCAAAAAGACATTTCTGAGCCTAAACTTCATATTCAACCTCCAACCCTATACTAACCCCTAACAAATGACAGTTATTCATAACCCTAAGAAGACAAAATCTGTTGGGAGAGGGACATTGTTTTGCAGAATTACTTCCAGCTGTCAGGGTACGATGGCATTTCTATGGGATCCTGTGAAAGCTAAAATGAATGTAAGTCTCAAGAGTACTGTCTGTAACAACTGTAGTCAGTCTCTGAGTAGTTGGTAGGTTTTTTTAAAGTTCTTATTTGAAGTTTTAGCCAGAGTGCTGTAAGAAGGTGCACCATCTCAGCTGGCCAAGTTGGAATCATCCTGAGCAGTTTGTAACCCAAAACCAATCTTTGAGTGGTGTTTATCAGGTCAATGACATCCAAGGAACCAGGGAGAATCGTTGTTGTAGGACCCAATCTTCTTTCTGGATACTTCACAGATTACTGTAGGAAAATTTATTGTTCACTGTGGAGAATTTAAATATTATTAATATTAAAATGGAAAGTTAAAATGTTTGATATTTCCTCATCTTAAGAAAGGTACTGAAGATATGAAAAATAGGTATTGGGAGAAGTAGAAATTGGAGGGGGGAAGATAAGAGAGTATTGACAACAACAGTTCCTAGATTTTTGGTTTTCTTCTGTCTCATACCAGGTGGCTCTTCCGATATGAGACAGAAACTGAATTTTTCTTTTGACCACAAGCACACACACATACATGCACACACATGAGCACAAAATAAATGTTTGAAAAGTTGTTGCCATTCCATCTAAAACTAAATTTTATCCATATTCTAGAATCTAGCACTGTTTTTCAGTAATTCTTAAGACTCCTCTATCTTATTCTGCCATTAACATAACTCTGTTGTGGTTTCTTCTATACTTAAAATCTTTTCCTTTAACTATGATGTCCTCTGCCTACTATAGCCTTTTTTCATTTTAAAGCCTGATTTCATAAAATATTGATAGGTTAGACTTTTTGTAGTACTAGGGTCTGAAAGCAGAGCCTCACGCCCTACCAAATGCCCTACCACTAAGTTCCTTTCCCAATCCTGTCCACTTCTTTATTCCTTTTACATGCTCCACACTCTCCTACTGCATAGAGACAACCTGAATTACAATAATATATTCTCTCAAATTACTGACTCCAAGACTTTTTAATATACATCTTTGTAATACCCACTGGTTGACCAGAACCTGGGAAGTGGAGGCAGGAGGAATAGGAGGAATAGTTAGCTGGGTTCAAGATTAGCCTGGACTACATGTGACCCTGTCTCAAAATATCAAAATCAAAAATTTTTAACTGTTCAGTTTTATGAGACAACAGTTTCCTACTGTTCAACATGTTTATGTCCCAAAGAAGTAACAAAACCTGTGGCCACTTCAAATTTTCATTCATTTTATACACACTGAATTTTTTTTAGCATGTTCAATTAAAATCCACATGTGTATACTTGTAAATGTGTTTTGGTAATATACCAAAAAAGCTGGATAAAAACACAATGCTTTATAAACATGGGTTCTCTGAACTTCTTAAAATCTATTAAGATGGTATTTTGGGGTCTATTAAGTGATTCAAAAACCTTTAAAATCCTTTGTTTATTTTAAACAGTATTCATTGGAGTCTTAAGATAAGTTTCATTAAGCTACATATTTTAATGTTAAGATACAGACTTCAGTAGATTTCTTTCCAAAACAGGTTCTAAAGGAGAAAGGATTTGATTTGTGTAATAATCGTGGGTAATGTAAAAAACAATAGGACACAAAATCACTATATAGTAAAACATACTTTGGGTACCTAAGTGATGTATCTTAAAGCCTTTTTATTAGGTAAATGCTATGAATTAATTCTTCAGAAATATTTTCAATATACAAATGATAAAGTTTTTGAAAACTGTTATACACATTAAATGAATTTACATCTTTAAATCTCTAATTCTCATAGTGAATTAGAGATATAGTTGCAACAAACAGTGACATCCACAATGTACATTTTTTTCAAGGTTTTCTGTGAAATTTGAGCTAAAGGGAGAAAAAGTACCCCCTTTGCCCACCGATAACCTGAGGACAGAACCCAGTGCCTTGGACTTGCTACTGAGCTAAATCCCTGACCACTTAAGTCCTCTGATAAACAAGGTGCTGGCACCTGCTTTAAAACTCTATCGATAACTAGGCCACACTCTTGTTTGGAAGAACCTAGCTGTCATCTTTACACTAGGAATCACACTTCTTAGAAGTACAGATTTGAAATTAGTAGTCAATACTATGGGAGACATAGTCAAGGGTAATCACCAGGCCCCTAAGAATTACAAATGATTATCCAAATCAGCAGGTCTCAGCCTTCCTAATACTGTGACTCGAATACAGTTCCTCATGTTGTGGTGACCCCCAACCATAAAATTATTTTCATTGTTACTTCATAACTGTAATCTGCTGTTATGAATCATAATGTAAATATAGGATATGCAGGATATCTGAATTGTGACCCCTGTGAGAGGACTGTTCAACCCTCAAAGAAGTCACAGCCCACAGGTTGAGAACTGCTGATCTAAATGAAAGCCGTAAGATCTGGTTCTCAAATCCATCTTTATGTATGATTATGTATGTGCTACCCATGTGTGCTTATTGTCCTCATCATTTACTTGATGGCAAATTAGTTTCTAATTTTTTAAATAAATTATAGCTGCCAAAAAATCTCAAATGCCTTTCTGCTTATGGCATGACCAGAGTTAGAGTAAAGGCAAGGATCAAAAAAGGAGATTTAACCAAGATGGTTATGCTAAGGGGTAAAATTGAACAGCCCTAGTTGGGACTTCCTGATTTTCCTGTCAAGTTTGGTTTCCCAGCTTTTCCAAGGGATAATAGTCTCAAAAAAGACTTGAGACTTGCTATCAAAGCACAGGCGGATGGCTTCTCTCTCCCTCTGCTTTCAGCTCTCCCTAAGTAACAGGCATGCAGCTAGCTGGAAAGTAAGGAAAGATGCCTCAAACTTAACTTGTTCTGGTTGTCTTATGAGACCAATAAAAAGTAAACAATTTTAAACAAAAAGTTTCTAAGTATCTGTTATAACAGGATTTAAACCTCTAAAAAAAATGGGCTAAATTGTTGGCACAAGAATCATGTGTTGGCAGTCCCGAACTGAATCTGTGTCAAGCCCCCTTGTCGCATTAAATACATTTACCTTAAAGGAAATAAGACAGAGAAATCAAGTAAGTCGGTAGCCTTAATTTAGCCTTAATTTTTGATTAAGGCTAAAGACACAGGAAAAGGCTTTCTTGTGAGAAAGTACTGAGTGGTGATTTTGTCTTAGAGTGATGGTATTTCAAAATGCAAACGGACAGCCCCAGAACACTGGTGGGTTACAGAAAGGTTCATAGAAAATGAACACACTTATAACTAAGCTGTTATGGTTAAAGGATATGAAATAACCACATGCTTGGTTTTGTTACATTAAGAGTTTAAGCACTGTCTTAGTCATGATCTCAGAAAAAAATCTGATTTAGAACAGAAATAATTTTTATTTTCCTTTTACTAAAAGAGACATTTAAAATTTGTGATTAGATTTTTGTTTTCCCATTGGGTAAGGCTTTCACTTGCTGTATAAGCATTGCCTTAACAGTAAGTATAATTCTTTTTAAAAGAATCATCCCCTCTTGAGGGAGTCCTGCTAAATTACATAGTGATCATGGAATTCAATTCAATGAACCAACATTTTAATCTATTTATAAAATTGTCTACTAAGTAAACGAACGACACTAATTCTTCAAATTAACCAAAGCTTTGGGTCTCATCCAAGATCTATCCATTTTAGAAAACATCCATTTTTTCATTATAAAGTAAGTACTTATGTCCTATAAAAAATTAAGTAAAAACTATATGAACTATTCCTATAAAAGGATAACATGCTGTTAAAGGAGATTTGGAAATATGGTAACTAAAAAAAAAATTTAAATGGCTATAGAATCTTTCCTAACATGAAGAAAAGCAGATGACTTTATCAATGGAAAGATCTAAGATTCCACTCTGCTTGGAGAAAAAGACTACCAGGTACTTCATGCTTTAGGAATTAAATCTGTACTTCTCATATCAAACTTCTGGGCATACATCCACATGGACCTCAGGAAAACAGGGTGATACTCACCTTCGGGTGCATTAACAAATGAGTATCTCAAATAAGCGACAATTTCCCTCATTAAGAAATTATTGTGTGTGTATATGCACACCATGGCATGCCTGCAGAGATCAGGGCACAACTTACCACAGCTGGTTCTCTTCCCATCACGTAGGGTCCCCGGGAGTGAACTCAGCCCATCAGGCTAGCAGCACGCCTCTTTCTTTACCCTCCAAGTCTTCTCACAGGCCCATCTTTTGAAGTGCTCTATCTCTTGCTCAGATTTATTTTATGAGTGTTGGGCTCCACGTATATATGTGTACCTCATGTGTGCCTTCTACTCACAGAGATCAGAAGAAAGATCAAGAGCATATCAGAGTTTCTGATGGATGGCTGTGAGCCACCAGGTGGGTGCTGGGAACTGAGCCCAGGTCCACTGCAGGAGTAACATGCACTCTTAACTTCTGAGTCATCTCTCCAGCCCCACTTTCTGTATTTTTTAAAATCCCTTTATGAATAAATATTTTAGTAAATGTTTAAGATATTCAATATTTTGCTTGATAGTCTATCTTGCTTTTTCTTTCTTTCGCTTATTTTTTTTTTTTGAGTCAGGGTCTGTGTAGCCTTAGCTATCCTAGAACACGCACTGTAGATCAGGCTGGCCTCAAACTCCCAGAGATTCATCTGCATCTGACTCCTGAGTGCTGGGATTAAAGGATTGTGCTACTACCACCAGCTGCTTGATAGTCTTAAATGATGAGAATAATGCTAACTTCAGCTTTAATGAAGTTACCACAAGGATATGTCCTTTCATTATCATGTTTTTGTTATGATTGCCTCCTCGTGCCTTCCATTAATAGTTGGACCAGGACTCATGTTTAAACAGTGCAAGTGATGGGGAGGACCAGGCCTGAACCAGGGTCAGTGATGTTCTCAGACCTCATCAGAGATGTTTCTTCATGCAATGGATGGCAGTTAACTAAGAAGTTCATAATTGGTCCAAGTGCAGAGATTAGGTGACTGTCTGGTGCTCAGCCACAACTTGGATATCTGTATCACATAGCAACCCCAAGACTCAGAGACTCAATTGGAAGTGGAAAGACTGTAAGAGCCAGAGACAGGGGAGAGAGGAGCCAAACTGTGCCTTCTGGACATCACAGGACTGCTGCACTCATAAACTTGGAGCAGCTATAGCTGCCTGCAAAAGAGCAAACTAGTCAACAGTCTAGCTGAGATGCTATGGGCAGTTGGCTTCATTTGTATATACATGAGGGTCGGTTTTCTTTAAGTATGTGGCTCCTATACCAACTGTAATTTGTGGATGGCCCCAAATCCAGAAATGTATGAACAGTACAAATTAGACTTAATAGGTCACTAAATTAAAAACTAAAAAGACATAAAGTTGAGGGGAACAGGGAGGCTGAACTGGGAAGGAGAAGAGTGAGGTGAGTGTGATCAAAATACACTCCATCAAGTTCTTAAAGAATAAAAACATTTATTGGAGAAGAATTCAGGTATTCTTGTACACACCATAAATACAAATGAACACATATACAAATTTGGTACTCTCAGAGTGACTGACAGAGTTGATAGAACTTGAGTGACGCTTATAAACTCAAAAACTTTAGATCTATTATTTTGTAATTCAATTCTTACTAAAACTCCAAGACACATATATGAAGCTGTATTAGAAAAATGCCAAACTAATCCCATAGCTTGTAGGTACTTATCAATTGAACCAAGTTTTTCCCTATCTGGAAACTGAGTTAAGATATATACTTCACAGAACTAGAGTGAGTACTTTTAACTTCTTTATTTTTTATTAAATCCTTCTCATTTTAATTGTTTGGATTGGATGTGCTATACTTTTTCTCTATTTCCCTTTTACCCTCCTCCCTACCCTCTCAGCCTCCCCCTTGCCCTCCATGGTCCCAATTTACTCAGGAATTCTTGTCTTTTTTCCCCCTTCCTAGGAAATCCCATGTCTGTCTGTCTTAGGTTCCTCTTTGTTACCTAGATTCTCTGGGGTTGTGGCCTGCAGGCTGGTTGTCCTTTGCTTTATGTCTATTAATTACTTAAGAGTGAGTACATACTATTTTTGTCTTTCTGGGTCTGGGTTCCTTCACTCAGGATGGCTTTTTCTAGTACTGCCCATTTGCCTGCAAATTTCAAGATGTCATTTTTTACCGCTGAGCATCCATCCTTCGGTTGAGAGCAGCTAGATTGTTTCTAGGCTCTGAATATTATCAATAACGCTACTGTGAACATAGCTGAGCAAATGTCCTTGTGGAGTGAGTGTGTATTCTTTGGTATATGCCAACAAGACAAAATGACAGTCTATAGAATGGGAAAAGATCAGAGCCTGCAAGGGATTGGGAAGGAGCCAAGAAAGGTTTGTTCTGTCTGCTGGGGAAGATGTGTTTTGCTAGAAGGAGCCTAGAAGTCTGATCCACTTCAGGGGTCTTGTTTGTTCTCTCCTGCTCAGTTGTATTTATCACTGACACAGAAGTGCTGTTCACCATGCATGAGGATGAGTGAGGTAAATCAAAGATCCCGCCTAGGCCTCAACACCCCTTCCAAGTCTAGCGATCTTACTTCTACACAAATTTGGACACACACTCACTCCCTTGCCTCCCTGTGTGATAATTGGGTCATGGTGTCTATGAGTTATTTAAGCAAGATGAAGCTACAAATCTTCAAGAAGCTGTTGATGGATAAGAAGCTCCTGCCGGACTCTCAGCATCACCTGGCAGCAGCTGAGCAGAGCCAATTGGTCAGAGAGGGTTCATTTCTTAGTAGAGTCCCTTCCTGGAGCACTGGCCTGGAAGTGCTATAGAAAATTTCCTATAGAAAATGAACCAGAGAAGGATTTGTTCCCTGCTACTGAGAGAGTTAAAGGACATTCTTCCTACCTTGGAACCAAAGGAAAACACCGCTGAGTCTGACAAAAGAAGACTGTGGTAAAACACAGGAGTACAGACAGCACGTGATGGGAAAGAGCCTCCCTGTGTGGGACAGCACCGTCTGGCCTGGAAGCACATCAATATGAGAAACCACAAGGCAATCTTGCCATGTCTCTTTCTACCCAGGAGTCACAACCTAAGATAGTGGTCATCCATGGAATTCCTGATATCGGACAAACAACGCTGGCCAGAAAGACGATGCTGATGTGGGCGCACAACGAGTTCTACCGCACAAATTCAAGTTTGCTTTGTTTCCACTGCCGGGAACTGAACTGGGTGGGAGAGCGCAGCTTCTCAGAGCTGACTGAGGGCCAAGGGCTTAGGTCTCAGGCTCTTGTCTAAGATTTTATCCAGACAGATCAACTTCTGCTCCTGTTGGACGGCTTTGAGGAGCTCACATCTTCCCTCATCACAAGACCAGCTGATCTGGTGGAAGACTGGAACCAGATGTTGCCTGGGTCTGTTCTCCTGAGCTGTATGTTAAACAAAAAGGATGCTTCCAGAAGCCACACTCCTGACCATGGTAAGACCGACCTCCTGGAAAGGAGTTGAACTCTTAGTCAAGCGTCCCTCCCATGTCACCATGACTGGATTTAGGAGGACTGAAACACTCAACTATCTCAGGTTGTATTTCAGAGGCAAAATGATAGGGAATCAAGTTGTGGATTTTGCCATGAAAAACACCATTCTATTGTCCGTGTATCGGGTTCCTGTGGTGTGCTGGATAGTGTGCCATTGTCTAAGAAAACTAATGCAGAAAATGGTAAATCTCACAAAGGCTTGTCCAAATGCAACATCTGTGTGTGTTTTGTACCTGGCTACCCTGTTCCCAACCACATGTAAGACACTTTCCGGTGGTAATTACCAAAAGCAATTGGAAGGTGTGTGCCGTCTGGCTGCCCAGGGTGGATGGGACCTGAAGAGTGTTTGATAAGACAGACTTTCAGCATGTCAAGGTGGATGAGGCCACCATAGACACTTTCCCTAAAGTGAACATTCTTCGAAAGCTAGAAGACCAAAGAGACCATTATGTGTTTGACTTATTTATCTTCCAGGATTTTTTTGGTGCCCTGTTTTATGTTCTCCTTTTCCCCTAAAGAATTGTATATTATCACCCACTGAGCCAAGTGAACATGCAGAATCTGATCACAATGTCGAGAGCCAGAGAAAGCTGCGAGACTCAGATGGGGCTTTTCGTATTTGGTCTTTTAAATGAAGCGTGTGCTGGCATCGTGATGAGGTCCTTCCAGTGCAGATTGGCCTTGGGTAACAAGTTGAAGACCATAAGCATGATAACCCATTGAATGACTATGGATGCTATGACTGCTCTCAGCTCTTCCCCTGCCTGACCAAAATTGCAGAGAAGAGCTTTGTCTGCAGTGCCCTGGAAAGCTACCAGAAAGTCTTTTTGAAACTCAGGAGCCTGAAGGACCTTCAGCTATCTGCTTTTTGTCTTAGGCACTGTCGAGGTTTGAAGAAAGTAGAACTGACTCTGTCGAGAGCCTTCCACCAGGAGCTTCAGCCCGACTCAGCAGATCCTTCCCAGGGCACTCAGCTGAGAGAATATGATCGTCTTCAGCTGGTGACAAGATAACTGCTCCGTGTTTGAAACAAATAAAGACCTGGAAGTGCTGTCGGTGACTGACAGCGTCCTGGAGGCCCTGTTCATACAGGAGTCACCACTGCCCTGAAGAAGCCCCAGTGTAAAGTGCAAAGGTTACAGTTGAAGCCCTGTGAGGCCACCTTTAGAGACTGGATTCAGCTTACCAGCAGTCTTCAAAGGAACACGTACCTGAAGACTCTTATTGACAGCAAGCTTCTTAGATATTTTGGGGGTGAACCTGCTGCAGAGTTACCTCAGGGAACTGATGCTGGAGAATTGTAACCTCACTGAGGCCTCTTGTGAAGAAATCACCTTCTCTCTCAGGCACAGGAAGATGCTGACCCACCTGAGCCTGGCAGAGAACGACTTGAAGGATGCAGGATGGAGGCATATCTGGAATGCTCCGGGCCATTGCACGTGTCCTTTGCAAAGACTGTTGCTGAGGCAGTGTTCTTTGACTTCAGCATGCTGTAATTTTTGATGTCATCTTTCAAGAACAATCAAAGCCTGCCAAGTCTGGCCCTGAATTTCAACAGGCTGATGGACAATGGGGTCATCCTACTCTGTAGAGCTCTGGCAGATCCCAACTGCAATTTGTTGGTTCTGGAGCTGGCACAGTGTTGGTTCACCTCTGCCTCATGCCATGCTCTGACATCCATGCTCTGTAGCCACCTGGACCTGAGCAAGCACATTGTCGGAATCAATGGCATGCTTACCTTGGCCCTGGTGTTCTTCAGCCAGAGGCGGGCAGAAGAGGTCATGCTGAAGAAGAAATCAAATGATAGTGTGGACGTGTACACAAGACTACAGGGCCCAGAGGTAGAGAATGGCCATCTGAAGATTGGGGAAGACTGGAACTCTTGATGCCTCGAGATGCCATGAGGGAAGTGAATGCATTCAGAGACCCTCGGGACATGTTCTTTCTAAGTAAAAACGGAAGCAGTGCCTGGTTTGCAGGTCCTTCTTTGTCTGGAGCAGCCCAGTTTGTGCTGGGGCGTGGTGTGGACGTGGCCTCCACAGCCCTCCCTGGGTCAGGGGCTATCACTATTTTCATAAGCAGATCAGACACTTAAATGGGACCAGGTGGTTAAGAGGGTTGGGAAATGCCTGTTTTACCTGCTGGGGTGCAGGTAAATTAAACACGTGTGTGCAATATAAAAAAATGTAAAAATAAAAAATCTTCCCAAACTCCACATCTGTCAGAGGGACTGACCTCCATATTACACAAAGGACTCAAGAAACTATACATCAAAATACCAAATAATCCGATAAAAAAATGAGGTGGAAAGCTAAACAGAGATTTCTCAACAGAGGAATAATATCAAATGACCAAAAAACACTTAAGAAAATGTTCAACATCCTTAGTCATGGGAGAAATGCAAATCAAATCAACTCTGAAATTCCATCTTACACCTATCAGAATGATCAAAATCAAAAACACTGATGACAACTTATGCTGGAGAGGATACAGAATAAGGGGACCACTCCTCCACTGCTGGTGGGAGTGCAAACTTGTACAGCCACTTTGGAAATCAGTATGGCAGTTTCTCAGAAAATTGGGTATCAGTTTACCTCAAGACCAGCAACACCACTCTTGGACATATAGTTTTTACTTCTGAAGCATAGTAATGAGCTGCTGTGGACATGTTGAGGTATTACAGGTGACAGCTGCCTGCTGGAGCTATCTGCCAGTAGTTGGAAGAATGCAGAGTAATGTGGATTTCAAGGGGAAAGTAAAGGCAGCAATGCTAAGTGACAGATGTGCACAGAGATGCCATTTTAGGAAAGCACCCACAGATTCAAGTGACCAGTGAGGTTCAGGGTAAGAAAATTAAGAAATCACACCAAATTTATGATTTTACTTAATTTTTTTCCTCTTCCTTTTTTTTTTTTTTGAGGCAGGGAGGGACTCATAATGTAGCTCTGGCTATTCTGGACAAGGCAGGAGTTGAATTTTCAAAGATCCATTTAGCTCTCAAATGCTGGGATTAAAGGTATATGCCACAATGCCTAGCAAGTATGACTTTTTTTAAAAAAAAACTATAATTAAAAATTTCAAAAATTAAAAAAAATTTGTAACATTAAAAAGAAGCCAAAATCTCCAGTCCAAGCTGGCCTCAAACTCCCCATAAAGATGAGGATGACCCTCAAAGCTTCCTGCGTATAGCTCCCAAGTGCTGGAATTACTAGTGAGCATCATTATGCCTGGTTTATGTGGTGCTGGGGACCAAGGCCAGGACCTCACACACACTAAGCAAGTACTTCACCAATTGGGCTACCCGCCCCAACTTTTTAGCACTTTCTGCAGTGAGACACTGGTTGTAGAACCTTTGGTGGTTTCCACACCACAATGAAGACAAGAATTAAAGAACAAATAGACTTACTTCCGGTTTCCACTCCAACATGTAAAGACCTTGAAAGTCATAACTTCTCATCTCACAGAAAGACTGAAACTACCCTTCCTTTTCAGTTCCATCAGACAATGGAGATCACAGGGCTAACAAGTACCCTGAAAACTGGAAATGCAGAGAAAGAGATCACAGTTGAAGAGAACGGACCCTGGAGCCAACTGGAGGTCAGAGAACGTAAATGACAATTGCCTGGTTACTGAAGAATAAGCAGACTTCAGCTTAAAGGATAAAACCTTCTGGGAGCCAGCTCACTTCCATTTGACCTCCGTAAGCCCAACAAGTGGATGGAAAGTAATGTTCTTAAAACACCTGGAAAATCCTCTTCTTAGCAGACACCTATCCTTACAGAATTCCATGTTACCAGATCTGGGGGGTTCATAGCTCCCAACATTAAGATCCAGAATAAACCATTTCTTATCCCCTTTGAAATGAAAAGTCATGGATGTTCTTATGTTTGTTTTGAATTAACAAGTGTTATATCATTTTAAGTTACATAACTTAATTTCACTTTAACATTTCTTTAAAGCCAAAAAAGAAACTGGGCAAGAAAACCCAGTAGTGTATGCCTTTACTCAGTTAACAAATGTGTGTTAAAGACAGTCTTCATTCTAGGTAATAAAAGTCTACAGCAGCACACAAAAATAAAAATCTTTATTTATGGGGATAAACTTTTTATGAAACACAGTAAGGGAGAGGTTGATCCTGGGAAATAAAGTATTATTTTACTATGGAGACATCTGACAGAAACGAGTGAATCCTGAGATTATCTCACATAAACTTTCAAAGGACAGCTAATTCCCAGGGCCAGACATGGGAATGAAATGTTCGTGGTGTGTGTGGGGATCGGGGGTGTTACTGTAATACTGGACTGGCAGAATCCAAAGCCAGATCCCGTGGGGGCTTGGAAGAACGGGAGCACTTATGCAGAGGGCAAGGGAAGAGTTGGGGAAGTTCTAAGCGGATGTACAAACTATCACACGTAGGCTGTTGGCCGTCAGCTATTCCAACATAGAAATGATGTGGACGAAAGTGTTAGGTTTAGATAGCACAGCTACTTCAAAAAGTAAAATGGCCCTCATCCCACAGCAGCATGCGGAACTACAAGGGCTGTACTTCACTCAAACGGGAATGACTGTATCCTGGAAACAAAGGGGAATGAAATGCAACATGGAAGAGGAATTTTGAGCAGTCGGTTCCTTTCTAGGTGTAGCTGCTTCATTTGTCAGTTTCTTGAGAGAGATCTTGAAGGGAGACGAAAACTTGTGAGTCGCGAGTACACATGACTTTGAAAGGCACAGGGCAACAACCTGATCCCACAACATATATTTAGGTAAGGGACAGATGGGTAGATTGGTAAACCATAAGCCTTTAATCCCAGCCCTTTTCAGTCCAGTTCCCTGCTAGCCAGGGCTACACAGTGAGCCCATATCTCTAAATATGGACAAGAACAGACACACAGACATAAAGATAAAAGCAGAAACCTAGCCACGAACCTAACGAAGAGTAGGGAATCAGTGGTGTCCCGGCAGCTAACTGAAGCATTTCAAACTCAGTAAGTGGTCACTTAGATCAGAGCTGGTGATGGTCAGTTAATCACAAAGTGTAAACTGACTGTCGCGGACTATCGAAAAGCATTTTAGTGAAGGGGATGATGGCATAAAGGCGGAGTACTACAATCAGGGCGAACATAAGGTTCTCTCCCAGGAACTCTCAGTGAGTTCAAACAACAAACGACTGACCGGGCAGAGCACTGAAGAAAAGATGTGGCTGCTTTGAGAAGATGACCCAATAACTGAAATGTGCGACCATGAATTGGGGAACATTTTAGTGGACCTTCGAGGAAGCACTTTCAAGCTCTACGTCACAGGAGTCCGCCTCTGTGCTTTTCTTCTGGCTTAGCGGAATGTTGTAAGTGGTTAAGAGTCTTAAGACAAGCTGACAGGAGATGAAAAAAAAAATCCTCGGCTGGCAAACATATTAAAATTAGCTTTGGTTGCTCAGAGAAACCAAGGAGCACGAGCACAGCAAGAAGGCTTGAAGTTGAAAGACCAAAGGAAAGACTACAAGCAAAAACACTTGGAAGCAAAGGAGGCAGGGGCCGAGCACCGCAAAGGAGCTTCTATAAAGACCGAACGAGGCCAAAGGAGCCGGAGCCGCCTGGGGGCTCCGCGAGATCGAATGCGTTGGGAACCCCTCTCCAAACCGAAGGGCAGCCTCCGGGATCTAGAAGAATGGACCACGGATCTAGTGCGGAACTTACGCGGCAAAGCTGGCCTGCTTGCGGGTGGTCGTCGGAGAGCCGAACATGGTGGCGACCCGCAGACTAGGGCTCGGCGCCCCTTCCCTAGCGGTTCTGCTGTGCCCGGACCCCAACCGCCCGCATCAGCGGCTTGGGAATGTTTGCCGGGCGTCATGGCGACCGAGGAGACGGGCTTAAGAAGCGGCCGCGCGGTTGGCTGGCCGCTCGAGGTGGAGGAGGAGGGCGGAGGCGGAGGGAAGGGCAGAGGGTTGGTGGAGCTGGAGGAAGCTCGGGCGACGACTCGGAGGAGGCGGGCGGCCCAGGCCCTAGGCCCCTCCCAGGCTGTGAGTCTCCCGG